>NC_092444.1:1178271-1482468 GCF_036169615.1 Heliangelus exortis
TGAGAAAAGAGAAGAGAAGAGAAGAGAAGAGAAGAGAAGAGAAGAGAAGAGAAAAGAGAAGAGAAGAGAAGAGAAGAGAGAGAAGAGAAGAGAAGAGAAGAGAAGAGAAGAGAAGAGAAGAGAAGAGAAGAGAAGAGAAGAGAAGAGAAGAGAAGAGAAGAGAAGAGAAGAGAGAGAAGAGAAGAGAAGAGAGAAAGGAGAGAATCCATGGGATTTTTCATCTCTCTAGGCTGAGGACCACAGGGACATCACCATCAGAGACACCAG
Organism: Heliangelus exortis; assembly: GCF_036169615.1. Lineage (NCBI taxonomy): Eukaryota > Metazoa > Chordata > Aves > Apodiformes > Trochilidae > Heliangelus > Heliangelus exortis. The sequence continues at coordinate 1,178,539 of NC_092444.1, forward strand.
TCAGAGAATGGAAGTGGCAGCAGGCTGTGGCACAGAACCAGCTCAGCACAGGGACTTCACAGATCAGAAGAATTTCATTTCCAACCAGAAAGCACAAAAGGGAGGTCAAGACAGGAAGCAAAGTAGTAATAGAGGAGATGAGCAACAAGAGGTGATTGGCTGATCCCCGTGGTAAAGAGCAGCATGAAGTGGCTACAGGGAAAAAGCAGAAAGAGATTAACTACTGACACTGAAGTGCTATTTCCAGCTGACATTTAGCTCTGCCTTTGAACTCCTGGTGGAGAGAAGAGGTGACAACAAACAGGAGAAATTTACACTGGCCACTTTATGCAAATCTAACCTTTCTGCACCTGCAGGTGGGGAGCATTTATTTACTTTCTGGTCGGCTGGCTAAAGTGGCAGGAGAGAATCCAAACAGACAGTGGAGAAGGTCAAAAGAAGATGGCTCAGTGCTGTAATTTCAAGGCCTGTTACAGGAACTCCAATTTTAATGATGCAGTTGGGGCAAATGAACTGGCAAAAGCCATGTGAATGTGCCAGGGTATTCTTCCACATGAGCATTTCTGCTCCCTCTGATGGGAGGTGCTGATCCCCAGGTGCTGATCTGTGCCCCAGTCCATACCTGTGCTCAGCTCAGGACCTCACCTGATGCATGAAGAGATTTCTTTGGACCAGGCAGATCTGTGCTCAACCACCTTTGTCACAATAACTTCTAAGATGCAAAGATGTGAAGATGAGCAGTAACTGTGAGATGCCTGGGAGTCATTTTGTCACAATTTTAAATAGAAAGATAGCACATATATATATATATATATATACACACTATCAAATTAATGAATTCACAGTGCTCTTTAACAGGTGAAAAGAAATTCCTGCCACCCTAGATGAAGACTGTCTTTTTCTTCTTTTTTTTTTTTGGCATGCTAAAACAAAATCTCTTTGCAATATAGAGTCACGTTCAGCTTTTTACATTTAAAAGTCTCTTTTGGTTCATCTCTTTGGCAGAAAACAACACAGTTTACTCCTGAGCACACCAAAGTATCTTGTGGCATCTCATTCCTCCAGGACTGAGATGGATCTCCAGGGCTGAAAAAAAAAATAGATGAAATTATGCCAAATTCACCATAAATACCATGGAAATGGGTGACACCTCACCAAAATCTTTTGTTCCTCAACTGATTCCCCGTGCCACGTGGCAACACCAGAACCAAGACTATTGGTGTCACACACTGGCTGGGTCCCAGAACTCTCTCCTATAAAATCCAGCTTGCTTTCAGCACCTGCCATCCAATCCATCCCAGTTTTTCTTGGCATGGAAGAAGGAGCAGCAGCCTGGGGTGATGTGGCTCAGAGCATGCACAGTTCTGAACCAGGCACACCCTGACTTTGCCCTGCCCTGCATCCCTGTCTGGCTGCTTTTGTGCAAGAAGTGAAAGCAAAAAGAAAAAAAAAAAAAAAAAAAAAAAAAAAAAAAAAAAAAAAAAAGAGGATTTATGAAGGGTCAGAGAAAAAAGGTAAAGAAAGGAAAATCCCATAGGATAAAAGAAATGAGAAACCCAAGGTAGTTTTTAAGCAGTTAGTGAAGTCAAGAGCCTAAGCCAACCTGAAGTCACAGCAGTGAGAAAGTAAATGGACTTTTAAGGACTTAGGCTGAGATTTTCAAAGCCTTTTCAACAACTTTCAACATTTCCATTTATTTTACTGGATTGTTGCCAAGAAAATCCTGTGGGCTGCTCTGATTCTGGAGGTCTGAATTCAGAAAAGAGGAGCTAGACATTGCTTTATTTTCTTTTTATCTATTATATATATTTATAGGCCTACATAAAGAACCAGCAAAAGCAGTCAATCGTTTCCTTCACCACCAGAGAGGCTGCAGGGTACAGGATTGCAGACTGCTGAGGCATCACTGCAGGGGTAACAGGGAGTTACAGGAAAATCCAGAACAGCATTCCTGGCCTTGTGCTTTCCCCTCCTTTTTGCCAGGAAATGAACAGCACCAGATCAGACTGAACTGACCAGAGTCATTGCAGCGTTTGGTAGGAAAAAAAAAAAAAGTGGATTATGCTGTCTAAGAGCCTTCCACATCACTGTTTCATTACCTGGCAGTGGCTTTGCTCTGCAGTGTGAGGCTCTGGGGACAGCACCCAGCTTCATGGCCTGCTGAGTCCATGCCTGCCCCTTGATTCCAGAGCCTTTGGCAGGATTTCTCCTATTCCATAGGTTCACAGAGCTCTCCCATCCCAGTTCCAGACATCAGGAAAGGTCTGTTGATAGGACCCACATGGGCTGCTCACCATTCCAGGAGGAAACACCAGGGGTGGGAATTAGTGCCTTGTGTTTTCCAGCTCTGGGTTCCTGCAGACTATTGACTGCCCAGCAGGTAAAGCAAGCAATAAGTGGGAAGTAATTGATAGCAGGAGGGAGCTCCAATAAGTTTCTTAATCAATACAATTTATAGCAGGCAGCTCCACACACTGAAGTGGGGAAGCCCAGTTTAATGTGTTTATAACCTTTCTCATTTCATTTTGCTCATATTTCTTGCCCCACTTCTTTCAGCAGAGTTTTCTTCAGAACTGATTTCTCTGTGGACACAACAAGCTCGTGCTTCATTCACCATTACCTTACAAACATAATCATGATCAGGTTTTTTTTTTAATACACAGACAAACAAAGCCATGTTTGAACCTGAAAATGTGTGTTTTGGTAAATACAAAAAGCTGATTATTATTCCAAATAACCAGGTGGAGGATACTACAGAATCTTTAAAAGTCCTTATGTGTCAATTACCAACATTTTAGAATTTTAACTAAAGGTCATTTTCCAGGGGGTAAAACCCCCACACTTTTAAATAAATGGTAAAAATACTGAGAAGGAGACAAAGAGATAAATTTTGAGGGAAGATGAGTAAACCTGTCCTATGGGAGAGGTCCTAATTCTGCCCCAGTGCCTCAGCAGCCCCAGACATACTTCCAAGCTGCAGGATGTTCTTCCAGGGCTGTTGTATGAACTTTTCCTTCTTCAAGAAAACTTTTCTTATAAGATGGTTAGGAAAAATAACAGTCAAAGTTAGTTCCAACTGAGGAGTCCAAAGCAAGGTCATTAGAATTTAAGGATTAGCAGCTATCACTCATCATCATCTACAGCAATCTCTGCAAGCTGGATTCCCTGCTCCTGCAGGATGGAGGTACAGCTCTGGTTACATGATTGCTCTGAAGCTTTTTCAGGAGATGTCACTTGTGCCTTTTTCCTCTGAGAACCATCACTTCCTCAAGCTCACCCTGAGAAAGAGGGGACAACTTTCACAGGACAGGAGGAGGATAAAAGTGAGAAGCCTTCAGTGAGGGCCCTAGAGAAGAGTTCAATTCTCCCATCGGCAAAAATCCAGCCCAGAAAGACTGAGGTGCACTCGGAGCCCCCTTGAAAAGCTCTCAGCTGGGTGCTGAACAACACTGGAGCCTTTTCTCAAAACCTGAGCAGGGAGCTTCATCTCCTTCTCTGGGAGCAGTGCTATGTCAGCCATCAGAGAGGTCCTGGCACCCTGGTGAGGAGCTGCCCATCCTTCATGCCATGCATCAGAGCCCATCTGCACCAATACCAGGAAGAGATACTGTACTGGGGAGATTATTTCCCCTTTTTTTTTTTTTTAAGACATTTTAGGCCAATGAATAATTCATCCTGAATGACTTGGAGCCGAGGCAACTCTCCATGTTACCACCTGATTATATGTTCCATAAAAAGAGATGACAGCAATTTATCATTTCTCTTGCTGGGTGGGCTCAGAGGGGAATAAATATGCTGCCACCAAACTGGAGTGATGGATCATCCCTCAGAGGAACCAGCAACACTTCCACTGATTTGGCATTTAGTGCTTCCCAGTGGGAGCAGGAGGGAGAGGAACATCAGCAAAACCCTTTGGGAAAGGAGGGAAAACCACAGGCAATGGAGGGCTCAGTTCTCCCTGTTAATCCCCTTTGAGTTACTCATTCCTAAGGCATCTGGGCAGCAGAACCTTTCTCCTGGGAGCACTGGAGTCTGCAAAGATCAGGTGCTCACACTGCTGCCTGGTGCTAAGGAAAGAAGCTGTTAAGGCTACTTTATTATTGCCTGAAGAGTGGGGTTAGGCTAGAGGAGAGGAGCTCCCCTAGACATTGCCCAGAATCACCAGTTTTCAGCTGGGAAATGGAAGGGTGAGGGATTTTTTCTGGGAATTAAAGCACAGGTTTACTTAAAGGTGCTGCTCTGGCTAGAGGGAAAGCCTCCTGCCCTCTCCTTTACCTGTGCACTTAGGCAAATCCCTGCCTTTCCCAAGAGGGGATCCTGGGGCTTTCTGGATGATACAAAACCCCTGAGCACCTTTTGGTCCTTAACAAACTCACTGCTATTGCTGCAATCTGTCAGGGGACATCCCAGATGCTCCTGGCCACCCAGACAGCTGCTGTCCAGCTGTACCAGGCCAAAGGCAGTGAGTGTTTGATCTCCCTGCCCACAGGCAGCACATCCTGGCTCTGAGTTTTCTTCCCTTCCTGCAATCCCTCTGCAGGTATTCCCACCTTCTGCCTTCAAACCCACAAATGCTTCAACCCCAGGAGTCCCCTGCAGCCAGGTGCACCCACAACCCCTTTTTTTGTGCCCATATTGTGCAGTGCACATCCACACTTCCCCTGCCTTCACCTCCACACTCCTCTGCTACTTCTGTCCTCCCCAGGGCTCCCAGCCTGCCAGGGGCTGATCCAGCATGTAAATGTGCTACAGAGAGACATCCTCCTCACCCCCATGCTGGCTATGGGGAGCATAAAACACAGAGGAGATTGCTACTATTTCATTATTTATGAAGCTTTGGTTATTTCGTATATAAATAATCCATGACTGCAAAGTGTTGCTGGCACTGTAATTGAATATTCATGAGAATTTTCCCCATCGTTTCAAACTCAGACACAAAAATAAAAACCATCCTAATAAAAAGTTCAGCTGTCATTTCACAGTTTCAACCTCTGAGAAACAAAGTCTTTCTCTCTCCCACCTGGACAGCCTCCTGTGCAGGGGGGAACAAAGCAGCAGGGTTAACCTGGAAGGCAGGTTCATGCTGCTTTGGAAAGAAGAAGGAATATCCTGCAGAAAGCTCTGCCTGCTGTCTCTTCACATCCTCAGGATGCTTCATCTGGGAATGTATGGAGCACTTGCAAATTCCCTCTGCCTCCTAGAAACATTTCTCTTTTCAGGTTTTATCCTAGCTAGAACCTTGACAGAGAAGCACCCGAGTGGGATCACTCAGCATGGAAAATGGAAGCATTTTGCTGCCACCCTGTGGAAAATAGTGGCCCCCAGATGTTGGGGACCACTCTGGAGGTTCAGAAAGCTACAGTTGGTATGGTGGTTAAAAAGATTTGTGAGGATGTCATTGCTCTGATGAGACCCAGAGGTAAAGAAACCTGGGAATTTCCATTAAATAACTGCAGGGTTTGCAAGGAAGATGTTTGGATGCTTTACAGGGACAAGTGATGGTGTTTGTGCTATAGCCCTGGTGCACAGGGGGCACATTCATCAAGAGGATGAAGTACTCCTGCTGCAGGGGCTCCCAAGGACAACTGGCAAATTCCTGGACACACGCAGTGATCAAGCATCTCTTGCATCCTGAGACAGCTTAATGTGCAGCTTCACCTCCCTGCCTGCCTGAGATTCCTTTTGTTGCTCCTCCCAGGTCTCAAGGCTCTTTCTTTACTGTGCCATTCAGCTCCTTCTACCCACCCACCCCCCACAAAAAAACCCCAAAGAAACAAAACAAAACAAACCCAAAGAAAGCAAGGGAGATCTAACCAAGAGGTAGCAGCACTATCCAAACTCTTCCCCTGTTTTCTATCCACATCTTCTGTGGAAAGGCTGCAGCTGCCTGCATGATGCATTACCCTGATCATTCACTGGCCCAGTTCTCCTCTCCAATTCCTTCAGATCACAGCTCCCATCTTTTGCAGCTCTTTGAAGCACTGTGTGGGCACAGAAAGGAACCAGCAGCACAAGAGACAGGATGTTCCCAGCCCTCCTAACCCAGCCTCCTCCAGCCCAACGAGGGGCATATGAGCTCCACAGCCACTCCAACCTGCCACTGCCCACGTGCAAGTGGCACATGTGAGGCTGTGTCACACCAGCCCCAAACTCTCTGAGCACTTTGCCTTCCCAGAGTGATTTATGGGCCCTGTCAATCCAGCAGAGTGAACTGCAGAGACAGCTGGAGCGTGCAGCAAAGAGCAGAGCAATCCATCAGCACTGGGTGGGAGTTACCCAGGAATCCATCAAGAGCTTCATCAGGGTGACATCTGTGCAGAGGCAGAAAGAGAAACAAAGGGAAAAGATGGAGACAGAGAGTGAAGGAAGCGTGGATAATCCACCCGGGGTTCCTCAGAACTTCAGAGACACAGAAGTGAAACAAGATGATAGAGAAAAAATATTTTGTGTGCTTGGAGTGATTGAGGGGGTCCTGCTTTAAAGGCACAAAGGACAATGTCTCACAGAGCTGAGCAGGGCTCTGGTGTCAGCCAGCCCAGCAGCAATCAGAAATTGCTTTCCCATTCACTGGCTTTGTGTGGGTATTAATCACCTCCAGGTATGATGACTGGGTGGTTCTGATGGCAAGGACATTTCATTGTTAGGAGCTGCCCCTGGCAGAAGAAATCAACCCCAGTTCCACTAGAGAGGAGGAAGGTGATGTCCTGTAATTGAAGAAACATGAAGCAAAGTGCAGCATTTCACTAAATGTCCCTAAGAGTTTGTACTCCTACCTAATTCTGACTGCTCAGCAGGAGCCAGCCTGTTCCTCCTCAAGTGCAGGCACAGAGACAGAGGAAGCCCAGCCCAGCAGGGACAGCGACAGGGACAGGCACGGACTGGGTCACAAGAACACACAAGACACTTGCACCAGGCCCACACATACACCCAAGGCCAGAACAAACACAGCTCAGTGCACACAAAGGAAAGGGGCAGATGCACAGCTCTCAGTGTGTCTGGAATCTGCAAGTACAGGAGGGAGAATCAGGAGACTGACAGACACACACACACACTCCCCTGTGCAGTGCCAGGAGGAGTACAAGGCACACATTGTCTGCCTTTGATCTACAGCTCAGTAATTAAGAGATGTGTCAAGTTCCCCAGTAACAGCTTCTCCCCATCTCCAAACTCCACAAAAAACTAGAGAATGAGATTCCTCCTAAATCTGTGTTAGGCACCAGGGAGAGAGGTAAAGAAAAGAAGTGAGCATCTGCTCTTGGAGGGAAGAAAGGTAATTTACTGCTCAATAGGAAGCAGCAGAACAAAGCACATAATTTCTTTTTGCTCCAGGGACAGCCACCAATGCTGTTTTGAGGCATACTGATCACAGGTTAAGTATGTGCTCCCAAAGCTCAGGGAAGAGGGAGGGTGTGTGTTGGGACCTCTCTGAGCAGTACAAATTGCCTGATAATTTGGCAAAAAAAAAAAAACCCAAACCAATAAACCAACGAACCTCCAACACAACAGATGAACAAAAGGATTCAGGAGGTAGGAGTAACAATGCATCTGAGTGTCACAGGGTGAATAAGACTCAGGAAGTGCAAGAGAAATGGGAGTGGGGGTCTCTGGGAAGAAAGGGGAGGTGGGCATGAGCTGCAGGAGGCAGAAAAGACTGCAGAGGAGCAAAGTGAGTAGCTGGGACTGTGCAGCAGGGGTTACAGATTTCTGATGTGGGTTTAGTTCTGATAGGTGCCTCTTCTGCAGTCCTTTGCTTCCCTCCAGAAGAGCCTCTCCCCAGTTAGGACACCCCTGCAGGCAGCAAGCATCCACCTGCCCTGAGCAGACCTGCAAGTATGGGGACAACAGGATTTGCAGTGACTCAGGAGCTGCTTTTACAGCACAGGGCAGGCTGACTTGTAGCTACCTCACCTCTTGCAGATTCTCTGGTGCTGTCTGAGTCACACGGACTTTGTGGAGCCATTTGAGTTTATGATCCTTTTATCTTTCTGACCAAGGGATCATAAGCTGCTTTTCCTCAAGAAGAATAATGAAGCCTCATATATTACACATCCCCCAAAGGACTTAATTTCCCTTAATCTAAGGGGAGGATTTGCCTTTAGTCTCTGGACCTTTTATTATCCATTTGTTGCTCCATCTGTAGCACGGATCATAAAGGAACTTTTTATTTTTTAAGTCAACTTTTGCTTGGGCCTCATTATGGCCTTACACAAAGACCCAGGCTGCTCAGAGCTCAGAGAGACAGAATGAGACAGAGGTGGTAAAGCTGGATGGCCTTGTCAGGGCACAGACAAGGGGATGTCTGGCTCATAACCAGAAAAATTAAATGATGGATCAAGAGACAGGCAACACTGACACTTCCCCTTTCCTCAGCCCCACGTTTGCTTTGCAATACAATGTTCTGAGCAACAGGAATGGTTCTGTTTGATGAAGCCCTGCTATTCACACTGCAGCAGCAGCATGAGAACCTGTGAGCCAAGGCTCCTCTGTGCTTTACAAGGACAAAGATACACCAAGAAGATTGCCCCTGTCCCAGAGAACACACCCAAAGTTCTCAGCTTGCTTTAAAAATGTTAGGTATGTGCAGGCTGTTACCATGGTGCAGCCCCTGAGTTCTGCACCTGGCTTTCACTGATCCACAGCCTGGCCTTCAGCATCTCTCTTCCCATCTCTTTCCTCTTACAATTCAGTATAGATAATTTAAAAGGGCCTGGCTGTCATTATGGTGTCACTCTGGAGGGCTAAATGAGACCCTGTTTTCCCTGCTTGGTTGGTAGCTGTGTGCTAGCCAGAGGGACCATGCAAGGGAACAAGTCCAGGGAAACATCCAACCCTTCAGTGGAGTTGCTCCAGCTCCTTTAGCAGCTCTGGGTACAACATGAACGTGGCTGTGGTGCTGCCTCCTAAAGTGCTGCTGCTTTCCTTTCTCCTCTTGCTGTTCTTGCTGAGCTAGAAACTGGCACTGAACCGAAAGTAATTTCCTTTCATTTTAAATAAATAATAATTTAACAATGTATGCTGCTGAATTCATTCTTGCATCAAAGGGGAGATGATTGCACTTCCCAGTCCGGAAGAGAGAGAGGGGAGGAAGACACAGCTTTATAATTAAATTTGCTTTTCCTCCTTTCATTGTGCATCTCATTAAAAAAAAAAAAAAAAGGATTAAAAAAAAAAACAGAGAAAAGAAAAGCATACACAGAGCCTTGTGTCTCTGCTCCAGGAAACAGGAAATACTCCCTCTTGTTTGTCTCTTGCTGCTGCTCTCGTGGGTAACAGAGGTAAGGGGACCCTTTCAGCTCTGCCTGGGTGCCTGGACAGGAGGGAGAAGCAGAACCATTCCAGCTGCTGCCTGGGAGAAGAGCAGAGGGCTGAAACCTTAGGAAGTTGCTGGGCATTTTCTGGGACATGTCACCCACGTTATTAGAGGCACAATTCAGACGTGGCAGAGCCCAGGTGGCACAGCTCAGGGCACTGTGACATCCTCTGGGTTCTTAGCATCTCACCAGCCAGCTGTGCTGATGTGGCACCTGCTCTCCATGCCTGGGGGGGTTTAGGTACCCAGGCTGACCTAAAGCCCCCTCACAGAAACACAAATGGCACTGAGCCATTGTGCTGTGACCTCTCTAAACCCAGGCACTGACGTTTCAGGCAAGTTCTGGCACTTGCAGAGTGCAGGAGCATCTCTGCAGCTCTGACCAACCTCCCCAGGGTCTGGTGCTGGGGCCATCTGCAGCCAAGCTGAACCCTCTGCCTGAAGGGAACATCCTCAGGGGTGGAGATGACACCTCCAGAGAAACTCCCTGGAGCAGGGAACAGCAGGAACTGCTCTCATTCTTTCAGTGCAAACAAGCATATTGCAAGTCTCTCCCTAATGAGTCTGCATTCCCAGCCACCTTTCCCTCTGAAAAAAAAAAAAAAACGATTCCATGCAAGGAGGCTTTGCTGAGCACAGGTTATGAGAATGACAAAAATGTTTCCCTTAATAAAAGAAAAGCTCTTGAAGCTACAGGACTCAGATACTGCCCTCAGAACAACCTGTGATGTCTGCTCAGCATGATCTCTTTCTAACAGCCCGAGTGCTGCACAGCTTTATGTTCTCTGTGCTGTATCCACACGGGCTTTAATCCCATGATTGGACATCCCTTGATCTTTATGGCAGCTCACTTTCAGCCTGGGCTTTGGGTCAAGAGCTTTCTGACTTCTGGTAATGTCTCTTTCCCTGTCCCTTATCCTTTTGTAGGTAGGGAAGGTTTTTCTCTTTGCACTTTCACTATTTAGTATGGCAGAAGGGAAGGAGGAAATCACCTTCAGCTTTCCTGGCCATCTGCATCCCAATTGCTTCAGAGGGATTTGGGCTGCATTCCAAATGGTTCCATTTGCAGTGGATTTGGGGCAGAGAGAGGACAAGCTGAGCGTGCTTCAGTGGAGAGGATTCCAGAGCAGGCAGGGACCTCTCTGTTCTGGCTACCCCAGTTACAGCAGCAGAGCTCCCTCCCTCCCACAGCTCCCTGATTTACCTGCCAAGCTGAAGCACGGCCCACTAAAGCCAAACATTTCTCCTGCAGACAAAAATTTAAACACAAGGAAATAATAAAAACTACAAAAGTGGCATTACTGAGCATTTTAAAATAAGGAAAACTTCTTTTTGTTTGTTTGTTTTTTCAATTTGTTCCTACCCCGGATATTAGCAGTGATCAGCACTTTACAGCACTTCTTCCAGATCCTGGCACATGTTATTTCTGTTATTAATAGCAGCCCATTCCCAGGGGCAGCACTCTGCACAGGTACATTTATTTCCTTCAGAACCCTGTCACCCCCTTGCTGCTGCTCCAGCTCCCTCACAGAACCTCCACGAGGAGGCAAGGGAGGCAGATGGAAAATTAGGCATCGCTCTGCCACCCTCCAGGAACAGCTCAGCCTCATTCTGTCACTGAGGATGTGCCTGTTGTTAGGTTTATAGCATCATCATTACATTACCTGTGTCTCATACCAGTGTTATTTCCTGTTCTTTTCTCCTAAATCAAAACTGCCCTTTGGGGAGAGAAATATCTGGACGTTCTGTCCTTCCCTCCAAGCCAGTAGGAATGGGAGTTGCCATCAGTTTGCTGTTCAGCAGCAAGGCAGATTTCCCCTCGTTTGTTTTTCTGCCCTCTGAACAGGAGCTGACGTGTCCCTTTCATGGGAAAATGGCAATTTCTCAGGAGGGCTGCAATAAACAGGTACTTGATTGAGTGTTACCATGACCACACCACCAGCCTCAGCTTCCAAATTTCCTGAAGTTGTAGCAAGCTCTCTGTAAGTCATATTTCTCTTCCCTGGGTGGGATGCAGCCCTGAGCAGCCAGTGAAGCACTAAAAAAGCTCTGTCAGCAACACAATCCAGAACTGGAGAGCACTGAAGAAATCAATACAATTGGGAAGCTTAATTCCTCTTTGCCCACTGGCCACGTTTGTCACCAGCACAAGGTAACAACGTAGAGGCATTTAATAACACAGCTCATTAGGCTGCTGACAACAGGAGATGATGGAACTGAGGTCTCCAAACATAGAGCCTCCTGAGTCTATTTGTATGTGCAGTTGCAGCCTGCATTTGTTATACTTCCAAGCATGGGAGGAATCTATGTCTGTTACATGATCCAGAAGGAAATTTTCTGCAAAAAATCATGCAGGAAGCTCTCTGAGGAAGGAGACTGAATGTGCAAAGAAGTGCTTGGGAAATAGTTCCCATGAAGCAGGTCGGGATGACCTAGAGGAGAGAGTTTTTTTGGTTTTCCAAAGTCAAGAAAGGCCCCAGAGCTGAGTTTTGTCAGGGGAACTCCCTAAGAGCCCCTCTCCTGGCAGGGCCACGGTGCCACAGACTATGGCTGGAGGAATGAAAGCCCCCAGAAAAACAAAAGTCCTCAACCCTTTGAAATGGGTGACCAACCCACCACTGACTTTACTGAGCTGTGGGACTTTGTCCACAGCCTCCCTAAAAACCCTTCATATCGCTCTAAGAAGGTGGATGAGCTGTGGAAGTGAGAGCAAGGCTCCTGCCTGCTACAGCCAAAAGAAACCCAAAATCCAAAGACATCCAGATCTTTGGATCTCTAACCTGCATAATGCAGCCTCCTATATAGACCAAGCCAGAAACCAGAGCACCTCATTTCTGCCCCAAGCCCAGCCACCTGGGGTACCATACACTTTTTTGGGAAGCCAGCCAGCCTGATCCAAAGGCTTCTGCTAACAGACAAACCAAGCTGTTCCATATGTCATAGTGTTTAAATTTTCCTCCCAGCCCAAGTGAGTCAGACTAGACACACTTCAGCTCTTCAGCTTCCAGGCACTAGATCTCTGCAGCCACTGTCTGCAAGATTTATGAGCCCCCTGTTATCAGAGATCTTTTCCTTGTACTTAAAGACTTAGATCAAGTCACCTCTTTAACTCCCTTTGTATAAACCAGATGCAACTTCTTGGCACTGTCACACTGCAGAGTTGTGTAATGATAAATACAGTCAGGTTGTGATTCTTCAGCGATGGGAAACAGAACTTCCAGAAGTGCAGTCATTATTTAGAGCTGTTAATTGAGTTCATCTGCTCTGGACATAAAATTATGATAAAAATTCACTGGCTTGAGCAGCTGTTCCTTTGCTGTTGGACAGGTAAACGAGACAGAACAATTTCAAGAGAAGAGAAGTGTGTAAATGTTTGTGTTGACTGAGTGCTTGTGCATGCAGCTTCAAACACCTTCAAAAATCTCTGTACCAGCAAAATCCCCCTGCTAAAATATTTGGGAAAAGAAGCTTCAGGGACAAACTAAGAGCTGGCTTCCCCTAACCTTTTTCTGCTTTTAGCAGGAGGGGCACCATGAGGTTGGCAGGACATGCAGACACACTCAGTGCCCCCCAGCAGGCTTTGTATTTTCAGCAGAGCTCAGCACCTGGGGGGATCCAGGTTGTTTTTTGGAAAACCAAGCAGTAGGAAGTTAGCTGAGCTCATGTAGTGAGTCCCAGTGCTTGCCTGCAGGATGCAGCCTGCTATGCCCTCATTCCCACTTGCTGCCTGTTGCCACAGCTTTCATTTCATTATTCAAATGTTTTCCCCTTGACTTCCTTTTGGAATATGGTGACTGATTTCTCCTCTCCCTCCACCTCATCAGAGCTCCTAAAGCAGCATGACAGGCAAAAGAGCTGAGAGACCTCAACAAGCAGAGCAATGCAGCTGAACCACCAGAATCAGAATGAACTCAGTTGGGTCTTGCCTGGCCAGCCCAGGCTTGCTTATTCTCTACACCAGTTTATTTCTGTCAGCTTGAAATTAGCATTCCTTTTAAATGTTTTCACACTCTAAAATTGTTCCTAAATGTGCATATTAAGTGGTGAAACAATTTACTAAGTTAATCTGCTCGAGCTAACATTCATTTCAGCAAGAGCCAGTTACACTTAATTCACCTTCTCCTTGCTTCTCATATCCTGAAGCCAGCACACCAACTCTCTGCCCAGAACTAGAGATCAGGTGCCAAACACACCAAAGAGACATTTTACTTGTAGAAGCACATTTGTGTAAGAGACATTCATGCAAGTTAAGCAAGACCTCTCCAGCCATGCTCTTCTCAATGGGACTATTACATTTCCCTAGGAAAAGGTGGGGAGATGCTGCTTCCATGCAGCTTCCTTTGCCGAGGGGATTTGGAGTGAGAAGTGTGAAAACAAATACTGCCTGATCTGAAAAAATAAGTAGAAAAAAACGGTGCTTTGGGGGAAGTTTTGAACAGGGCAACACTTTGGGTCTCCGGGACACTTCTGATGGTGACAGAGCAGGTTATTTTGGGTGTGCAAGGAAGACAACAGTGTTATAACAGTGCTGAGCCTCCTGGATGGTACAACCCTTCCTCTGAGCACTGGAAGAAAATCCAGCGGTGGCAGAGTTAAACCATCTGCACAAGGAATTCAAGCTGCCCCAGCAAAGCCTCTTTGGGAGGTGCCAGTACTGTCTGTGCAGAAGAAAACAGGTGGGAGGAGAAAGACCTTTGCAGGTTCTTGTCCTTTAGCAAGGGCTAAAGAGATTTTTAGAAGCTTAGTTTGGGCTGAGAAGGGAGAGTGGTGGCAGTGAGATGGAGTGAGGAGTGGGGGAGCCCAGCTGACAGCCCCCATCATCACGAGGAGCACAGGATGCTCCCTGTGGGACTTAGAGCATTACAACTATGAGTACCCTGCTCAGATCACTGCTGCTACCCCACAGGAGAGAGGGGTTTGGGGAGAGGTTCAGTCCATGGCTCTGCATTGCAGGAAGAATGCAGAGCCCCAGAGAAGGGGAAAGGATCAATGTGTCCCCAAAATCACAGCTCAGAAATGCACTCTAGCTGTCAAGTCCCTCCCTTCCTCCTCTCCTCTTTCCACCAACACATTTGCCAGGGATGGCATAATGGGGGCAGAGAATAAATCAGGTGCTATATCAGAGTATTCTATCCCTCACTGTGTAAAGAGCAGCTTTTGTGACTTCCTGATGTGATTTACCACACAATGACAACCTTTAACGTCTGCTGGTGTTATAATCTACTTTATCTTAATACAATCTTACCCTGCTGAACCCTCCAGAGTCTTAACAGCTATTTTCAATGGAGGTTTTTTTTATTATTATTATGACTTGATACTGTGATTACTGTCGCACTCCTGCTCTTTGTGGAAGGGGAAATTAATAAGTTTTTTTCTTAAGCATTTTCCACCAGAGCTGAATACCAATCAGCCCCCAAGCTGGGTTCCTGTGCCTGCTGGATTCAATTCTGAACCTTTGCTCTGACTTCCCAAGGCACAGCAGTTTGCAGATCAACAGCACGGCAGCACATAAGGCCCTGTTCTCCTTCTCAAAGGCTCTCACTGTGGGGAGGAAAGGTGACAAGCACTGAGTGAGGGAATACCTGGCTTTTCCTCCCTGCCTTATGGCTGTCCAGCTCCTAGTTATCTCCAGAGATAAGTCCCTGTACCAGGGCATCCAGACTCATCATGCCTTGGAGAGGAAGGTTAAAGCACTGTCAGTTATATGGATTTTCCTGCTCCTTTGCCATCCTTGCTCAGTCTCCCCACCACCTCACAGAGCTCACTGCCCCTTCCTTTCCCTGCAGGAAATCCCTGCACCAGGCTGTGCCACAGCTCCGAGCTCAGGGACTGATGGTGTCACACATTCCTGCCATGCTTCACTTGGGGAAGGTCAGGCCACACAACCTTAAACATTCCAAAGCCCTGCCAGGTAAATCCTAACACAGACAGAAGAGGTTCTGCCTCTACACACACAGCTTGTTGCTGATGAGAATGGAAACCTCTTCGTTCCATGTCCCAAAGGCACTTCCCACCTCTCTGTAAAAAACAGCTTTGGTCCAACAGTCTGGATTCTACTAGGTGTAAAATACTACAGGAAGAGCTCACAATCTGGGCATTGCCTGGGCCTTGGCTTTTTGGAAGGAAACTTCAGCATTTGTCTGGTCCTTTCCTGATCCTTTAGGACTACGGAGCCTTCATCATCTCCCAGCAAGCTGACTGCTAAGGCAGGAGGATAAGAGCTGCCTGGCAGGCTGAGAGCCCAGGCTGCAGAGCCAGTGCCAGTATTGATCAGGAAACCTGAAAAAAGTAAACAAATTCTCTGTAATTACTCAACTTGATGGATGCCAGTAGGTTTGTTTGCTTCCTGCAAAGATGCCAATAACCTAACGGAGCAAACATTGCCATTATGTAATAAAACCATACAGGTAATTAAGAATCTCCTGGCAGGACTACAAACATGAACATTATCTATTAACTGTTTCAGTGGAGCAAGAGGGAATGGATACTGACAATCCTGCTCCATTTGAGGGGAGGCAGATTTAATGGGTACTTAACAGCTGAGCCAGTCAGGAATCACAAATCACAGACAGTGATTTGCTTTTTGAGGCAAAATATTTCCTGGGATACCACAACATTCCTAAAGATCTGAAATGAAATCATGGCCCCTCTGCCCTGTGTGTTGGTTCTGTATCAACACCACGAAGACATTACCTAAAAATAGAGGAAATGGGTGGAGGAAAAAGGACTTGTGCTGTTTGCCAATGTGGAGGCCCAGGGCTTGCCCTCTGTCTCATCGGGCACTTCCTGCAGTGCACAGAGAATTTTTCCCCTTCCAAATCAAGAGTGGGGTGGAGGCCACATCTGAGCACAGATAAACCTTTGGAGAGAAAGCAGACAAGAGGAGTCAGTGGCTTTGCTGGCAAGCTCAGATTTATCTGGCTTGGGGCTATGAGGGAGAGAAGGGGCAGTGACAGAATGAACAGTTCTGACCTGTGTGCTGAGCAGGTTCAGTGAGGATCTTGCCCCACGTCCTCCAGTGCACAAAGTAAGAGCAAAGAGCCCTCTCAAAAGAAGGCTAGGAAAAAAAAAAGAGGAAAAGCAGAAAAGTGCAGAAGGTGAGAGAGCCAGCCTGCTAGAGAGCTCCCTGGTTTCAGATTCAGATTCGGATGATTTCAGATTCTCTTTTTGTGGTTAGAGCGAGCAGCTGAAGAGGCAGCTGAAGAAGGAAGGAAGGTTTTTGGCAAGCTGTCAGATCATTAGGTATGTAAGCCCAGCAGCATGGACTGCAGGCAGATAGAGAGCACAAAGCAAAGCTCTGCAGAGAAGGAGCACTCTGCCTGGGGTGCACAACACGCTGGCTCGGAGAGGCTCAGCAAGGACCAGGCAGGCTGCCCGGGTCATCATTCTGAGGATTTCAGAGCTGGAGCAGCATCCTTTCTTTCCAGCAGGATATTCCTCCAAGAGTCCTGACTCTGTTGCAGAGGACACCTTGGTGCTCATTACTGTGTGCAGCCCCCACCTCCCTGAGCCCCTGATCCTGCTCTGCTGACAAGGGCAGGAAGCAGGAGCAGCAGAACCATTAAAATGCATTAAGCACCTCAGCACTCCAATGCTGGCAGAGTAATAGCTTCCTACAACTCTCATTGAAGCCAGAAAAATCCATGTAAGGCTTCAATGAGACTTGAGTTTGGCTGGAAAAATCACAGATCTCTGGCAACTCCTTGCTCGATATTGTAAATCACTCAGATTTCCTTCATCTGGTGTGGCTGGAAAGTATCATCCACCTATCAAGGATCATTGTGACCTTCATGTGCATCAATATGAAAGGGCAAGTGCTACAGCAAGCAGCTGAAAGGGAGATTTCTGCAGAAAGGTTGGATACCTGTGCCACGTGCTGCACAGATTAGATGAGATTTAAGTCAGAAATCAGCATTCAGGGGGGCTGCATCCTCCTGTTTCTCTCTGACAGCTGGGAGGCTGTGGCTGATCTTTCCCTGCCTCAGTTTCCTCTCAGTCATGGAGCAATTAATTTGTTTTAATGCTTCTGCAGCACTAGGGCCATGTGAGCTATTTCTTTGCCAGGCACAGATCCTGGTGCAAAGTCCTGACACGAGCACAGATCTCAGGAAACTGTGATACTGGGTAAGTAATGGGAGAGGCAGAGATGCAGAGATCAAAGCTGTGTCAATTGGGTGATTCACAAGAATCACAACAGCCACTGGGGCTTAAGCAGAGTTTATTTATAGCTGCTGTGAGCACAGTCACTAGATCTCAGATTGACAGCTGGGAAAGGAAATGTGGTTTGCTTTTTTTTTAAATTATTTTACCTCTGGGGAACCTTTCTTGCTCAGAGGAAGACATAATTAAATCAACAATTAAAGCCACAAAGATTCCTGGATCACAGACAATAGTGCATTGTGTCTGACCTCTTCTGCCTTGCTTAGAGAGCACAAAAGTGATCTAAGGAATTTAACTGTGTGGTGCCTGGAAGTCACAGCCAGGCCAGCCTGAGAAGTGGGAAGAAATCAGAAAATCAGCCAGGATGTCCTGGAGAGATCCACGGTGTGCAGGGACCTTTGAATCACCACAGCTGGGGCCCCAGTGATCTTTGGAGGCTTTGACACTAAAAATGTAATGTTTTTTTCAAACTTCACATTGACAGAAATTGCAATTTCTGTCACTGGTGTAAGCACTCCCTTCCAGTACTGCTCCTTTGAGCTTAGGAGACCCACAGACCTGCAAGAGGCAGTACCAGTTGGAAAATGCTGGGAGCTGGAAAATGCTGCACCAAGGGCCTGTCCAGCCAGCAGCTCCAAATGAAATAACACATTTCATATCCTTTACCACCAAGATCTATCTCTCATCTACCACTAGAAAAAGGACCCAGCACACTCCTTTACTTCCACACAACAGGTAATAAATATTTCTTATTGTTTATAAAAGCATCATTAAAGAAAATTTTAAGCACAGGAAAGAAAAAGTAAGACAGAATTTCTCCTACTGCCTTCTTGGTGGCAAAGCAGCCTTATCAGTGGATAGAGAAATTCCCAAGGCAGCTTGTATTCTAAACCATGTGGGAAATAACATCTCTCAATGACTTTTCTCCAGCACAAAAGGGTTTGTAATAACAGTGCTGGCAGAATCAAAAGCTGGAACTCCAGATTTTCAGCGTTGACAATGGAATTATGGCACATTATTCTTTCTAAGTAAATTAAACCCATTAATCATCATAATTAGTAATGCTCTGTGTCAGTGATATGGTAACAGAGCTAGTCATTACACTCTGCCATTAAGAAACTCAAGAATGGTACCACAGCCACAACATGCTGGTGCTGGCACTGCCTGGCTCTGGAGGAGTCTGTTAATGCCCAAGGACTCCAGCTCCAAAGCCAGATGAGGCAGCAAGAGATATCACCTCTCCTGGGCTGGGTTTAATACCCCAGGGATCCTGAGAGAGAGCAGAAGAGAAGAAATTCATCCTTGGAATGATTCTGCTTGAGCCAGATCACCCCTGGTGATCCCTGCAGCAAAGAGCTTACTAGCCAGGGAAATCCCACCAAGTAACTTTCTCAATAGGTTTTTCCTCCTCCTTTTGCAAAATGTCTCTGGAGGGAGGTTTTTATTTACCTAACAAATTTGTTACCTGAAATCAGTTATGAAAATGTTTCACTAAGTTCATTTCCTCTACTGCTCACTAGGCAGGCAAGGTTGCTTAGTTTCACTTGTCATTTGGAATTATTATTGCTCCCTGACTTGCCAAATGATGAGTTCCTTCATTGATCCTGATGCTGAGAGAAGTGGAATTAAAATGTCCTTCCCTCTGCCTCACAAGCTCAGGTGGTGTGAACGGTGCAGAAGGTGGATACAAAGGCATCAATCTGGGCAATTCCCTCATACAGAAAGTTTGTTTCTCTGGATTGACAGGAAGATGAACATGAGCCAGCAGTGTGCCCAGGTGGCCAAGAAGGCCAATGGCATCCTGGGCTGGCTCAGGAACAGCGTGGCCAGCAGGTCCAGGGAAGGGATTCTGCCCCTGTGCTCAGCCCTGGGGAGGCCACAGCTTGAGTCCTGTGTCCAGTTCTGGGCCCCTCAGCTCAGGAAGGAGATTGAGGTGCTGGAGCAGGTCCAGAGAAGAGCAAGGAGGCTGGGAAGGGATCCAGCACAAGTCCTGTGAGGAAGGGCTGAGGGAGCTGGGGGTGTTGAGGCTGGAGAAGAGGAGGCTCAGGGGAGACCTCATCACTCTCTCCAACTCCCTGAAAGGAGGTTGGAGCCAGGGGGGGGTTGGGCTCTTTTCCCAGGCAACTCTCAGCAAGACAAGAGGCCATGGTCTTAAATTGTGCCGGGGGAAGTTCAGATTGGACATTAGAAAGAATTTTTTCACGGAAAGGGTGATCAGACATTGGAACGGGCTGCCTGGGGAGGTGGTGGACTCTTCGTCCCTGGAGACATTTAAAAAGCGACTCAATATGGCACTCAGTGCCATGGTCTGGTGACTGTGGCAGTAGTTGTTCAAGGGTTGGACTCGATGATCTCTGAGGTCCCTTCCAACCCAGCCTATTCTATGATTCTATGATTCTATGATTCTATGATTCTCTGTGGTGTCAGTGACCCAACTGGCCTGGGCTGTGAGAAAGGCTGGAACAACCTGATGCAAAGAGAGGCTGTGATGTACACCTGCCTGCAGAGACAAAGTGCTCACACCCACCTGAGCTTGTCCTGCATTCAGCATCCTTACCTGAGAGCAAGATGCTTTTGGGACAGCTGCCCAAACTATCCACAAACCTGGGACCCAGCAGATGCTCAGAGATCAGTGTTTCTCACCCAAGGGCAGTTTAAACCTTCACTCCAGTGCAGCAGCTCCCAAGCTCATGGTTCTTCACCCCCATTTTCCAGAACCCCTCTTCCCTGGACACACGTTCCACTCCATTCTCTTCACATTAAATCTTTTCCACACACATTACTTTGCCTCCCCTCCCACACCAGCTTCTAAAACAGCCAACTTTGTCAATAAAACAGCATTTGGCTTTTCTCATCCAAGTATTTCTCATGTTGTGAGCTCCATCTAGTGATGTAACTGAAGCCCTATCACCAGAACTGACACTGCTTTGGCTGGAGGTGAGGGCCCTGGGGCAGATACCTGGGATAAAAAAACCCTTTCTGCCTGATGGAATTTCCCTGAAGACAAGACAAGGGCTTCCTTAGCCTCCAGAGCTCATAGCACTCTGTAGAGCAACTGGAGAATGGGAGAGTCCAAGCAGAGAGGAAAATGGGGCATAAGATCTTAGTACTTGGGATGCAGATACAAAAAGAAATGCCCATCACACATCCTCAGGGTGCTCTCCCCAGGTGTCTCCCCCCCTGGGCAACTTTGGCTTCCTGGGGCCATTTTACTGGGCCATCAGCAGGGAATAAGAAGAGAAAATCAGATTTTTTATCACAAACTGAAATTGCAGAAGTTTCTTTATTAATAAACTGGAGTGCAACCTCACTTACCTGCTCTATCTCATTCCTGTTTTGGAGTAACTATTTCACAGTCAGCTGTTCTTTAAATGTTTTCCCTCCCTATACCCTCTATAGAAGGAGCTCAAAAAACTCTGAGACAAAGTGTTCAATGGATTCTCAGACTGCAGAAAAATAATATAAATCCAAACCAGATAGTTCCTTCATTTCAAAAGATAAGAATTTACCAAGACATTCTCATACAAAAGAAATATATCTGTATCTCTCCATATGCCTATCTACAGTGTTTAGGATTTCATCCCACATTTTTGTGATGTTCATGAAAGATTTATGAGTTATTCAGCTACTCTGAGTTCCTGTTAATAAACCTCCCCCTTACTCCTATTGTTACATCTCATCAGCCCCTCAGTCATTTCAAGCTTGTGCAGCATTCAGAGCCTCTGGTTTTGTTGAAGCATTTTAATATCTGATTCCCTAAGATGAACACCAACTTTAGCTACTCTGTCAAATCCATCATTTTCCACTCTCCCATCACAGCTCAGAAGCCAGACAGATGACACATTAATCCCCTGTTAAGACAGGAATGGAGTTAGATGAGAGGAAACTCTGAAACCAGATAATGAATCTCTACAAGTGCTCTTTAAGAATTAAGCAAAGGGATCTTTCCCTGAAATTAAATTCATGAGTATTCTCACCATGAAGGACATCCTGCTGCACTCTGGCATTCAGCTCTGCCAAATCAAAGTCTTCAAAGGTCTTTGAGTACCCGTACAAGTATCAATATTGTGCAGGAAAAAAATGCTGAGATTTTTATTTTATTTTTTATTTGAGTTCTCTCCCTGGACCTATTTCCATTTCCGTGCCTCCCTTTCCCTCTCCAACCACTCATTCTCAGTTCCTATGCAATTCACACCAGCAATTTCAAGGAAATCTCTGAATGACTGTGGACAAAACACAGACTCCATCCTCCCCAGATCATGGGTTCCTCTCTTCTGCAGTGCTTGACTTAATCCTACTCATCCCAAATATGAGCTGGCATAAGAAGGCTGTAGCTGCTTGCATTCACTCACAAGACATTCTCAGGATCAGTCCACAATGTTTAAGATGTTTTTAAAAGAAACCAAACAACAAATCAGAGAAACTCATCATGGTTTCCCCAGGAAAGAAAACAAAGTTAAACCCCATCAAATACACTCTACTACGTGGGACATAGATTTTCCAGTTTAAGCTTCCAGGTCCTGCCACCCACTCCCAATCTATTGTCTGAAGTTCTGTCCCAGGCTATTGTCTGAAGTTCTGTCCCAATCTATTGTTTGAAGTTCTGTCCCAGGCTATTGTCTGAAGTTCTGTCCCAATCTATTGTTTGAAGTTCTGTCCCAGGCTATTGTCTGAAGTTCTGTCCCAATCTATTGTCTGAAGTTCTGTCCCAGACTATTGTCTGAAGTTCTGTCCCAATCTATTGTCTGAAGTTCTGTCCCAGGCTACTGTCTGAAGTTCTGTCCCAATCTATGGTCTGAAGTTCTGTCCAAGGGACAGGAGCAGAGTTGCTCAGTCTTAGTAAGAGAGACCCAGACCTTCTCCTTGCCAGCACTGCTCTACAGACCTGGGCAGTTTCTCCAGGAGGCTTCAGTGTGAGCAGATGCTCCAGGCCACCAGTGGGTGAGCTCTTTAGATTTTAATCCTTTTGCTTTTTAATCTTTTTTTCTTCCCAGTCTTATCATGCACTGCAGAGTTTCCAGTGGTTAAGCCCACAACAGGAGGAGGTGAAATTCTCCTGTAATCAAGAGTAGAACAAAAGAAAGGAAGTCCTGATTCAGCCTTTCCCCAGAACCCGGGCTGGGGAGGACACTTAGAAAAACATCTAAATTTCCATGTTAATTACTGATGAAACTTTCATGACAACAGTATCTGTGTACCTCAGAGCCTAACAGATGTGTTATGACAATGCTCTGGCAAGATGAGAACAATTATGCCTCTTTTACAGACAAGGAATTGAGACCAGGAAAGGGATGCATCTGAATCACTATCAGACAAAAAGCTGTTATTTAGCAAAGAATTTAACATAATCCTGCAAACTGCCTTAACCACTTAGCTGCTTCTATAATTTACCTCCAAAATATAAAACTCAGTATGAGGCAAGCCTTTTCTTCCCACAATAACATTTTGCCCCTCTTCCCAGAGCACTTTTTACTGCTTGAGGCTCCCAGTGCTGAGAATCCTCTCCCACAGCATCTTAGTTTTGTTTCTCCTGGTGGCAGCAACATTTAGAGCATCAGCCAAGCAGAAACGTGTCAGGGATTGACCCCACAGACTCACAATTAATTCCTGTCTTCTCTGCATCCAAGTGATCCAACTTGGGGCCCTCCAAACATGTAATTAACACTGTGACACCACAGCACACGTAATGTCAGAGGGTGTGGGCACAGCACAATCTGCTCACTGATCCTCCTGTCTGATGCTGATCTGGAGTCCATGAAAACAGAGGGACTCCCAGCAGAAGAAAACCTGGGGATTAAGGAGCCAGCTTTCCATAAACTTGTCAGGAATAATGAGAATTAAGGATGCCTGAGATTTTATTTTCTTCTACTGAGAGAGCATTCTGTTCTTAATTACAGTTGGCTGCCACAGTGCCCACCCCTCTGGCTTTGTCAGGGTTGAATTCAATTACATTCAGAGTGGGAAACAACATTCTGTTGGCCTTAAGTCCAAATCACCTTGGCCACAGGTCCAAAGCAACTCTGGACAGCTGCTTCCTCTGTGAGGAGTTCCAAGGAATAGGAACAGAGTAGTGACAAACTCCTTGGGGCTGGGAGATATCTCAGTGCATTTTGGCAAAGAATGATCCTTTATTGCTCTCCTTGCCTCGAAATGTGATCTTCCCTCCTCCATGAAATGAACAACAAACAAAGGAAAAAAAAAAAAAAAAAAGGACTCGCAAATATTTTCACTTTATGGTTTTATATCTGTGACAGCACCAATCCATTGTGTGGCCTTGAGAAGGCTGCTCCTAAATTTGCCTGCTGGCTAACTGGAAATGTGCAGTAAAGCTGAGAGGCTGCAGGAAAGCTGTTATCCTCCACTGGAGAGACTCAGAACCAGACAAACCATGTATTACCAGTTTAAGGACCTTTGTAGAAAAACTGAGGATAACACAACCCAGAGGAGATAACCAGGATTTCTGGTGTAGGAATTCTCCAAAACCAATTAAGATTTGCAAATTGGGACCTCTAGGCAATAGAGGCAGCTATACAGAGGCTGGCTAGGCAGCTCCAGAACCAGCAGAGTTCAGCTCTGAAGGCATTTGAGGTCTGGCCTGTACCTCTGACTCCTGTACCTGTAGTTGTTGGCCTGTCAGAAGGGGGAATTTTAAGTTATTCTCTTCCAAAACTTTCCAACTCAGCTAAGACCTTGCCACATGTTAATGGCAAGAAAAGAACCTGCGTGAAATCTTCAGAGGGAAAACAGCAAACAAATTTAGTGTCACTCTCTGTACAGCATCTCCTTTTATTCCCCTTTCAACAGCTCTGGGAGCTGCAGGAATTTTAAGTACTCAGCATAAGTTAAATGCAGGCTGGAGGATGGGGGGGCACATGAAGCAGAGCAGCAAGGAGACTGAGGCTGCCAAGGAAAGCAGGAGGGATGCAGGTGTTTGAGTAGCCAAGGTTTATGGATGACTTACTCAGTAATACACCATCCCTGACACTGCTGCTGCCTCAGCTGGATGAACTCCTGGCTGACAGGAGGCAGTCAGGGAGATGGATTTGCTTTTCTGCCACTCCTGATGAAGACCAGTGTTCCCTTCTCCTTCAGACAGGTCCAGGAGCACTCTGGTCTGCAGAGGAATTATTGACAGGTTCAAACATTTCTGCAGAAGTCGATGGCTTCTGTTGCTTTCCTCCCTGATTTTTTGGGCAGGTCAGTGTAGGGAAGGCAGCAGAATACAGTGCTGGAATAAACTGGTCACACTCAGTGTCACACTTGCACACCAGTCCCTAACCCAGGAGAGACAAGGGCTGAAGATGTTTGAAACAGCTCCCTAGAATCCACTGCACTGGGAGATGAGCAGCTTCCCACTGCCTACAAAGTGCCTTAAGGAGGGAAGGATTGATCACCCCCCCGTGTCACAGCCTGACATTAAGTTCCTAAATGTACAGTAGAAGAAACAAAAAATGATGCCTGTTTTCTCTTCAGGCCTCCTGGCTGGTCTGTGCCACCACGTGTTTGCTGTTTGTGAAGGGAGGTTTTGTGCTTGTGGATTTCTGCTCCTGCCTCTGGATCTACAATAATCTGAAATTGTAGTGTCAGGCAGTGCCTGAAGACAATTTTATCACAGTCTGTATAAAGTGTAAATACCATTAAGGCAGACGGATTTTCTCATTAATTCTCCATCCCAGTGACAAGCCAGGAATTAACACAATTGATTTTCTAGTCCCTGCTCATTATCAATCATGCAAGAACTTAGTCACATCTCATCTGTTCCACCTGGGTCCCAGCATTTATTTGTAGACTTCAACATGTATTAGACTAATAAAAAACAATGGCCACGGTGATCTCTGTGCTCAAAACCCAGATAAAACCAAACTGTGTATGTTCCTAACTCCTTTGGTGGGAAACTTTTGATTATGTACCACCAGCCTGCAGAGAACAGTGGGAAGGTAAAGGAACAGCCTGTTGTACCATTGCCTGTTGAATTAATATCTTCTGTCCTGGAAACAAAATAAATGCACACCTCTGTGGTGCTCCAAAAACTCAAAGAAAATAATTCATAGGTTGGTTGTTTCCTGGAGGTGCTCCATTTGAAATCAATGGAGGGGAAAGAGATACATTATCTAACTCATCGGGTTAAGAGAAGGCAGTGAAAGGCTGGGAAAAAATGTGTAAGGCCAAAATTAAAAAGCAGTCAATACAGCATAAAACTCTTCTCAGCTTTAGATCAGGTTTTGTAAGGCTGCACATGGAGAGGAGTCACAAGCAGAGGTGCTGAAGGAAAAATTTCAGTGTCTCATAGGTTTCCTGTTCCAGTGGCTCCTACCATGCCTGTCCCACTGTCACACCAGTAGGAGGAAACATTCCCACAGCATGCTGGAATTTTGCACTCCTGGGATTTTCTGATCTCCTTCAATACCATCTCAAGGACCAGGAGTAGAAGTCGCTCATGTAGAATTTTCTGCAGCAACCTACAGGTAGGCACTTACCCTTGCTGTGCTGAACCAGCTGTACTTTGTCTGCACAATCCTCACTGGGCCTCTGTTTAAAACAAAGCCTCTTTTGGATCACATCTTTCATTCCCTTACTTGTATCCTCCAGCTCTCAAATATTCTCTTGCTTGTTCCATGTCACACTGCTCCACTGGATCACATCCTGGGGAAATCTACCTATTCATCTCTCTGCAGCTCACCCAACAGAGAGGAAACCCAGAGTGACACAGACTTTTTCTGTAAACAGAAGCAGATTGTTGTAGACAGTGATGGGTTCAGAACATCCCTCACTGAAGGCATCTGTTCTGTCTGCAGCCCAGAGGGGATTCATCTCTCTCAGAGATGTTCACTTGGGCTATCACAGGCTGCCAATGATGTGTGCTGAGTGCTTTTGTTGTGCTAAATCGTGGAGGCAAACCTCTTCTTGACCTAAAAATAATTTTAAACCTTGCCAGTCAGGTGCTTATTCATATGCAGACCAATATCAAGAGAATGGATGTTTTTTATCTGCATCCACAACCCTGTGCTCATGTGTTCCTGAGGTTAGTTCTGTCCTGCCATCAGTGGGGAGTTCTGTAAAGCATTCAAACAGGAAAGAGTGGGGAGGAAAAAGTCTCCTCCTCAGAGTCTGAGGGGCACGATTAATCCCACAAACTCTGCCCCACCCTAGAGGGCCTGTAAATAAGTGCAGTATTTTACAGCCATCATCTCTCTTTGGCTCATCTAGACACAGAAAGTGCTCAAGACAGGCTCGGGATGGAATTAGCACTGGATAATAAATGCTTGATGGAAGCTACTTAAAAGTAATCCTAATAGTTTTTATTGGGGAACTTCTGGAACTTCAGGTGCAGGCAGCTGGCATAGGTTTGGAATACTAAGCAATCAGAGGTTAGAAGGGGTATTTTAATCTGGTGGCTGCTTCTCCAGATAATTGGATTCCTAATCCCTGAAAAGTTAGGATCTCAGTTTATTCCTCTGGGAAGGTTCCTGATGAGTTTTTTATCACATGATCCTGTGCAGGATCCCCAGTGCCTGCAAGACACAAGTTCCCATTTGCAAACCATCACAGGAGGGCAAAAATAAGAATGTTCCAAATACAGGTAGGCAGGCACTGGCACACCAGCCCCGTGTTTCCCCCTGGAAAAGAGCAGGGTATGTCTTTCTCCCAGCTGCTGGAAAACAAAGGCTCAGAAGATCCCCAAACACAAAGGCTGATAAAGTCATTCATTCCCTGAAGGATCCTGGCTGGCAAGCTTGGATTCCAGAGCCTCTTCCTGGCTCCTCAGAGCTGGATAAACACCTCTCCAGCCTGGATTTGGCAGCCTGCCCTGAAGTGCTCAGCACAGAAGTTGTCTGTGTGGCTTTGTTGCTCTGTTGTCATCTTTTTTCAAGATCCTGGCATTGAGAGGCAGTAGCATGGGGGATGGGGAGGCATTTAATTCTTTAAGGAGAACCCATATTCAATCACAATCTCTCAAGGACTGAAGGGTTGGACTGCAGCACAGAGGAGCTGGTAAAGGCAGGGGAAGCAACTCAGCTCTTGTAAAACATCTTCATAACCAGAACAAAACAGAGAGAGCAAGTGAAGCACACTGTCCCCATCTCAGCAGGAAATCAGCATTAATGGGCTTAAATACAGTCCAAAACAAACAAACAAAAAAACCCCAAAAAAGACCCAAATGAGCAGTGGTGTGTAAGAATGACTTTACAGAAGCTAATGAGGATAAAAGTCCAGATTATAAGCAGTGTCTTCCTGTAAGAACTCTACCAATGGATAATGGGAAGGGATGTTTCTCTGGAAAAGAAAGCATCCTCAAGGAGTTGCTCATTACACAACGAGACATCAGACAGAGTGGTGCCAAAAGAGGCATAAAGATTATGGCCATTCAGACAAAATTATGTCACCTGGGGATAAATCAACCCCCCTACTTTGTTAATATGGGCAAGGCCTACTTTATGCAGATGGTTTTGCAGGTTAATAACCTTCTACCTTTTGAGAAGCCAGGGATCTTGTCTGGATCCTCTCACACACCAGTGCTGCTTCATGAACGACCCTTTGCTGATATTTTCCAGGTCACAGCAGGCCACAAAGTTGAGCATTATATTAGGTAAAAAGAATTTCTAATAAGTGTGCTAAAAACCTGCATGAGAAAAATATGGAGACTTCTTAAAGTTATGCTGAAAATAAACCAGAAACCCAAGAGCTGAGCTCATTTCTCCCTGCAGCCTGGTAAATACATCTAGTCCTGTGAAAGTACTTTTATGGCAGATTTCAGACTGGAACAGATTTTTATAGCCCAACCTTGAACTCTAGCAAGCCCAGCATCCCGGGTGGTGAGGCAATAAGCTGTGGCATCTGCTGCAGGACAAAGCACAAGGACTAACATTAGGGGATGCAGAGAGCTACCAGGGCCAGGGGCTGAGCCCCCCTGCTCAGCAGAACTTCTGACACACCCCAGAGGGCCCAGGACTGGACAAAGCTCAGCACAAATCTGTTTCTAGTCTTGGTTCCCCATATACAGCTCTTCCAGCTCATTTCAGCCCTGCCTTGCAACCACATATGGATGCTATTCTGTCCTTCCAGGATGATTGAAATGATATTCATGGGCCAGGCAAGAAGCCAGGGGACTCTCTTTACTGTCACTCACTTGGCAGTGACTGGAACAATTTATAGCAAATTGAAGTGCAAGGACTTGATAATGAAACTATTTCATTTCCATCTCTGATTCAGCTGTCACCTGTAAAACTGCAGCTGGGAATGGGCTCTGGAAATGCATTATAATGCCATTAGAGCTCCAGGAGGCACTGCCTTCATCTTTATGCCTTTACTGCTGTGCCCACCCACAGCAGCTTTGTTATTGTAAAGGACTCCTCCTCCAGCTGGTCCCTGAGCTGCTCAAGGACCCCAGAGTGATTTATTAGCTCAAGGACAGTGACTGATGCAGGTGTCTGCAGCTCCACCACACAGGTATGGTTTGCAGAATTCAGAGCTCCCAGCACTCCAATGTCCTTTCCTGTCCTACTGGGGCTGTCACCTGAGGAAAGGGGAAGCAGTGCTGCTGGAACACCACTCTCTTTGGGCAGCTGTTTCACATCAAAAATAAAAATAAAAACTGGGGCACTGACATTTTGGCCACTGGCCATTTGATGGTGGCTCCTTCCATCAATGTCAACCCCATCCCCAAGGTGCTTTATGCTGCTGTTTCAGCCAAGCTGTTTGAACCTACACAAGCTCCCAGTGCAACACTTGGGTATGCACCAACATTGTTTGAATTTTGGTCAGAATTGTTTTTTTGTTTTATTGGTTTTTTGTTTTATTGTTAAAACTCTTGTTTGGCAGATGAAAACTGAACAGTCTATTTCCCATCACAGGGCAGACACTTCTACTGCACTAACTCTCTGGCACCCAAACTATTCCCTATTCCTTCCCCCCTCACAGAATGAAAATTTTTCCCAAAAACTGTTAGCAGGAGAGTGGTGACTCAGATGGTCAAATTTGGAGTGTAAGACAGATTTTACATCAAATTCAGCTTCCCCTAGAAAGTACAGCAAAGCCTTGCTGAGGTAAATGCTGAAAACTTTTGTTCCCTGTATCTTTTCCTTCAGACAACAGCAGAGCTGCCCAGTGCTAGCCTGGCCTGGGCAAGACACCTGGAAGGTGCCAACCAAGAGTTAGATCATGGGCAGCAGAGCCCAGTCTCTCATTGCTATGAGAGCAGTGTATCAGATCCTGTCTTTTAGCAAGGTTCTCACTTTCCTTGCTCCATGAGAAGCTGCCTGTGTGACACATGTCTCAGACAGCACCTTCATCTTGACTCATTATTGACAGAGCCATCTGATTCATGGCCAGGTTCTCCTCCTCGTTTTCATGAGAAAGCAGCACAATGCTGGCAGAGATTTTTAATTCTTCAACCCACTCTGGCCTTGGCAGTCTCATGAGAAGTCAGCAGAGGACTGTCAGGGATTACAGTTTTGTTTGGATTTTTTTTTTTTTCCTGTTTTTAAAAAAAAACACGTGGGTCTTCACGTGCAGAGGCTGGGAACTCCAGAGTGTGAACAAGAGTGCACACATAAAATCTGGGACAGGTGCCCAAGCACAGGGGGCCTTCCAGGGGAATGCAGATGGGCAAGACCTGAATGTTGAAGCAAATCCCACTCTCTCAGCTGACCCAAAGGAATCCTGAATGTGTCCTTCAGGTACTTCTCATTCAGACAAATCCATGTGGCCACTGAAACACCTGGATTAGAACATGGGCTTTCCTGTGATCTGACTACACAGACAGGCAGCAATATAGACAGGAGAAGCACTGGCAGTGGTAAGAGTTATCATCAGGAGATGTAAAAGAAATCGTGATGAATTTTGTCTCCTGTGGGTTCTGCTCTGAGTTATATACATGAGCAAAAAATCTGATTTCAGACAGTAAAGCATGGGCATTACTCTGTCCAATGCTGAGCCTGTTTCCTTTAGACACATGGCTGCAATAAACCAGCTGTGCTGAGTTTTATTGAACCTTCCAAAATTTTTAGGAGTTCTGGGAGCTATAGATTTTAGCTTGACTAGATATTTAGCTCCACCTCATAATGAAAAATAGTCTTAAAAATCCAGAGGAGCATTTAATTCCTTAAGTATGTAATTCAGCAGGCACAAAACTCCAAGTATAATGCAACCAAAGGTGATTTATATAAAAACAATCTACCAGTGACCTAAAAGACAACCCAATATGTGAGGGGAAAGGCCTCATTATTAAGGTACTGGAAAGGGGACTGTTCTGTAGTCTCCTCCAAGGAGCATGACCTTGCTTAAGCAGCAGTAACTCAGCCCACTCACCCAAGAAATGGGAAGAATATAGAACAAGCTCCTAAAACCACTATAAAAGTTTTAAGATTTTCCCAGCAGTGATTCAAGATGAGAGTGTTAAAACCAACTGACTGAACAGAAGTCCATCTCTTAGTGTGCAGACACTGCATTTTGTCCCCAGAAGTCTGCTCCCCACAGTGCATGGCTTGCCCATTCTTCTGAAAGCTCAGCCCTCAGCATCTTACCAGAGCAAACTTAGTGAGCCATGAGCAAAGGCTTTTAAAATCTGAGAGAGAGCTGGCTGCCTTGCTTCAAATGCCTGTTTCTGCCATTACCTCCTGGGGTCAGAAGCATGCAGACATCAGCTGCACATTAAAAATTCATCTGCACCTATTTACCTTCCAAGTTTCCTTACACCAGAGAAAACCCAGGGAGGTCCAACCAGACAAATGCTAAAAGCCCTTGCAAGCACAGGGAACAGACATTTCTGAAGAGACAAAAAATGAGGCAGTTTTAAGTCTTCTTTCTCCACTATCCTCAAGATTTTTGATCCACTGGCTGTAGAGGGGAAAAACATTCCAAAACCTCCCAGCTGTCCTGGCTGGCAGCCTTCACCACCAAGGATGTGCTGATCAGTGCAGTGAGTCTGCACACCCCCAGGACACCCCTTCCTCATCCTCCAACAACACTTCAGTCTGATGCAGAAAGTGTTTTGCCACTCAACAAAAAGTGGACCTTGGATTCTGAGAACAGCAGAGGAGCAGCAACACCTCAACCTGCCCACCCCTTCTCTCGTGGGGAATCGTTTTTTGACCCAATGGAACGAAGCCCCGAGAGAACTCGGGAGCATCCAGCAGGGTCCCAGCCTGGCAGAGGATCTCTCAGCCCAAGGCACAGCTCAGGGTGCTGCAGCAGTGCAGGAGGAACACTGCTGCCACCTGCAGATAATCAGAATTACAGCTCCACCTAGCCAGGCACGGGACTAAAAATGAAGTTCAAATCTCTAACCATTCTCCCTTAGAGCTCCGGTTTCTTTAAACTGAGTTTAAGCTCGCTACTAATAAATAAAATAGGAAGCTGCATCAGTGGCTGAGAGGAAAAAATTCAAACTGTGCTTTAGGCTCCTTTCTGACAGCCAGGGTGGGCACTGTGCTGTCACACAGGAGGGAGCAAATAAAATCATTGCAAGTCAGCAGCAGAGCCCATGGCACTGGAAGAATGGCAAACCACACAGGTGAGGATGAAAAAGTCCATCTTTATTAAAAAAGATTAAAAGTTCAGCTGAAACCTCCTTGCAAATGCTGAACAGAACATGGCACAGAAAGCTGCATCAAAGAGAATTCTGCTTGTTGATGAGAATACTGAAACTACTCCCAAGTCTGCCTTCAGTATGGGATGTGCACTGCTGCTCAAGGTTTTACCCAGTGACCTGGAAGGACAGGAAAATGCAACTCATACAAGGCTCTTTCAGGCACTATAAACACAGCAGACAAAGATTCTCCTCCTTCCAGGATGATGCTCCAATAATACATGTGCAAAAATACAACTGGAGTGATCCAAAATAATCAAACATAATAAACAGAATGAAATTCAGATGCTTTATTGGATAAGAAGAAAGGCCAGGAGGTGCCTTAGGACACAGTAACAGAAGGGCTACAGATCTGTTCATCTACCAGGGTAGACTCATCACACTGCAAACAGCTCATCCAGAGAGACCTGAAAGTTGTCAAAGTTCACATGGAAAGAAAGTAGCACGGGACAGAGGAGTAGGGAAAGAGAACCAGCATCCTCAGCACAAAGCAAATGAATAAAGGAACCTCTCTTATCACTCAACACCTCCATGGAGATTATTTTGGTCAACTTACATTGGTTAAGTCACCTGCTGGGTTAGTTCAAACCTAAAATGTTTTCTAGTTCTAACTTGCTTTTTGAAAAGCACACAGAGATAAAGCACTTGTTAGTTCCAAAGCTCTCAAACAATGATGTTGGCTCAGCATCCCTGTGAGGTAGGCAAAAATAAGGTGTTTTCTGAAACAGAGAAGTGAAATGACTTCCTCCAAGCCATGGTGAAGTTGTGGTACTTAGCATTAGGATCTTTAAGAATGTGGAATGATATTGTTTCTCAGACAGGGAACTGGAGGCAACCAGCACCTGCTAATAGGAATTACTAAATTTTAAACCTCATTCTTACTATTAAAAGGCTTTGAATCCCCCCCACATTGAAAAGTGTTCTACAAACATACACACAAGTAGTGAGCTCTTCCTTAATCTCTGTAACAAAAAGCACTGGTCCTTTCTAGCAGTCAGCACACACCCTACACAGGGGGCTTTTCCCTGCTAGTAAATGGAAAACTGCTCCACCAATGATCATATCCTACAT
The DNA here is from genome assembly GCF_036169615.1 of Heliangelus exortis. Lineage (NCBI taxonomy): Eukaryota > Metazoa > Chordata > Aves > Apodiformes > Trochilidae > Heliangelus > Heliangelus exortis. The sequence goes on from NC_092444.1 coordinate 1,211,667, forward strand.
TTTTCCACTGTTACTACTACAGGTATCAAAGATAAAAGCCAAGTATTAGTTACTTTAAGGAACTTAGCTGCAGTACTCTGATTTATGTAAAAGAAGTAGAAAAAAGTAACTCTCCCTTCTTTTCAGCTGATGGCTACAGGAGACCAAGCTGACACCAGATCAAGCAGGCAGCTCCCACAAATGGCAGCAACAAAGCCACACTGGGACCAACCCCACAAAACCCCAACTGCAAGGTGAACAGATTCACCAGCTCAGACCAGATCCCTAAAAAGCTCTGGCCTTGCAGAAGAACAAAGTGGGTCTCAGACCCTGGCTTTTCTTTATTCTGTAGGATCACAAAGAAGTAACAAGAGATAACTGTGCTGTGTTTGTCTTGAAAACAGTTTCCAGAACCTTCTGGCTGTCTCCCTCCCTCCAGCTGAGCTGACCTGCATTTCCTCCTCCTATTTCTAATCTAAAGTATTTTGCTGTAGAAAGCAACACACTTCCTGAAGTCTGTCTTCTGTCTTGTGCCTGGTGAAATGAGAGAGATCATTTGACCATTTTTAACAAAAGATGAAGTCGTGGCTCATAAAATACTTCTGCACAAAATATTTCCAGCTTGAAGCCCTAAGAAGAGTCACTTAATCCTGTAGCATCACCCTGACTTTGCACCCCACTAATAAACATTCAGCACTGCCAGGTGAACACCACAAGCTCAGAACTCACCCCTGGCAGATGGAAATTTATTGCTACCTTATTGCTTATGTGTAAAAGCCCTCCACACAGCACCCAGCCACACTCTGCCTTGGTTCAAAACCAAGGTTGTGCTCCAGGCACAATTCCCCTGAAGCTTCCCAGAACTGCTGTGAGCAGATTTTTCCACCAAAACCCTGCACACAGGATAGGAATAATTTTTCTTCAACAGAGAGAGGATTCAGTTGCCACTGAGCAACATGTAACAGATCAGACTCATCTCTGCACTGGAAGACAGTTCTCAGCTGTACTTGGCATTGGTTTCACACTGCTACATAATGGCTGAAACAATCAGTTCTCCAAATGGCCACATGAATATCAAATGGCAAGATCTGCAGGAGAGAACAAAAAAAAAAACAGGAAAAAGAGGTGGGGAATTTCACTGCAGAGCTATCTTAACAGTTATGAGTGATTCCATCCCACAAACTCTGGGCTCTATTAAGAAAGACTTGTTAACAAAACTGCTTTCTTCCTGTTTCCAGTCCTAATTTTTATTCAGGGACAATGCAATATTCTTCATGTTTTTTCTAACCCTTCTAACCCTTTTCTTTCTTTGCTCAACTGGGCTTCTTTTTGAGCTTCTTATAATAAGCCATTTAACTGTAATACTCCAGACCTCTAAATAAACAGAGAGCAACAACTGAAAAAATAACATGTTTGTCAACTTAGGAATTTCTTCTTCCACTCATGAAGCTATTAATCCATATACAGTGCTCCCCCTTAACTCCAAGACTGTAATTTCAGAGAGTAAATTCTAAAGAAATGCAAAAATGGAAACCACTTGTTTTTGCTCCTCGTTGAGAGCTTTTCAGTTGCATCATTTGCATTTACAGCTTCAGCTTTCATAGCAGAACATAAGTTCACTGGTTTTGCCTTCTAGTTTGGGCAGTGGGCTGTTCATGCTGCATTTTAGCACCAACATGCCAGAGAGACATAAATTTGAAATTTCTAGATTATAAGGACCAAGCAGAAGCATTAATTGATTAATGAATTAAACTTTTAGTGCATTTCAAGGGGCTTGGAAATAAAAGCTCAAAATTTTACTGAGGAAAAAAAGAAAAAAAAAACAGATGAACTATGCTCACATGGGAGTGCAGGAATAGCACCTACATGTTGTGATGCTCAACATTTGGCAGTGTTTGGTTGAGCACTGGAGCTGCTGGACTACTTGACCATGATAAGGGAAGTAAGAGCAATCACTGTGCTTGTGAAGGGAACAGAGTTTGTGTTTGAGGCTCAATCTCACTTTCATTGAGTTGAAAGAATTCAGTGGAAAAAGGACGAGGTTCTTGACCCATCTCCTCATCTTCACATCACCCTGCTCCCCCAAGGCAGAGCTGCACAGTTGCTCCTTTCTTGAAGGACTGACAAATAACTTGTTGAAGTGTCTTGTACAACCTCCCCAAGCCCAGAAATCACAACATTCACATCAAACCAATAGCTCAACACAGCCTCTCCACTCTTCCCACTGTCCAGAACGGGTCACCTACCCACAATATCCCCTATTAACCACTCTTAATACTGAATTGTGAGGCTCTTGCTGCCTTTGTTACAGTTTGGGCAGAGCACCAGCCGGTGCCAGAGTAATCCCAAAAACATAGAAAAGCCCCAAGAGAAGGTTGAGCTTGGCTGTCCTCTGAGGAATTTTGTTGAAGTTCTGACTCCGAAACTGCCTCTCCAGGGAGAATGCCATGGGGATGGTGAGCAGGGGCAGGGCCATGCTGATGGTGTAACGTGTGGCCAGCACACAGAAAATCAGGTAGGGCAAGAAGAGCAGCACAGTGTAGAGGACATAGGAGAAGGCAGGGCCGATGAGGATGGCCAGGGTGACAATGCCTGCCTGCTGGTCTGACTCCATGTCCCGGGTGTTGTTGCTGTGCAGGATGGCCTCAGTGCTGAGGGCGAGGGGCACGGCGTAGAGCAGGGGTGAGACAGACAGGTACCCAACCTGCACAGCATGGGCAAACATGACAGCCAGAGGCCCAAAGGTGATGAGGATCACCACGTCTCCAAGGGCTACGTATTTAAATCCGATGCCTGTGGCAAGAGACAAGAATAAAACGAAGCAATGGTCAAACAACTCCAATGCCAGAATCATAGAATCACAGAATCCTAGAATGGGCTGGGTTGGAAGGGACCTCAGAGCTCATCAAGTCCAACCCTTGATCCACTCCCCCCGTGGTTCCCAGCCCATGGCACTGAGTGCCACATCCAGGCTCTTTTGAAATATCTCCAGGGATGGAGAATCCACCCCTTCCCTGGGCAGCCCATTCCAATGCCTGATCACCCTCTCCATAAAGAAATTCTTTCTAATGTCCAACCTAAACCTCCCCAAGGGTTTATGAACAAGGGAAGAATGAAGAAGGGAATGAACAGCCTTCCCCACAGAAATACTGAAAATGAACAACACACCTGGCTAAGCAGGGAGTTCTCTTTCTACCACAGATAATAAAGGGAATGAAGCTTCTGAATTTCTCTAGTCCAGCAATGTAACAAAGAAGCAGGTTCAAATACCAACCTTCACATCTAGAAGTCACTCTCTCCAACTCCCTGAAAGGAGGTTGGAGCCAGGGGGGGGTTGGGCTCTTTTCCCAGGCAACTCTCAGCAAGACAAGAGGGCACAAGAGGTCTCAAGTTGTGCCAGGGGAGGTTTAGGTTGGACATGAGAAAGAATTTCTTTCTGGAGAGGGTGCTCAGCCATTGGAATGGGCTGCCCAGGGAAGGGGTGGATTCTCCATCCCTGGAGATATTTCAAAAGAGCCTGGATGTGGCACTCAGTGCCATGGGCTGGGAACCACGGGGGGAGTGGAGCAAGGGTTGGACTTGATGAGCTCTGAGGTCCCTTCCAACCCAGCCCATTCTGGGATTCTATGAAGTCCCCATTTCTACAGACACTATAGACATGAAGTGCTCTCTAGTGTGATGGTACATACCAGAACCTGTTCCTAAAGAAAGGCACAAAATGCTCAGAACAGCACACAAAACTGACAAGGTTCTTTGAAGGAAACTGAATGGCTGGTAGTTGGAGCCAGCTTGCTTTTCATTGTCTAATAATTATGTTTGTATCAACACAGGAAGACATTAAAAACATCCTTCTCTTGGCAAGAACAAACACGAACCATTCCTTATTCACAATGAAATTCCATCAAAAGAATAATAACAAAACATTGCAAAACAGATTACACCAATAGAAAAAAGCCCAACCCCCATACAGCAAACTATACTGCTGAGATATACAGCACAACAAGTTGCAGCAATAATTCTGGTAGACAGCTGAAGCCACATATGTAAATATGATGCAAATATGACAATATTTCAACACCACTTTCAAACTGAAGGATTTAACATGCCTCTTACCACAACAACCAATGTTGAAGGATGCAAGTTAAGGTACCAGTACTCTGGGAAGTGGCAGAAAATATTTTTATGGGGGTTAACTAAACACATCACTTGTGCCTTGTACAAACCCTCGGCAGGTCAGGTAATTCTGCCACGTTTACATTCCCATTCACAGCAAACGGGCCGCAGCACTTACCTCCAGTATACAGGAAAGAGCTGGAAAGTCCTCCAAAGTAAATCAGGGCCAGGTGCTCCAACTTCAGCGTCGAGACCGCGTAGAGCCCGGCAGCACAGATACAGCCCACAGTGTAAAGGAAGACTCCAAACCGGACCACGTCCTGAGGCTCCAAAATCTGATCCACCAGAGTCCTGTCATCGCTCTTTTTGTGATCGATGCCTTTGGAGAAGTCGTAGTAGGTATTCACCAAGTTGCCGGCTCCGTGCACGGCCAGGACGGCCACAGCGCTCCCCACCAAGAGCCCCGGGTCTAACGCTCCCTCTGCCCGGTACGCCAGGGCGCTGCCGAGAGCCACGGGGGTGAGGGAAGCGCTGAAACTCCAAGGTCTGAGCGCCAGCACGTAGGCCGCACACTTCTGCCTCCAGGTACCGGGGGGTGGGAGCCCCTCAGCCCCCGCCGCTCCGTTCCTCTCCTTCCCCCGGGGGCCGTCGGCGCCGATGTTGATTTTTTGCACCACGTCTCCCGGCTCCATCCTCTCCCCGCCGCCCCGCCTCACCGCAGCAGCACCTGGAAGGGGAAGAAGGGCGGTGGGGGTTAGGCTGCCCGGCGGGGAGGAGAAGGGGGATGAGGGGTGTGAGGGGGCTGAGGAGGAGGCGGCGGCGCGGCCGCCATCGGGCGCGCGCGGGCCCTGAGGGGACGCACGCGCCGCCCTTACCCGCGCGAGGGGCGCCGCGCGCGCCCGCCCCAACCGCCAGCCTGCCGCGCGCCGCCGCCCAACCGCCGCTCCCGCCCCCCCGCCGCCTCCAGCACAAGGTTCCGGTACCGAGAGACACCTCTCAGCACACCGTGTGGGCATAGGACGGCGCAGTCGGCTCCGAGAGGTCACTCTGAGGCACCCACCCACCCCCCCGCGCTGTTTTATGCGTTGTTACAACGCCGCACCTGCTACCGGGCACCACCCCCGCTGCCTCTCCCGGTCCCGTCGTGGGCAGCCGGACACATTTCAGCCGCGCACAAGGGGCGCGGCGCAGCACCCCGCGACTCCTTCCACGCATGCGCGCGCGGCGCAGGGGCCTTACGGGAAGGCGGAAACCGGCGGACGCCGGGAAGGCGGGCCTAGAGCGGGCTGTCCACCAATCGGGCGCTTACCGCCTTCCCATTGGTCACCTCTACTGCCACTCGCTCTCAGCGGGCTTGATGATTGGCCGGGAGGTCACTGTCTCCCTTTGCGGCTCCGCGGCGGGAGGGGCGGAGCTGCCGGAGCCTCTTCTCTTTTCCTCTTTTTCTATTGGTTGGAGGCCATGCCTATCAAAGCCTGGGCGGGATCCTATTGGCTGCCGGCGGCTCGCCGCTCCGGCAAGCGAGGGAAGGGAGGGAGCGGGGCCCGGAGCGGGGGAGCCGGAGGCAGCGGCCGGGGCGGAGGCGGTGAGTGCGGCTGCGGAGCTTCCCCTCAGCCTCAGCATCGCCCTCCCTTCCCCTCAGCATCCCCCTCCCTTCCCGCCACGGCACTCCCGGCTCTTCCCTCCTCAGTCCCCGCCGGGCCGGCTCCCTGCTCCCCCTCAGCCGCTCCCCGCCCGTCCCGGCCTCCCGAGTCCCCTCAGCCGTCCCGCCAGCCCTGCCCGCCCTTCCCAGCCTTCCCCCTTCCCTCTCGGGCCTGCCGGCTCCCGCCCGCCCGCTGCGGCTGTGAGGGAGCTCCCGGCCGGCGGTGGAGGGGCCGCAGCCCCGGGCTGCTCCGTCCCTCCCTCCCTCCCTCCCTCCCTCCGGGCCGAGCCCCGCAGCCGCCTTACGTTGTCATCTCGGTGAATCTCTGTGACCGTCTGGGGTTATCTGGGGGGGGAAAGGAGGTGAAGTTTCGGTGTCTTGTGTTGCTGCGGGTTCTTCTGTGGAGCGGTGGGTTTGGGCTTATGTAAGCTGGAAATCGGGGGGGGTTTAAGGCTCGGAAATGTTTTCTCACGTAAAGATCCACGAGGATGTTTGTTTTAGGGGTATTTTAGTCAATGTCCTGTTGCAGTGATGGGGGCTGCTGTATGTAGGCTTCCTGTCCCTAAATATCAGCTGGAGAATGCAACACTTGCCAGGTCCTGAGTGCTGAGTCTTCCCTGTGTTGGCATAACACGGGGATTTCTGTGGAGAAACTTGGATGAAAACGCTGAAGGAGGAGTCAGATGCGATAGTCATGTAATAATGGGAATAATTTGACTTAGTTATTACAGAGTGATTGTAAAACCTGATCAGACTGGGCTAGCTTTCAGCTATTGCATTTCCCTTGATGTAGAACGAGAGCACCGTGGGGTCAGGCACCTGAGCTGCTGGAGAATATTTTGGTATTTGAGGAACTGGAGAGCAAATAGGCTGGGGGTCAGGATGTGATGCAGTGATACAGCTTGGTGAGAGGGTTCCAAGGCCTCAGGGATGCAGCCAGTAGTTGTCATTTTGTGCTCCACTGGCACAGCTTCCTTGCATGCAGTGGGATGGACATGCAGGAACACCCAGGGCAGGATTAAGAAGGAAGCTCGGTGGTTTATAGAGCTGAAAGCATTAAAAATAAAGTTTCTCTTTGAAGAACTTGCAGGACTTGATGCCCTTGAGCCCCAGGCTGCCCCCATCATGTCGGGCACTGTGTCCATTCTCCAACAATTTGCCAATGGCTTGAAGAGTCGCAGTGAGGAGACCAGGGCAAAAGCTGCCAAGGACTTGCAGCACTATGTCACCATGGAGCTCCGGGAGGTGAGTGCTCCAGTGAGATCAGGTGGCCTGATTTACCCTCTGAGGCTGGGGAGCTGCCTGGGTGCTTTGGGGATGGGGATTTTGGGAAGCTGGTCTGAGAAAGGAGGCATGGCAAGGGGCTCACCTTGGTCCCAGCTTGTAGTGGGTGACACGGGTGGGTGGTCAAGCAGCAGAATAAATAAATAAAGTTGACATGTAGGGCAGAAAGAAGAGATCCTGTTTCGTGTTTGTAGTGTGTGTTTGATTTAATTTCTAAGTGACCTCAGAAGAGCTGTCTGTGGAAGTTTGGGGGGCAGGAAGGAAGGAAGGAAAGAACCTGAAAGCTGATTTGGACTTTTGCATTTTACAGATGAGTCAGGAGGAATCCACCAGGTTTTATGATCAGTTGAACCACCACATATTTGAGCTGGTCTCAAGCTCTGATGCAAATGAAAGGAAGGGAGGCATTCTGGCTATAGGTGAGTGGAAGTGCTTAATGCCTCTGGTGAGTTTTCATGCCTCTGTCTTTAGGGACAGCTTTTAAAAAATAATGAGCTTTTCTAATCAGAGCCTCATGGCTGACTGCTGAGTTCACTGGGTGCTTGCTGGGTTCTGTCTGCAAGTGTCAGCATGGGAGCTGCTGAGTGCTGAAAGAGGCTGAAAACCTGAGGCTTAGTGGGCCCTGAGCTCTTCTGGGAGCTGAGAAGCAAACGTGAGTGCTGAGCACTTGAAAATTCTGTTCCTGAGCTTAGCTGAGAATAGTTTGTGCTGTCCATCTGTATGGATCAGGCTGGATTGACTTTCAGCTCTTCTGTCTGAGGAGATTAATTCTTGTTACTTAAATTTACCTGGCTCATTAACAGCAGCTTCCACCCCTGGGAGGAGCTCACATCCCCTCTGCTTTGATTCTGATCAGCTGCTCTGGTTGTGATTTTCTTGTGACTTTGATGGGCAGAGCTGCCTGCATTAAGATTCACAGAGTTTGCATCAACATTGTGCCTTCCACACAAGTAGCCTCTATTGTAGCAGTTCCTTCTTTAATAATAATAACTAATAATAACTACATAGGAGATACTAAAGGAGAACTTTAATAACTAAACAGGAGATGTTGATTGTTGGGGCTCACACACAGGCTCCAAGTGTCTGAAGATGGGAAGTCTCTTAGCCAGAGAAATCTTTGCAGACAACATCTAATTTTAAGCTGACAGAATCACTTTTAAATCATTCCTGTGATTTTATTGCTGTTGAAAGGTGCCAGCATGACAGCCCTGAGCACTGATGCCTCTTCCTCTGTTTAACACTGGAAGTTTCTGCCATGCTGCAGCCTCCCCCCTGCCCAGGGGAAACCAGCTCTGGGGCTGAGGGAGGGAGCAGTTCCTTTGGGCCATGCAGCCTTTGACTTTTGAGCAGCCCAGACATAGGAGTTGCCTTCCTGTTGGGAATGTAGGATGCCTTCCCACTGGGAATGGGTCTGTGATCCCAGAGGAGTTTGTTTGGGGTTTTTTTGTTTTGTTTTTTGGGGGGTTGTGTGGGTTTTTTTTTGTGTGGGTTTTTTTTTGTGTGGGTTTTTTTTTGTGTGGGTTTTTTTTTGTGTGGGTTTTTTTTTGTGTGGGGTTTTTTTTGTGTGGGGTTTTTTTTGTGTGGGGTTTTTTTTGTGTGGGGTTTTTTTTGTGTGGGGTTTTTTAGTGTGGGTTTTTTGTGTGGTGTTTGGTGGTTGCTTGTTGGTTGGTTGGTTGCTTGTTGGTTGGTTGGTTGCTTGCTGCTTGGTTGGGTTTTTGGTTGGGTTTTTGGTTGGGTTTTTGGTTGGGTTTTTGGTTGGGTTTTTGGTTGGGTTTTTGGTTGGGTTTTTGGTTGGGTTTTTGGTTGGGTTTTTGGTTGGGTTTTTGGTTGGGTTTTTGGTTGGGTTTTTGGTTGGGTTTTTGGTTGGGTTTTTGGTTTTTGTTTGGTTTTTGGTTTTTGTTTGGTTTTTGGTTTTTGTTTGGTTTTTGGTTTTTGTTTGGTTTTTGGTTTTTGTTTGGTTTTTGGTTTTTGTTTGGTTTTTGGTTTTTGTTTGGTTTTTGGTTTTTGTTTGGTTTTTGGTTTTTGTTTGGTTTTTGGTTTTTGTTTGGTTTTTGGTTTTTGTTTGGTTTTTGGTTTTGGTTTGGTTTTTGGTTTTGGTTTGGTTTTTTTTTTCCCCCTCTTCTTTTAAACTAAAAGTGCAGAAAAACTGAAGCCACTGGATGAATTTATGAATTTTTCTTCCCAGTGGGCACGTTCAGGCTTGAACGAGCAGTGGCCCTTTCATATAGCTTGATTATTTTTTTTTTTTCCTACGGATTTGCAGCTTAGGAGGAATTCCCAGGAACCCTTACGGGATGGATAGGGAATGGTAACTCACCCAGGGACTGCCTCTCTCTGCCTCCCTGGCTCTTGGGGGGATCCTGCAGCACTGTTTTCTTTCTCCCCAGCAAGCCTCATTGGTGTTGAAGGAGGCAACGCCACCCGGATTGGCAGGTTTGCCAATTACCTGAGGAACCTCTTGCCATCCAATGATCCCGTGGTTATGGAGATGGCCTCCAAGGCTATTGGCAGGCTTGCCATGGCTGGTGACACCTTCACAGCTGAGTATGTGGAGTTTGAGGTGAAACGAGCTCTGGAGTGGCTGGGAGCTGACAGGAATGAAGGTCGTAGACATGCAGCTGTAAGTCATCTTTTGGGTTTTTTTGTCTTTGTGATGTTGAAACGGGGTGAGGTGTGCAGGGAGCTGTGCAAAAGCTCTGCTGGGGATCAGAATTCCTGCCAGGCCATGTCTGAGAATCTGTGGTGCTGCTTTAGGCTGGTGATTAGAGAAGCTTAGACACCACTGTGCCAGGAACCTCAGAAGTGTAGAGCTGGGAACAGCTCAGGCTGAGCCACCTTGGGAATCTGAATAAATGATTCCACGCTCCAGAAATTGTGAGGTTTGTCTGTGGGTGCTCATCCTCACAGGTTGTTTCTGTTCTCTGCCCACCTCCAGGTTCTTGTCCTGCGTGAGCTGGCCATCAGTGTGCCTACCTTCTTCTTCCAACAAGTGCAGCCATTCTTTGATAACATCTTTGTGGCTGTGTGGGATCCCAAACAGGCCATCCGAGAGGGAGCTGTTTCTGCCTTAAGAGCCTGCCTTATCCTCACCACTCAACGGGAGCCAAAGGAGATGCAGAAGCCCCAGTGGTACAGAGTAAGAAAATAACTTTGTTTTGAAGCAGCTCCTGATAATGCAATGCAGATGATTAAGGGCCAGGTTTTGGAAGAGCTGCCTAAGCTAGGAACCCATGTCACCTTTGTTAGTATGTCTGATTGTCAGTAGGTAACTGCCTCCCCTTGAAAGGATTGGAATTGTAATGGCTTACAAAATGAGTAGTGCACTGTAAGAGTCAGAAAGAGACTTAAATCCATCAAAACCCCATTGCTCTGTCTGCAGCTCATTTTTAGCTGTTGAGCCTGACCTAGTTTTACAGGCAAGCAATTATCTACCTATTGTCTCCTCTTACTAGCAGATGGTTCTATGGGTGGCTATAAAATATGGGTGAAAAAGATGAGGATTCTTCTGTCTGAACTGTAGCTTTGCTGCCATTATCATGTGAATTCAAGCTTCAGAGTATCAAATCAGTTTTGGACAATAAAGTCAAATGTCCATTTGTACTCCTCAGTTACCTGTGTGATGCAGGTATTGCTGAAGTTTATCCCATGGCATAACTGGCTGTTGTAGTGCTGCTGAAAATGCTCTGCAGCAGAGGCTGGGTGAATAAATATTGAGGTGTTAGACTTGCAGCCAAAAGCCTCAACTGAGTAACAGTTGGCCAAGTCCAGCACATCAGTAATTCCTGACTGGCACTGCTGCTTCATTTCCATTGGCTTTGCTTCTGCACAGTCACCAGGATTTTTTTGCTTTTCCCCCCAGCACACTTATGAGGAAGCTGAGAAGGGCTTTGATGAGACTTTGGCCAAAGAGAAAGGAATGAACCGTGATGACAGAATCCATGGTGCCTTACTGATCCTCAATGAGCTCGTGAGGATCAGCAGTATGGAGGGAGAGGTGAGCCAAGGATGGAATGGGAACTGCAGCTTCTGCTTTCCACATTGGTTAACACTGGGTTTGAAGTGGGGTTCTTGGGCTGAAATGGGGTTTGAAATGGGGTTTGAAGTGGGGTTCTTGGGCTTAAATGGGGTTTGAAATGGGGTTTGAAGTGGGGTTCTTGGGCTCAAATGGGGTTTGAAGTGGGGTTCTTGGGCTGAAATGGGGTTTGAAATGGGGTTCTTGGGCTGAACAGTCAGCTGAGCCTAAAGTCAGAGCACTGATTTATCATGAATGGAAGTCTATCAGAGAAATAATGGCAACAAGTTTGGGCTGAGGAGGTATTAAGCTCTGATGGAGAGCACTGTTAATGGAATTAATTGCAATGAAAAAGCATTTTATGCAGAATGAGGACTCTGTTGCGTGTTAGAAATGCAAACATTTTTCTGAATTTTGCTTTGTTGGTATTTTACAGCCACTTGGATACGAGATGCTGTTGGGATATTTGGGTAGCATTGTCTTGGGAATCTCTTATTCAACTCCTGCTTTATAAAACTTTGCTTTTCCTTTTTTGCAGCGCCTTAGAGAGGAGATGGAAGAGATCACTCAGCAGCAGCTTGTGCATGACAAGTACTGCAAGGACCTGATGGGCTTCAGTACCAAGCCTCGCCACATTACTCCCTTCACTAGTTTCCAGTCTCTTCAGCCCTCCCAGTCAAATGCTCTGGCTGGTCTCCTGGGGTACAGCTCCCACCAAGGGATTATGGGGTTTGCAACCTCACCTGTGCCAGCAAAGTCTACGTTGGTAGAAAGTCGATGCTGCAGGGACCTCATGGAAGAGAAGTTTGATCAAGTGAGTGGTTGCTCTTCAGCTTCTCTACCAGCCCTGACAGCACTGGTTCTTGTAGAGCAGTTGTGTCTGTGTCCTTACTTGGCAGCCAGTGCTGCCTGGTATTGAATTAAGGCATGAAAGCTCATTAATTATCTTTATCCTGGCTTTGTCACTGTCTCTCTTAGAGCAAGTGGTTCCCTTTCTTTGGACACAGTCTTAACATAGAATCACAGAATCCTAGAATGGGCTGGGTTGGAAGGGACCTCAGAGCTCATCAAGTCCAACCCTTGCTCCACTCCCCCCGTGGTTCCCAGCCCATGGCACTGAGTGCCACATCCAGGCTCTTTGGAAATATCTCCAGGGATGGAGAATCCACCCCTTCCCTGGGCAGCCCATTCCAATGGCTGAGCACCCTCTCCAGAAAGAAATTCTTTCTCATGTCCAACCTAAACCTCCCCTGGCACAACTTGAGACCTCTTGTGCCCTCTTGTCTTGCTGAGAGTTGCCTGGGAAAAGAGCCCAACCCCCCCCTGGCTCCAACCTCCTTTCAGGGAGTTGTAGAGATCCATCTTTCTGAAGGGCTCTGAAGCCAAATAGCAGTAGAATGCCTCAAAGCACCCAGGGAACAAACATTCAGGTATTGCTGCCACTGGCCATCCCTCAGAGCCTGATCTGTCTCCTTCCAGGTGTGCCAGTGGGTTCTCAAGTGCAGAACCAGCAAAAATTCTTTGATCCAGATGACAGTTCTGAACCTGCTCCCGCGGCTGGCGGCTTTCCGACCTTCAGCATTCACAGGTGACAAGGGAGGTGGTTGGGTGACAGAAGTAGTGCTGAAACTGGGCTGGAAGTTATCCAGCAACCCTTGGTCCAGATGAGCTTGTGCAGGCAATGAAGTGGTCCAAGTGTAGTGTTTGTAAGATGCTCAGATTTCTCTCTGGGTGGACAGTAATTTTTTTTTCTGAATAAATGTGACTTTTTATCTAATGTCAAAGCGTTGCTGTCGTGAAGAAAAGGGGTTGGGAACTCTTGTCTGAAATCTGTGATTGATGCCATAAGAAAGAGAAAGTACTTTCTGGGGTTATTTCTCAGTATGTCAGTCTTCAGACTGAACTCTGATCTCTTGCTCCCATTCAGTGTATCCCAAATATTATCAGTGGAGTTGTCATCGTTTTTCTCTGCTGAATATGCCAGGAAATACCAAGTAAAAATAGGAGCTGCCTGCTGGCTTTAAAGCAGTTCAGTTGATTTATTAAGCAAGCTTAGGAGAGTGTCAGTTTGAAGCAAAACTGCTCTGAGTGGTTTGAAATAAACTTGGTGTTATTATTCAAGATTTCCAGTCACTATAAAAACAAGATGCTTGGATCTTCTCTGTGTATAGAACCTATTGCAATGTTGGTTTGGTTTTAGGGTTTGTTTTTTTTTTTTAGGGTTTTGTTTTGTTTTTTTAAAAGAAAACTTTCTGTGTTTTGAACATTTTATTTTATATATGCAACTCTATAAACCCAAGGGGGTCCCAGTCATTTGTGTTCTCTCTTGTGGGCAGCTGATCAGTACCTTCCAGACACCATGAATCATGTTCTCAGCTGTGTGAAAAAGGAGAAGGAAAGAACTGCAGCCTTCCAGGCTTTGGGTTTGCTCTCTGTGGCTGTGAGGTCTGAGTTTCAAGCCTACCTGCCAAAAGTCCTTGAAATCATAAAAGCAGCTCTTCCCCCAAAGGACTTTGCCCACAAGTAAGTGTGTGAAACACCTCTTCTTTGTGTAATTTTTGGGGGGGGGGGGGGTGTCTAATTATTGTATTAAAATCAGATAATTTTCTAAGACTCATAACACAGAAGTGGGGTGAGGAAAGATGTTTGAAAAAATAGCAGCTCCTCTTAATAAAAAGGTTCCTGTGGTCCCTTTCCAGGAGGCAGAAGTCTGTGCAGGTTGATGCCACAGTCTTCACCTGCATTAGTATGCTGGCTCGAGCCATGGGACCCAGTATCCAGCAGGACATCAAGGAACTTCTGGAACCCATGCTGGCTGTGGGGCTGAGGTCAGTGCACAGGAGCTCGTTTTTCTGTCAGCCACTGGATGGCATTGTTTGCCCTACAGAACAAAACCTCAAAAATTTCCAGATAGAGAAGGTAGTTTGTTGCTGTGAAATGATCTTTCAGAAGATCAGTACAGCTTTCTTGGAAGAATAATGTGTTTAAAGTGTTTTTGTGTCTGGGTTACTTAAAAGCATTGGTCTTAGTGGAAAGAAACCTTTTTATAGCACAATTAGTGAATTGAAATGCAATCTCCTTTCTAACTACCCAAAGCAGCATCCTGTAAAAAAATCCAGAAAGCCTCTAAAGGCATCCAGATTTCTGCCATATTAAAACAGCAGAGAGGAAGAACTGAGGTGCTGAATTTCTTGCTCCTACTTTCCTTCACCTTTGTTTGACCAGTTCCTGTTGGAAATATCCTACCTCATAAAGCTGTTAGTATGGGAGGGTATGGAGAATGTATCCAGGCTGCACAAGGCTAGTTAGATGAGCGTGGATAGTGAATATAGTTGCCTTTAGTGTCTAAAAAGCACAATTACCTTCTGATGGGCAAAGGCATTAACAAAAAAGTGAAATAAGCCCCTGAGGTTGTGTCTGTCTGCCTGCTTCTTGCCCTCAGCCCTGCTCTGACGGCCGTGCTGTACGACTTGAGTCGTCAGATCCCTCAGCTCAAGAAGGACATCCAGGATGGGCTGCTGAAGATGCTTTCCCTGGTTCTGATGCACAAACCTCTGAGACACCCAGGCATGCCCAAGGGCCTTGCCCACCAGCTTGCCTCCCCGAGCCTCACCAACATCCCAGAGGCCAGCGATGTGGGGAGCATCACCCTCGCTCTTCGCACGCTGGGTAGCTTTGAGTTTGAAGGTGAGGTGAAACAAGGGAGCAGGGGGCTCGTAGCAAAGTGCAAGCAGCAGGAACACTCTTAAATCACTTGAAATTACAGCTGTGTTCACATCCCCATGTTTTTCTCCCTTCCCAGGCCACTCCCTGACTCAGTTTGTCAGGCACTGTGCAGATCACTTTCTGAACAGCGAGCACAAGGAGATCCGGATGGAAGCCGCCCGCACGTGCTCCCGGCTGCTGACTCCTTCCATCCACCTCATCAGTGGCCATGCCCACGTGGTCAGTCAGACAGCAGTGCAGGTTGTGGCTGATGTCCTCAGCAAGCTGCTTGTGGTTGGAATAACTGACCCAGGTTGGTGTGGGGTTCAGAGAAAAGGGTTTACCTGCCACCTGCTAATTGTAGCGCATGAGCAGGTCCTGGTACTGAGATTGTGGTCAAATGTGAACATACTTGCCATGAACTTAAGCTGCTGTTCTTTACAAATTCAGAAAGGTCTCACAGTTTCTCTGCTTTGAGATATTAGTAGAACAGCAGTGGAAAGTGCTCAGACTGTGCCCTTGCTGATCTGTGCCTACTGACTGCATTTAAAGAGAAACACCTGTGTTCTTGCAGACCCTGATATACGTTTCTGTGTGCTGGCCTCTCTGGATGAGCGATTTGATGCTCACCTTGCCCAGGCAGAAAACTTGCAAGCTCTTTTTGTGGCCCTGAATGATCAAGTATTTGAAATCAGAGAGCTGGCCATCTGCACTGTGGGTCGGCTGAGCAGCATGAACCCTGCCTTTGTGATGCCTTTCCTGCGCAAGATGTTAATCCAGGTAATGAGAGGGCTGTCTGAAGTGAAAAGAGAATACCTGGTATTGAGGTGGTGTTAAAGAACTGGGCTGTCTGCCTGGAGGGAATGTGTGGGGGAGTGGGGTAATCTTCCTTTTGGGAAGCATTTCTTACCCAGTTTAGTAAGTCTCAGGAGATGTTTTTAGTGATAGGTATTTGGATGGAAGCTCTAAGGATGGAAAGGATAAGGAAGTTCACAGGGAAGGATTGCAGTTGTTATTTCACCCTGTATTCATGATGCTGGAGTTTGTTGCTGTGAAATGATCTTTCAGAAGATCAGTACAGCTTTCTTGGAAGAATAATGTGTTTAAAGTGTCTTTTGTGTTTTGTGTCTGAGTTACTTAAAAGCATTTCCACCTGTATTGAGGAAGAATGCTCTCTTTTTCTTTCAGGTGAATGGATGGCACCACTTCCTAAATGCAGATGGTTTTGGAGCCAATTAAATTTAGTTTCATTTAGACTTTGTGGAGTGTAACTGCAGAACACTCTTTACAAGTGCTGAGATTGGTTTTTTCTTTCTGTTGTCATTGGACAGGAGAGGGGGGAAATCCAAAGAATTTTTGCCTACAGGTTCTTTCCCTGTTCTCATGTTTCAGTTGTCTTTTCTGCAGATTCTAACAGAGCTGGAGCACAGTGGTGTTGGCAGGATTAAAGAGCAGAGTGCCAGGATGTTGGGTCACCTGGTTTCTAATGCTCCACGCCTCATTCGTCCCTACATGGAGCCTATCCTGAAGGTAGAGTCTCTGTTTGTTTCCTGGTGACTTGGGGGTGAGATTATCATCCCCTGATAACCATAGCAAGTGAATACATGACTGCCAGGAGCTGCAGTTCTTTTGCTTCATCATACCAGGAATAAATCATATTGGTGTGGCTGTTACCCACCTGTATGCAGCAGTGTAGCCTAAATGGTTCTGGATTCACATAAAGTTTGTGAAAGGAAAGTTTCAGTTCCTGTTGAAGAGCTCACCAGGATGCAGGCTGAGCCCCTGTGGGAGCAATTTCAGGTGTAAACAAGAGGAAAGATAATTTTGAGTACTGTACCACCAGCAAGGAGTCTTCTAAGCAAATTCTGACCTGATTCTCTGTCCCCTACCAGGCACTGATTGTGAAACTGAAAGATCCTGATCCAGATCCAAATCCAGGGGTGATTAACAACGTCCTTGCTACCATAGGGGAGCTGGCACAGGTAGGGACACTGCAGGTACCACTTTGCCAAGCTTTTGGCAATGCTAGATGTGGGACTTTGGTTTTTGTCTTTCAATAGGTCAGTGGGCTGGAGATGAGGAAGTGGGTGGATGAGCTCTTCATTATAATTATGGACATGCTGCAGGACTCTTCCCTGCTGGCTAAAAGACAAGTAAGTGTTTGACAGCTGCACTAAACTTGTTATCCACTCTAATGAAATATCCAAATGTCCTGTCACAGCTGCTGAAATGAGTCTTTAGATTACTCAGGTCTCTTGTGGAGTGTGTGGTGACATTCATGGCACACAGGTCAGGAGTTGCAGTGCCTGTCTGTTGTGGCAAGAATTGTGAAAAGCAAAAAATGAGAAGGGAAAAAAAAAAGCTATTTTTATTGGAAGGCTTGGACTTGAATGTCAATTTGAAATATATTTCTGACTGGGAGCAGTTTTGGCAGAGTTTAACAGATTGTTGGTTATCACTTTCTTTACTGTTCCTTATTAAAACCCCCACTCTTCAGAGAGGCTTTCAAACAATGGACTGTGGTTTGTGGTGTGATCCTAAAATGCTCAGAGAAACTTCATGGTAGTTAAATGACCTATGGATCAGGAGACATAATAAATTCCCTGGTTTAAAGTAATCTTCTCTGGGCTTGATCTTTCCAGGTGGCTCTTTGGACACTGGGACAGCTTGTGGCCAGCACTGGTTATGTGGTAGAACCCTACAGGAAGTACCCAACTTTGCTAGAGGTGCTTCTCAACTTCCTGAAGACTGAACAGAACCAAGGCACCCGTAGAGAGGTATGAAAATGAAGCTATCACTCAATCATTTCTAGAAGTTTATTTGAGGGGGAGAGCTGTCAGAGAAATGTCTGCATGGATTGAGGGAAGGGAGGTGACAGAGCAGAGTTGTGGCTGCTAAAAGGGCAATAAGCAGAGTTAAGAGGATGAATGTGTTGAGTCAGTGAAAATGGTCTCCAGCTGCTGAATGGAAAACATTGTTTTTCCCAGGCAGTCCCTTTAGTTCCAGATCTTCTCTCTGTCATTCCTAGGACCTTTCCAAACTTGTGGGTTTGTGTGCTGACTTTTGCCTTGGTGCTGACTTGCTGATTAATTTTGTTTCTGTCTTACCAGGCCATTCGTGTGTTAGGGCTGCTGGGGGCTCTGGACCCTTACAAACACAAAGTGAACATTGGCATGATTGATCAGTCACGAGATGCTTCAGCTGTCAGCCTCTCAGAGTCCAAATCCAGCCAAGATTCATGTAAGCATCTCAGTTGCTTTCAAGTGATTTCTTTATGATCTACAAACAGACTGTTTTGTTTTGGTTTTTTCTTTTTGTCATTACTAGTGTGTCATCTCTTACTAAGAAATCAGCAGTGTACATGTTTTCACCTAATTCTCAGGCACTCCAGAATGGGTGTTCAAGACCATTTAATGTGTAGCTTGTGACACTACCTTCTGTCTCCTAGCTGACTACAGTACCAGTGAGATGTTGGTGAACATGGGAAACCTCCCTCTGGATGAGTTCTATCCAGCTGTCTCTATGGTGGCACTGATGAGGATTTTCCGAGACCAATCCTTGTCCCAACACCACACTATGGTAGTTCAGGCCATCACCTTTATTTTCAAATCTCTTGGGCTGAAGTGTGTGCAGTTCCTGCCCCAGGTCATGCCAACATTCCTTAATGTGATACGGGTTTGTGATGGTGCCATCAGAGAGGTGAGTGCACTGAGGACAGCTCCTTCCTTCCTCTTCCACTCCCCTAACACAAGGATCCATTTTTTAAAAGGGAATGCATCTGGCTTTGGGCATTGCTGTGCTGTGTGTTGCTGCTGAGCATGCTGCAGAAGTGAGGCTGGCTTTGCTTTTTCTCTCCTGTGAGCATTTGGTAGACTATCTGGTGGAAAAAATCTCTCTGCTTATTGAAACAGCTGCTTCTGAGCACAATCCTTAAAGGCTGATATTTGATTCTTCCTTTTTATCGAGCTGGTCTTGTTCAGGAAAACAGCCTGTGCAGCTTCCAGAGCTTTCAGTGATCTCTGTGTTATTAAACCATACTGTTGCAAACAGTATTATGGAATAATAGAGAGAGATTCTTTAAATTTCTGATGCAACCATGTCCTTTGGCTCCTCTGTGAGAAGGAAAATTCAGTTTGCCACAGTCTGCTAACATTCAGAGCAGTGTGGGTGGTGATTCCACAGCACTGCTTTCTTTTCCTTCCCACTGAAGTTACAGTCTCAGAAGGAAATGAGAATTGTGTGAAGGAAATAATGGGCTTAAGGTTCACCTCACCAGAGATGGCTGCTGTTTACCAAGCCTTTTCCTCAGGCAGCTCTGAAGGATCTCTGGGGTGGGAAGGGCAGTTTGTACTCGTTACTGGTCCTGTGTTTTATAGGTGGGATGGGTCCTCCCTTAGCAGAATCCCAACCCTGCTATAGAACTGCTGTTTTCTCCCAGACTGAACTACTGCTCAGATTGGAAGGAAAACACCTCACACGCCTGGGTTGGCTGAACTCCTAGACCTGACTGATCTAACTTGCTTGAAAGCTATGCAGTTGTGCACACTCTGTTTAAAAATTTTCAGGTAAAAGAAGATGGTGAAAGTGTACTGGGGAGAAGAGCTGAGGTGGGTATGAGTGACACTAAAGCCTAAAGGAGGCAGAGCCTTGTCCTGTATGTCAGCATCCTCTCACAACACTAAAAAAAGGCACAGTACAGGAGCTCAGGATTCATTCTTGGTTAAATGTAGGTTTGCTCAAGTAACTGATGTTATTTTTTGCTTAGTTCTCACAAAATTCTGTTAGGTCTTGTTCTGAGCTCCACTTTGTATGATGTCACTGTGGTCTTCAAATACTGCATGAAGAAATGGAATTTGATATATATGGTAACTTACATTTTCCTAGAGGAAAAAAGAGTATATACATTTATTTTGTGGGCTTTAACTCACAATCAGCCTTCTTTCAAAATTTTTTATTTCTGGCAAGGACCAAACTCTCTTCCTCAGTAGCTTTTCACCAACATATCTTGGTGGGGATGGGAAAGAGTACAGCAAATGTGTGCCAGTTTGGTTGACAGGCAAGGGAAAAAGCTTGGGGGCTATATTTTTGGAAGCACTCTTAAAACCTAAGATACAGAGCTGTGTATTTGAGGTGTTTGAGCTTGCAAGTCTGTTCTGACACCTTGTAAATTTACTGATGTGTTAAAAATCCCTATTTGTGTGCTTGACTGTTTAAGGCTTGGGGCTCATAACATTTTTTTGTGCAAGCCTGTGTGCTGGGAAAAATTAAACCCAAAAAACTCAAAACACACACTTTCAGAGATCCAAACCACTAAGCTGAAGCTGCCAAGAATTTAGCCCCAGATTTTGAGCCCAAAGGAGCTATGCATGCTGTCTGTTTGGTAAATGTGCTTGCAATCAGCCTGTGAAATGCTATTTATCCTGTGCTGATTTGATGTTTTGAGTGAGCTCTGTTGATCACCCTGCATTTCTTCCTTCCAGTTCCTGTTCCAGCAGCTGGGGATGTTGGTGTCCTTTGTCAGAAGTCATATTCGGCCTTATATGGATGAAATTGTCACCCTGATGAGGGTGAGTACAATCCTGGAGCCAGCATTTTCCTGTCAAAGAAGGTGGATAGTGTTTGTGTCGTTGTCAGATTTATCCATTGCTTCATAATCTCAGTAAGAGCAGGTTTTGCTGGCATCTTGAGTTATTTTGAGTGCTTGGATTCTGTGCAAAGAAAAAAGACAGTTCAGAAAGACGGTTTTAGCACGAGGTGTTTGGAGCTCGTGAACAGGTGGCATTTCACTTTATTTTCACTTACTGTTTGTAAACACTTAAAAGGATTAGGAAAAAAATAGTTGCCTGGGGGCTGGTTTTAACAGTTACAAACACTGAAGGCACAAAGTGAGTTAAAAACACACTAAAGATGCCAGTTTTTATTAGTCTAAAAGGGAAGTATAGTCCTTCCCTGCACTCTTGTATTTATCTAGAGCTGTCTCCTACACTTTACTTTTCTTGTAAATGGCACAGCTCAGCTGAAGAGCTGTTAAATTTTCCCCTTTTTTCTTCTGCAGGACTTCTGGGTCATGAACAACTCCATACAGAGCACAATAATCCTGCTTATTGAGCAGATTGTGGTAGCTTTAGGAGGTGAATTCAAGCTGTACCTGCCTCAGCTCATTCCTCACATGTTACGGGTGTTCATGCACGACAACAGTCAGAGTCGCATTGTCTCTGTCAAGGTGAGGGGGAAGCAGCAGCTCCTGGCTTGGTTTGGGCATTGTTTAGGCAGGAGCACACCAAATGTCTCCTTGTTTCTGTGTTGCAAGACACACTGATGCAGACAATACTTGGTTGAAAGTGCAAGCTTGAAGCAGCACTGGATAGTGCTTGTTTAAACTGCGTTTTCTCTGTGACTTTGACTCGCACTGGATCCTTTTTCCCCTCCAGCTACTGAATGCAATCCAGCTCTTTGGAGCTAACTTGGATGACTACCTTCACTTGTTACTACCTCCCATTGTAAAGCTGTTTGATGCCCCAGATGTCCCAGTGGTGGCTCGCAAGTAAGTACAGCTGCCCCTGCAGCCTCTTTTTTTGCCTGAGATACCTGAATTCCACAATGGCCGTGTGAAATATCACTTGTTTCCCTCTGAGTTTTCTCTCTGCTAAATCATGATGATAAAGCAAACTGTTGTGTTTGGATGTCACAGCACTTTAAGTTCTCTTGGGTATAGGCTATTCCTTTCAGGTTCTCACCTGTCAGTGTTTCAGTCAGTTCAACTTGCAACCTGTCCTGCAGCAACCGAGTTCCGGTGACTCGTTTCTCATTTGCTGCCTAGGAACGCTGAGCATGAATCACTTAGATGTTCTCACATCTTGTTTCTCCTGTCTTACTCCAATAAAGTTAAGTCTTCCCTTCTTTCTCCTCTGACTTTAGAGCTGCTCTGGAAACAGTGGACCGTTTGACAGAGTCCCTGGATTTCACTGATTATGCTTCTCGGATTATTCATCCCATTGTGCGAACGCTGGATCAGAGCCCTGAGCTACGAACAACTGCCATGGACACCCTCTCCTCTCTAGTGTTCCAGCTGGGAAAGAAGGTAATACTCTTTTTAGGCTTGAAAGCTCATAAAAGGAGGGGCTGTTCCAATGATCAAGGCTTTAAGGTTGAATATTTATAATGTGCTCATTCTGGGTGTTAAAGAAAACAGACTTTTTTTGCTTTTAGTTGTTTCTGGAACTGGGAGTTACTAAAACCAAGCTTTTAGAATTGGTTTCCTAAAAGACCAGTGAAACAAACATCAAATTTTACTGCTCTTGGTCAGACTGAGTAACCAGCTTTTGCTCCATTCCCCTGTACAGTACCAGATTTTTATCCCAATGGTGAACAAGGTTCTGGTGCGACACAGAATTAATCATCAACGTTATGATGTTCTTATCTGCAGAATTGTAAAGGTGAGCAGACAACTGCATAACTCTATCCATCAGGGCATTCCAGATGTAGCTGGAAGCTTCACTTTGAGTTACAAAATAAAGAATGGTTGTTGCTGTGTGTTAAGTACATCTTTTTAAGGAGACTGCCCTGCAAAAAATATTGTCAATTGGTATCAGCTATTTCCTATAGAAAAATCACTGCGAGCTCTAAGAACTTAAACTTGTAGCCAGTGTCATTACTTTTTCTCAGTAGTTCTTTATCATCCATTTGCTTTGTAGAAAATTGCTTTTGTCTGTGTGGGTGGGATCTTCATTGTAAACTATTTGTTACAGGGCTATACTCTTGCTGATGAGGAAGAGGATCCCCTGATTTATCAGCACCGAATGTTAAGAAGCAACCAGGGAGAAACTTTGGCCAGTGGTCCTGTGGAAACAGGTCCCATGAAGAAATTACATGTTAGCACCATCAACCTGCAGAAGGTAAGACTGGAGCACTTCACAGCATGAGTTTGCTACTGAAGAGAGGACTCTTGTGTCACATCTAAGGAGTTTTTTAGTGCATCTAAAACAATTTATTTTTTTTTTTTTTTACATCTCCTGTTGCTGGGTCTGTACAAAACTGAGGTCAAAGGAGCATCTGAGGCTCTCTTTAATTTTAAAGATGCTAAACAACTTGAAAGATAGGAGCAGCTGAATTACCAGACCATTAGTGGCCTTGAATCAGTGCTGACACTTTCTTGTTATGTGAAGGATGAACCTGAGTCCACAGATCACAAGGAATCTGTAACTCTAGAGGCATCTATTTCAGAGCCCTTGCCTCTTTTTATCAGCCACTTTTCTTAGATCTTAGTGCTATATTCTCTTGAAGCCAGTATAGAACTTAATAATGAAGCCAGTATAGAACTTAATAATGAAGCCAGTATAGAACTTAATAATGAAGCCAGTATAGAACTTAATAATGAAGCCAGTATAGAACTTAATAAGCACTGGATAATTTGAACAACTCATGCACTCAGTTCAGTGATGGAATGGATTGGTATGAAAATGCTTGACTTAAAAATTCAATACTAAACAAATTCTCTATTTTTAAGCTGTTTCAACAGTGGCTTTAGCTCTTCAGGTATTATTGTAGGGAAAGAACTATTCCTGTTAAATACTGGGCATGTCATGGGAGAAGTACATTTAGGGAAGTTTTCTTTAGAAATGAGACTGAAGCACTGCAAACTCCCTGGTAAAAAGGTGACAGATTTTTAGGGAACTGAAAGGGGAATCTCAGCAAAGGGGTTTGGAGCTGTAAAAGCAGCAATGCTGCCTGCTGGTGGATTTCTTCTGCTTCATTTGGTGGTTGAATTATCTTCCTTTGTACTGCAGGCCTGGGGAGCAGCAAGAAGAGTCTCCAAAGATGACTGGTTGGAGTGGTTAAGAAGACTGAGCTTGGAGCTGCTGAAAGATTCCTCCTCCCCATCCCTGCGCTCGTGCTGGGCCCTGGCTCAGGCATACAATCCCATGGCTAGGTAGAGTCATTCTGTTTGGGATTCTTTGGATCACTTGAAATGGCAGAAAAGCCAGATATTATAATGAAAAAGAAAGTTACTTAAAAGCTCTTAGGTGCCATAAATAGAGATTAGTTAATGCTTTGGGAAGAAACCAAGTAGCTGGCAACGTGATTTTATTTCCATCCTTCCTCATTGGCTGCTCCTATGATAATCACTGTTTGTGCCAGGTAGACATAAAAATGCATTTTGTAGCTCTCTGAATACAAAGGCAACAAGTTCACTGTCAAATAGACACTTTCTCATTAATGATGAATCCTCACTTCTCTATCTTTTTTTCCTCCTCAGAGACCTCTTCAATGCTGCTTTTGTTTCCTGCTGGTCCGAGCTGAATGAAGACCAGCAGGATGAGCTGATCCGGAGCATTGAGCTGGCCCTGACCTCTCAGGACATTGCAGAAGTCACTCAGACCCTGCTCAACTTGGCAGAATTCATGGAACACAGTGACAAGGTAGAGCTGCTCTTTGGCTGATGTCTAAAAAGAGGGAGGAGTTCATGCATACTTTCTTCTTATTTTTTTTTTTTTTTTTTGATACTTGTTGCAGCGAGCCCTTCTCTCGGGGACACGGCTCTTCTCAGGAGCTCTCAGGCCATCTCTCTCCCCAGGCATCTCTCTGCATCTTCTCTCTGCTTCTGGGAGATGCCTTTTGTTTTGCCCTTCAGCCCTGCCCATTTCTGTCTGGGGCAGGCCCTAATTATTGGGCACAGCTGGGCCTAAGCTCCCAGTTCATTATCACTGACACCTGGTGACTTGTGGTTCTCACTACAGATACTCATCCTGCCTTTGATCCCTGTGCTCTCCCCAGGGTCCTCTGCCTCTGAGGGATGACAATGGAATTGTCCTCCTGGGGGAAAGAGCTGCAAAATGTCGAGCATATGCCAAGGCTCTGCACTACAAGGAGCTGGAATTTCAGAAGGGTCCCACCCCAGCCATTCTGGAGTCACTCATCAGGTAGGACCCCACCTGGTGACACTTGTGCTTTTGCAGAGCAGAAAGATCCACAGCTTTTTACCATTAGGATGAATCCAGACAATTCTTGGGATTCCTCTCACAAGACATTGTTGCAGGCTTGCTAACCAGCTTGTACACTCCTAGCTCCTGAGTTCTGCCCTTCTATTATATGCTTAAAATTATGATAGAAGCTGTGGGAAGTTGTGCAGAAAGAAGTGGAGTCCTCTGATTTCCACTTCTTACCTTTCAGGTTTAGTATGGGATGTTGTGGAGTGGCTTTGAGTTAGATGAGCAGTTTCTACACCTACATGTAAACAAGCCAGAAAAACTCAAGTTCTTAATCAAAATTTCTCATCAGATTCCACTCATCAGGCTTATTTTGGTCTCCTTCATATATCAAATAGAAGATACTATAACAAAAATTTCTTTTCCTGAGCTTTGTCAACAAGAAAGATGTTAGCCTGAAATACCCACACAGGATTTGGATATTGAGCTACATTTTTAAAAACTTGAATCTTAGTTTCATGTATATATAATATTTCATATTACAGAAATGTTAATTTTACCATTTGAGATGGATAATTTGAATTTGGTTGAGCTGAAACTTAGCTTTGGCTGTATGCAGTGAATTTTTCAGCCCTTCTACTTTTTTTTTTTCCTCTTCTCCTTGTCTATTCTTTCATCCTTTTTCCTCTGTTTTTCTGGGAGAATTAAAAATTCAGTGTATGCCCTTTCCTGGCCTCAGCCAGGTATACAGCTGTTTCTTTGTGTACCAGAAAGAAAGCTAAGGAGCAAAGACTTGAAGTAAAGCAGAATTAAAAATGAGAGACAATTTATTAGAAATGCAAAAGTTTAAAAATTGGTTTTATAGACCACAGTTAAAGTTCCAACCATAGTTCCATACAGTTGAAATTGACAGTATGAAATCAAATATATGTAAGGCAACTCCCAGGACACCTTTACCTCCTGTTTCTCAAAAGACTGGACAATTTAAATTAGATTCAAACTCTCTTTAAGGTGAATAAAAATAGATATATTAACTATAAGTATCTTTTCCAACATACTGAAACAATATGGCTACAGGAGGAGTGTCTTTTTTAGCTGTTATTTGTAACATTGTGCTATGTAAGGGAGAAAGATTGTGAGTTTTGACATAACATCTCTAGGTAACATGTAATTGGGGTAATTTTAGAACAGATTTTGATATTCCTCAGCATGATATGCTAGCAAGTATTCCCTTACATTTGAGTAACTTCTGGCATCATGGATTCTCTGGAGTGTACTAATGTTTTGCTCTTGGTTTTAAGTGTTGGGGTTGAGCTGGTTTTGCTCTGTCTAGATTTTTTAATTTTTGCCAGCCTGCTGTTGTCTCTTAGTCTTACTGACATGTAGCACATTTTAACCAGAACATAATTTGGTGGCAGCCCAGAAAGCTGCTCTCTATCAGCCTTTAGGTGATCTGTGGATAGAAATAAGCACCACAGAGTGTGTGGGACAAGTCTTCCTCCAGGGTTACTCTCTGCTGGCTCCAGCCCTCTGTGGGATTCTTTGATGCACCAGCAGAAGAGGGCAGTAAAACCTCAGGAGAGAACCTAATGAATCAGAAATTCTTGAGCTTTGTTTTTCTCCTCTGGGTGAATGTCAGCCACTTCCTATACACTAAAGAAAGGTGCATCAGGAACACTTCTGATTGATTCCCCTGCCTTGAACTGATATTTCTGTGATTTGAGTCCCCTTGGAACCAGTTACTTAGCAGTTGCACAGTGAAGGAGAGGCAACCAGGAGGCTAACCCATTACTCACAATGCTAGTGAAAACACACCAGTGAGTTTTCTGAAGGTGCTGTAAGTGCATTCTGTTCTACCCTGTTCTACCACAGTATTTTTCCCTTTGGAAAAAGCCTGAAGAGGAGGAATCAAGTTTTTGAGCCCTGATAAGTGGCTGTGGCTGGTGCTTAATGTGCCTCAGTGTTTGTGTGTGCATAGCCAGTACGTAGCTGTTGCAGGTGTTGGATGAAATTAACAATTCTTTGGCTGTTCTTCAGCTGTTCATTGCCCACCTCGTGTGCAGTGGCATTGTGTAGCTGGACAAAGAGTGGTTCCCTCTAGGGTTTGAAATCCTCTGGCCTGATCTTCATCTCAACTCTCTTCAGGGAGTAGGTTGAGCCGTGCCACCCGTACCAGGTGATGCCATCCATGTTCTTGGTGTGTTCTCCCTTCCTGTAGTAAACCCCATTCAGGTTGGAATCTGTGCAGCAGTTATACCAATATCCACCTTTTCACAAAACAAAGGAATAGGTTCCTGGTGAGCCATTTAAACGAGTAATTTTGAATTTAGTGCTCTTTCCTGAGAAGAGAGACCAGAGTGCAGCATTTAATCCCTGGAGCCTGAGGCCATAATAGCTGAGATTACAGGGAAATTCAAAACTGGATGTGGGCACTGGATACATAAAAGCTTTGCAGTTACATAGATGAGTCCAGCAGCTTTTCATTTAGTTGCCCATTCCTCTTAGAAACATGTCAAGAAAGACTTTCAGAGCTAGCATAGGGAATGAACTTGGGTTCCTGGCTTGGACATCTTAAGGTGTTGTAAAAGTTCCTTGGATTTTGAGTAAGCTGAGATGTTTTATTGAGGCTGACATCAACAGTTTTATTTGTGTGTCATGTAGGGACACAATGGGGAAAATAAAAATGAAGGGCAAGGTGCAGCAAAGACAATTATCTTTGACAGAGCATTCAGAGTGAAGACAGAGCA
This sequence comes from Heliangelus exortis, assembly GCF_036169615.1. Taxonomy (NCBI): domain Eukaryota; kingdom Metazoa; phylum Chordata; class Aves; order Apodiformes; family Trochilidae; genus Heliangelus; species Heliangelus exortis. The sequence continues at coordinate 1,239,075 of NC_092444.1, forward strand.
TTAGAGGCTCTTAACAGAGTAGAAATAAAGATCAGAATTCAGGTTGAACCTTGAGGTTGAGTGTAGGGTAATAATCTGGAAGGATAATTACAAGCACATTACAGCACAATACTAGAACTTGAAACCTCATAAAAATGTATGAAAAAATAAAAACCTTATAGATGTAGAGACAGGACTCTAGAAATGACCCAGGCAGTGCTCTCAGGACAGGAGGGTGCTCGTGTGATTTACCTTTACGGAACTGGGCACAGTCATCCACACACTTGTCATTGTCCTTGTCCTTTGTGCTGAAGGCTGTGTTGTTGTGGTACCTCAGGGAATCCCTCCCTGTGTTCCCACTGTAGTTCCCCACAAAGAGCCTGTAGCTGTTCAGTTCATTGCTCAGGGTGAACTGCCTGTACTCTGCATAGCGGGTGTTCCCTTCCCAGTCCTGCCACACAGCATGGAAGAAGAAACAGGTTCTGTCAGGACAAGTCACCAGTGGCTCTATAAACTGCACACTGAGTATTTTTTCTCAGTCCCAGATTTTTCACAATTTTTTTTTTTCTGTCTCAGACACAGCAGAAAATTATCTGTTAAGGCAAAGAAACTTTCTGGAGCAAAGCAGCATGTATCCATCTCTTCTCTGCACTGCTATTAAACAATAAACCTGGTGGACAGCTCTTGCATTCAACATCCCTGTCTCATAGTGAGAGGAAAAAAATTACTTGGGTTACTTTTAGATATAAAGCCTCTCAGCTGGCTTTTTCCATTATACATGTCCTGTCCCTCAAAGCCACTGCACCAGCTAGAAGCTTAGATAAGTCAAACCCAAGCCTTTAGTAGACTGTAAATTGTTTTGTGGTAATGCAGAGCAAATTCTTTTGTGTGCAGGCTGGAAGTGCTGCAAAAGGAGACAACTCTGTGTCTTTAAAACTTTATGGGACATTTCTGTGAATCATTAAGTGATCAGCAGCTTGGTATCTGTGTCTCCAGTGGGGTTCTGCAGGATTCTCTGAAGCCCCCCATATTCCTAAAGACACAACCTGTGTGCAGATGTAAGATTCTCCTCCTGTGAGATTCACTTACATTCTCCATGTAAGATTTTCATGCTGAGGAACATAATTCCCTGTCTTGTCCTTGAGTGGATTACTAGGTCCATCCCACCTCCTTCTGCAATTAAAACATGCAAATTCTTGGGGCCTCCTATGGAGATGGGAGATGGTATCTGCTACTAGAGAACCACTTTGTACAAAAACCTTTCTGCTGCTGAAATTAGAGCTTGTGAATTACCTCCAGCTCCACCCGCAGAGCCGTGGGGCGCCGGGACAGTCTGTAAATGTTTTCATTTCCCAGCCAAAAATCTCCTCGAATGTTGCCAAATCCTTCCCTGTATTGTTTCCAGTCCCTGTTGAAGGATGTCAGCCCAACTTTACGCCTTTGGATGACAGTCCAGCCACCTCCATCTGTCTCCATGTCACAGAACACCTAGAACAGGGAAAAAGGCAGTAAACCTAGGGAGGATCAGTTCTCTGAACACAAGGCATCATTCCAGATTTCACAACTTAAAGAAATTCCTTTTTTTGTTTTAAAGTCGTGGAAAAAAAATACTAAATGAACCATTTTTCTGTTTTCCCTCTCAAATGTACACTCTTTCCTACAGAAAGATGCTGGCTCCAAGTACAGGGTATCATAACACAGAATGTGCTCTTTCTGTCTCTGTGGCAAAGAAGTATTTCTTGATTATATTTAAAAAGATATGGAACATCCATAGTATACTTGGCATCCTTACCTCCAGCTCTGGACTCCCCAAAAATTCATCAGGTGGCAGCTTGTAAACACCAGAGATTCTGTAGTTCCTCTGGTAAAGTGATGAGCAGTCATAGACAGCATCTACTTGAATCAGAACCAGAAAGAATCTAAACAGCAAGAACTCCTCTCCTGCAAGCATATTTCTGTAAGGGTTAGTTTGTAGTACAAGTGGTAATTAGATTTCTGGAAAGTCTTCCTTTAATGTTTTCCTGAAAATGGTTTAGTTTTGAACAATGCATACATTAGAACAAAAGGTTGTAGCACTGAGACTTTTTGATGGGTTTGTGGGTTTTTTTCCTCTGTTTTTGGTTTTGTTTTGTGTCTTGTTTGTGTTTTTTTTAACCTTTCCTGTCCATGGAAACATCTTTGCTTTCTCTTCACATTACTACTGTGTGTGTCTGTGCTGCAAGGTAAAAAGAAATGTGTTTGCTGTGCATGTGTTCCCCCCAACCCAAAAAATGAAGGTTTATCTAACAGAAGGGCCAGGCCTGCTGCCAGGTGCCAGTTTGGTTTGGGTGCTGGGACAGGTTGGCCAGGTTTGGGGATGAGCTGTGTTTGCTCAGCACTTTTTGCACTTTTTGCACCAGAGCCCTTGACAGAGAAGGTGCTTGTGGCTTCAGTCCATCTGCCCATTCCTGTCTGCTGCTGCAGGAGCTGCTGTGAACATGGTAACATTCACAGTATTCTTCTGAGGGAAAATCCAGCTGAAGCCTGGCTTTACCCATCCTGACAGTTTTTAAATTTAGTAGATTAAATGTCTCTTTACCTGGTGAGGTGAGATGCATCTCTCTTAAATACCTCCTGGGCCCCTTAATGTTCTGTGTTATTGTCTTTTTTTCAAACCTCTGCTACAGCTCCAAAGAGACTTGGGAGAGTATAATTTTAGTTTAAAACCTACTGTTAGCAGTGGTGTGTCACAACTAGCCAAGTGGAACTTGAGAGAAGGATTTAGTAGTTAGAAGGTTTTCTTTTGCATTTAAAAAAAATAAATCCTCATATAGACTTCTGGAGAAGAATGGTCCCAGGCAACAGCAGTTTCCTTTTCAGGAACTTTTAAGCTTGTTGCAGTGAACTTCATTTTAAGAGAAAAATCAACAAAAAAAGAGTTTCTTCTAGAAGAGGCTTTTACAGGTAGCTGATCTTCAAAATCCACCTACATTCCACATTTAGGACAGGCCTGTGCAATCTCTGTGTGCAGTGAAATTTTCCCTCAGGCAAGAGAGAATTTTGAAGAATTTAACTGAGTTCTGGCTAGGCTTATATCACAGTTTGTGTCCTGCATCATATACACCTTGAATTTTGAGAATTACCATTCAAATTATGGATCATCCTTTTACTCTGGTTCAGGGATAGTCATCAAGATACAATTACAAATATCCAGTTATGCTTGGAGAGCATTTCTGATTGTTTTACCAGCTCCTGGTCCCCTGTCAGCACTGGGAACTCTTGCTGCCAGAGCCCTTCCCAGCTAATATTCTTTTTTTGATTGATGTTATAGGGTGCAGAAAATGAAATATTGGACTCGGTTCCTTGCTGTACAAATATAGGACCTGTTTAGCTTTTCCATTCCCTTATAACAGACACACAGATCTGAAAATACAGCTAAATCTTTGGCCTGTTGCCAGATGACTTCAGAGTAGTTATTTCAGCATCACTGCCTACAGAAGCACTTTTAGCAGCAGTATTCAGTATGTATGCATCCTTGTCAATCACATCAGTGGGGCATTAATGCTAGCATTAAGAACTAGTCCTTCAGAATAAGGACTAGTATAAATAAGAATACTTATTTAGTATAAATAGTTATCTATAAATAGTTATATAAACTTATTTAGTATAAAACATAAGAATAAATGTATTTGTTCCAAATAAATACATTTATCTGGGGCATCAGGGGGTAAATCTGGGAGCTTGGCAACTCCCTCCTTACCAGCTGAAGTTTGTGTGACTGTCTGGGCTGCCTGGAGCTGGATGATATCTATCTGGTTGTTGATTTCTGAGTATTTGCTCTCAGCATCGATGAGCCGGGACTCCATCTGCTTGGTGCTGCCTTCCAGCTCCATCACCTGCATCACCACGTTCACCCAGTCACCTTCCTGCTTCTTGCTCAGCTCCTCCAGCAGCCTGCTCAGGTTGGCTACTTGCAGCTTCAGCTCCTTCATCTCCTCACAGCAGCCTGGCCCCTTGGGCTGTGTGTTCCCAGTCAGGGTTCTCCTTCTGGGAGGTTTCTGCAGCAGTGCTGGGTAGGTGGCCACAGACAGGGTGACAATGCAGAGCCAGGCCAGCTGAGCACTGGATCTTCCTGGCATTTTTGCTGACAGCAGTAGAAAACTTCCAGCTGGCTGAGAGGAGCCTGAATGCAGCTGGGGTAGGTATGAAACTTGCTACAAGTGCTCCAGCAGGCTGGTACCTCGCTGTCTTCCAATGAAGTGAGGCTCTGAAGGTGGAGCCTGAGGAGGTAACTTATTTTTTTCAGACCCCTCCTGTTGGAATCTATGCACTTAGAAAGTCAAAGCATCTTTTATACTATTTGTCTGTTTACCTCCACCCCCTGAAGCTATGAAAAGTTTTCTGGCCCCTCCCAGTTCTTCTGTTCCTATCAGGTGTTTACAGGGTGAAGTTGGAACAGGTTTCAGCCAAAAAGGTTGAGGAGAGCAAGAGAGACTTGACTCAGTTCTGTCTTGAAGGGGTGTGGGAGAGGGTTAGGAAATGAAGAGAGTTTCCAGCAATTATTGCCCATTGGATTGTAGCCCTAGTTCTGGCACTTCAATAATGTAAGAACATGAGAGGTCCAGAATGTAAAAAGCCTGTCCAAACAGGATGATTTTGTAAAATTTGTGAGTTTATAAATGTTCAAGGAAGGTAACTCCCTAGCAGGTAGCCCCAAGTCCTACAAATACATTGCCAGAAGTTGTAGGCAGTGACTCTGTGCTAGCATTATTTCTTAATGTGGATAATATTTTAGCAAATTCATGAGTTCAGCATCAAATCCTCCTCTCTCTGGATAGTGGTGCTCCTGCACTATTGCTTTACTTTTTATTTTGGGAATTCAGTGCTGTTCTTTGTTTAGAGATGGTAAATGTGAGAGTGAGATGGAAAGGGGTCTGCAAAACATTGGAGTCAAACCTTATGCCTGTGGCTACTTGTAGTATACAAGAGAAAGGACATAAATGCTGAAAGGGAGGCTACTTAGAATTGACAAGAGTGGGGTTTTTACAAGCAGTGCACTCATTTTGCCCCAACATTTTGGAGGCCAGTTTATTAATAGGGTTTTGAGAGGAAAATCAATGGGTAATTAAAATGCCCCCCAGTTAGACAGAGTGTAGGCTTCAGAATAAATCTTCAGACATTCAGAGTATAGTTGAAGTATCTGCTGGCTGAGATGGTGACTTCCAGTCTTCTCTTTTATACCTGTCAACAGTTCAAAAGTTGATTCTAGCTGTTGGATCCCAAAGTAGAACTGTTTCAGCAATGGTGCAGCCTTTTGTAAAAGTTCTGCAGTTTTTGTTCTAGACCCTTAGAGGAAGTTGTTTCTCCCCAGGCCAGCTGCTCTGTAATTGCCAACATGTACATTCTTGCCTCTTCCTGCAGTGTTTCTGATTGTGATAACTGGCAGAGATAAAATGTAAGTGGAGGAGTAAATGGCTCATGTGTCTGCTTCTGGGGTGGATGCCATTAAAACTTCTTAGTGTGCAAGAAAACCAAAGCTAATCATGCTCCTTTCACAAAGAAAAGGACAAACCCAACTGAGACATGCTGTCCCATCTGGACTTCTCTTGCTGATCCAGAGTGGCTGCAGGATTTCTGCTTCATTACAAAAGATTAGAAGAGCCTTGCTGATCTCATCTGACAGCCACTTGGAGAGAAAGAGGAAGGAGAATTTCTCGTTGGTGCAGTTTCTCTTCCTCCTTAGCACTGTTACACTTGTTGTTGGATGTTTTGTTTCTGCCCCTGATTTGCACCACAGCTGCCCCATGGTTCTTGTGCAGAGCAGTCACAGGAGACCCTGCAGGGTGCCAGGATTCAGGAAGATGAAAGCACCAAACCCAGAAGGGGTGTCCTGTGGTGTGTAGTAGAGAGTCATAGAATCCTAGAATCCTAGGGGTTGGAAGGGACCTGGAAAGATCATCTAGTCCAACCCCCCCTGCCAGAGCAGGGCCCCCTAGAGTACATCGCCTAGGAACGTGTCCAGGTGGGTTTTGAATGTCTCCAGTGAAGGAGACTCCACAACCCCCCTGGGCAGCCTGTTCCAGGGCTCCGTCACCCTTACAGTAAAAAAATTTTTTCTGATATTCAACTTGAACCTCCTATGCTCCAATTTACACCCATTACCCCTTGTCCTATCACTGGTCACCACTGAGAAAAGCCTAACTCCATCTCCCTGACACTCACCCCTTACATATTTGAAAACATTGATGAGGTCACCCCTCAGTCTTCTTTTCTCCAAACTAAAGAGACCCAGCTCCCTCAGCCTTTCCTCATAAGGGAGATAGAGGTGTTCCACTGACCTGCATTTCCGTAGAGGTGGAAGAGGGGATCTTTTGGAGATCAGGATTAGGTATTACAAGCAGTGAGTACTTAGGTGTGAGTGCCTTGAGTTTCTCTGTGGGTGACAGCTTGTGTAGTGTGCTTCAGACAGGAACCACTGTGCTCTGTGGTGGCTGCTGGGGAGGCTGCTGGGTGGGACTGGTGACCTAAGCTGTGCAGGTACAGTTGGGTTAAAGTCCTGAGAGACACCTCCATGGCACACCACAGCCTTCAGTCACGTTTTCATGGACATTCCAGGAAGCTTCCATTGCAAAACTGCTTTCTATACTTCAGACCTGCAAGTGCCACTGCACATGGATGAAAGCCTGACCTTTTTGTTCTATCTCTAATCCTGTCTGAGCCCTCTTCCAGCTGGAGCTTCTGCCATTCCCAGGGGCAAATTCCTCTCAGGCTTCCTGTGATGAGAAACATGTTTTTGTCAAAGTTGGAACAAAGAATGGGACAGGCCAAACTCTGGCTTCTCTGCCCCAAAAAGCTACCCTGCCCTAAAAAACTACTCTGCTAACCCCTGCATCGTGTTCCATGGGACTTGGATCTGTTCTGCTGCTGCTCTAAGGCACTGTAACTCTTTTATCCATGTAGTGCACTCTGGATTTCACACATGCTCCCATCATGAAGAGCAGATGTGGAAGATGGGAGCCACTTGTAGGTCCACGTATTCCCTCTTGATAACAGATTTTGGCAGGACCCAAACTCTGCACAGGGATTATGAAACAGTGCAGAAAGGCCTAAAAAATCCTCTCTATACAGGAGTATTTAATTGGAATGAGACAGCCAGGGTTTTCTTTTGGGTTCAAACTCTTTGATTTGTGTATCCTAAAGCAGGGCATCTTCTTTTGCATACTTTGACCTACCTCTTTTAAAGCAGAAATGATCCTTTTGTCCTCTCACTTTGTTCTGTGTAAGGGAGTGAGAGCAGACATGGTGTGCAGGAGTGGAACAGAACTCACCTCCCCTGCTGTTACTCTTGAGGAAGCACTGAGAGAGATCTGGGCAGACAGATCTCTTCTAGCAGAGGAATAATTGAATGGAATTGATGACTTGATGAGTATTTGGGAGCTGGATCTTTCCCTGTTAGATGGAGAACCAAGTGTATCCCTGCAGGCAGCAGTAGCTACTGATGCAAGTCAGTGCTGGGTTAGATCAGCTGGGAAGCTTAACTCTAGGAAAATGTTCCACTGTTTTGTACAGGTGTACTTGGAGCTTGAACTCAGGGGGTTGCTCCATTTTGGGAAGAGCCATAGCTTTGGGCATACATCACACATAGTGGTGTGATGGGTTTTAAGCTTTCCCTCAACACTGAGAAAAACTGAATATCATTCACCTTTGGTTTTCTCCTGTTGTGGAATGTTAGAGAGGTTTGGAGAGGTTTCTCCACTGTACATGGTGTGTGGAAATCATCAGTTACATGGCAGCTAAGAAGCTGGGCTCCTAAGTCAAGAGCATGAGGCAAATCCGTTTGGATTTTGTGAATGTTGTAGCTTTGAGCTGGCTGGGAGAGCTGAGTCTGAACGTGGTTGCAGTTGGTGTGTGCCCTATGCTTGTAATGTTGGTTGGTGTTACCAAATTGAAGAATATTAGTGTTACTTGATTAGAACCAGGTATCTCTTGTCCCTGGAGGGCCAGATTAAATCTGAGGTGGGTTTAAATGACTGCCTTCTCTGGGAAGCTGTTCTGGCAGGTGCTGGTGAAGCTGAGACAAGAAGAAAGGCTCAGTGCCCCCTGGCTATTTATTTGGTAGGCAGGCATTGCAAAACCCTTAATATGCATCCAGTCCAGCATTCCTGGTGCTTGCTGAGATGGCAAAGGCTCTCTGCTGGCATCCCCACTTGGTGGATGCTCTGGGAATTACTGCTTTCCCCTCCCAGGAAATGTGAGATTCTTCACCTCTGGCTTTGGGGATGCTCCTAAATGTTCTCACCCAGACTCTGCTACAGCTCAGAGCAGCAACTAAATCCCTGGTGAGGTCAGAGCAGCTTGTAAAGAGCAGAAGTTGTACAAGAACAGGGGGAATAAGATGAGAAACAAACCACTGGTACTTCCTAGAATCCTTTGTGCTTTGTTTGTTGTTTAATGTGTCCTTTCTTTGTATAATGAACACACAAAGTCTCTGGCTCCATGTTACACCTTTTCTCAGCAAATGTCTTCCTTGGCAATTCTTTTTCTTCTCTTTCCAGAGAATCATAAAGAATAGGGGGTAGAAAAACTTTTGCAGCCTGAGCAGGAGGGCTGGCTGAGAACTGTGTTATAGTGGTTTTCATGGCTTTTTCTTTCAAAGCTCATGAATGTTTTTATTTCATTTGCAAGCATTTTTATCAAGATTGGGAATTTGGCCACTTTCAATGCCTGTGGGCAATGTGCTGCTCCCTTGCTGAAAAGCTGAAGGGGCTGCTCCTCTGACCTGTAAAAAAATCATTCATCACAACTGGTTATTGCTGCTTTCTCAAATGTTTTTCTTCCCAGCATGGGAATCAGTGTCAGTGGCATGATGGAAATGGGTTGTTTCCCAGAGTTGTTTGGGGGTTACTGACTGTTTTCTGAGGTTTGTTTAATCAGGGATGCCTGAACACAAACTGTAGAGCTGGGGAAACTGTCCAACAAAGCCAATTCCTTGTGCCAGAGGATTATGTGTTCTCCAAAGTATCTGCAAAGTAGAAGTGCCTTCCATTTCTAATCCCAGAAGCAAGCTCTCAGCATTTCTTCAGAAGGAAAAACAAGCTTAATAATGAGTTAGGTTGGTAAAATCAGTCCCATAGAAGGGATTTTTAGACAAACCTGGGGAGACCTTAAAAATAATAAAAAAAAGGAGCTTGGCTTCTTGTTTAGACTGTGCACACAAACTGCTTTATTTCAAAAATAAGGTTTTTCAAGTTTTGATATGTTTTCTGGCAATAGGAAATTTGTTCCCTCACTCATAGGCTTGGGATGTCCTGAAAAGGCTCTGTTAAAATAAATATTTTTTGGTTTTATAGGAAGATGGGGAAGAATTCAGTCTCTTACTTCTGACTTACTGAAAAATTAATATATTTTGAGTGACAGAGACTGTTGTTAGAGACCTTCAAAGATAATGGAAGGTCCCAGGACTGCATAAAAGAAATTTCTAATAAACATTAGACATTTGTGCCTAGTGTTTGTGGCCATCATTTGAGTGCTTTTCCTGCTGAAGACAGTAAAGTTGTTTTTCACTCCCTGTCCTTGTCTGGTTTCTGTTGAAACAGCCTTTGTGATATACAAATCAACTGGTGGGTGTTAAGCAGTGAAATTAGGGCATTATTTCAAGCCATATGAAAATCTTGTTGATGTGGCTGAGGCCACAGGTCTTGGTGTTTCTGTGGACTCCAATATTAATATTTTACCTGCAGACATGAGGACAGCTCTGCCCTGAAATAGATTCAGGAGATTTTATCTATGTGCTTGTGGCATTTGGGAAATATTTCACTTGAGATTTAATCCAGGAAGGCTCTGCTGGTTGGTACCAGGCAGCACAGCTGAGGGGTGACCCAGGGGACCTGAAAACTGACCCAGGGAACCTGAAAAGTGACACAAGGGACCTGGAAGGTGACCCAGGAACCACAACTGACCAAACCTGTACCTGAAAACTTGTGAGTAAGGAGACATGGGAGTCACCTTCTGTGTCCTGCTGCCAAGCCTTCACGTGCAGTAGGTGACAGTGGTGGCTTTTTTCTAGCTTCTAAACAACAAATGAAGAGGTGAGTGTGTTCTCCCCTCAATCTTCACCCTAATATTAAAGTTCAGGTTATGCTTAATTAGGAACAAGTGCAAGGATGCCCCCCAGCAACCAAAGACTTGAGTTACTGTCTGCTTGAGTTAGCCAGGGGCATCATTTTGATCTTCAGAGATGCTTTCCCATCCTCTCCTTTAATCCAGGAAGATTTTGTAGTTGTTTTTTTCCCAGATACAAGGATAAATCTATTCCCCTGATGCTAATCCAGTCAACTGCCCAGATTTCCAGCAGCAATACTGACTAAAACCCCCTGGCAACTCTACCTGGCTGGGATATCAGCCCTTTGGGGCCTCTCCTGTGTGCCTGCATGCTTTTTTCTGGTGCTGGTGGTTCTGTAGGGTCTCCAGCACCATAACTGGGAAACAGCTCTGCAGTGCTTCAAGGGGGTTACAGAATTTAATGAGTGCAGAGCTCCTTGAATCTGCAGGGAGAGAGAGAGAGAGAGAGAGAGAGAGAGAGAGAGGGATGATGCCCTCCTGGTGGGCAGGTGAAAGGGTAGGGAAGCACAGAATAGTGTCCTGATTTCCAAACATGTATTTGGGGTGTGTAAACTGCTGTGTATTCTTTTAAATCAAAGTCTTTCTCCTTCTCCTTCCTTTCTCTTCCCTCCCTTTGCTTGAACCTGGCCACGGACAGCTTTAAGACATTTAATTCTGCTTTGAACAAACAAGAAAGTATAAAAGATAAAATGAGTAACAGAGTGCACCAGAGTGCATCAGCAAAAGAACAGTGCTGATTGTGGAAGAATTCAAAGTAACTGCCAGTTTGCTCAGGAAGTGTTTGAGAAGAAGGATGAGTTAGCAGTAATTAACTCTCTGCCATGCTGCAAGTGATATGTCTGCCAATGGCTCTTGAAATCATCAGGATGTGAATTGTGACAGTCATTTATCACTTGTATGAGGCACTGCTGCCTGCCTTTCCCTTGGGAAGCAGGGAGGTAGCATGTTCTTCAAGTACCTTGCTCAGAAAAGGCATGGATGTAGTTCAAGTGCTTCCCATTTTTTTTGTGATTATGGTGCAGTCTTAGTCTGACAAAATCTGATTTGGGTTCATTCTGAGGTCCTGTTCCCAAGAATGTTTTACTTGACCTTCTCCAGATTGCCAGAGTGTGTCTTACAGCTTGGTTCTTGTGTTGGTTTGGGAGGTCAGGAGCTGTGTTACTGACATTTCTCAGCTGTTCTCATGATGGAGATTGTTTCCTGGAGCATTAACATCTCAACTTTGATCCTTAAAGGAGTTGGTGGTCTGTTTAAAATCACTGCTGTAAAGCTCTTACCTGTAAAGCACCTGTTGGAGAAATTATGCCTTTCAAACTAATGGCAACTTTTCCTCCCCCTTTGCAGGCTGCTAGTGAGAATTTATAATCATATCCAGTCCCTGTTTTGAGTAAAAGGTCTTGAGAATATGGGCAGAGAATATGTGTGCACCTACTGTTTGCAAATCTGTAGACACTGCCTGCTTACATGTGTGTGTCATGTGGAGTCTCCTCATTCACTTGACAGTTTTAAAGAAAAAGGAGGGTGTTCCATTGGTATTTCTAAATTATAGAGCTTGCTGTTGTCAAGCAGAAGCTCACACCAGCCTGTAGTCACTGCCAGCTCTGTTAAATGGTCTTTCTCTCCCTACCTTTTCAGCATTTCTTTCTCTTCCTACCTTTTCAGCATCAACAACAAACTGCAGCAGCCAGAAGCAGCTGCTGGGGTACTGGAATATGCCATGAAGCACTTTGGAGAGCTGGTGAGTCCTGCTGGATAACTCTTCATGTTTTCATGGGTTTGGTAGGTTGTGGGGTTTTTATGTATGTGGTGCTTTTTCAGTCAGTTGCATCAAGGGTCTGTCCCTGCATATAATATTTTCTCATTGACACTGAAGGTGCCTTGCAGGGTGTATCTTGCACACAGGTAAAATAGCTGGGGAAGGCTGCAAGAACTTGATTTGGGGGAGAATTTAGCAGCTGTTGTTGGCACTGAGTACAGCTGTGGGTAACTAGCAACCTGACAAAATAAGTAATTTTATTTAGAAGAAGCTGGGAAGGGAGGGAGGAAGGTCCTAATCCAAGCTTTGAATGCTTGAGGGTTTTTGAAGAACAGCATCAACACTTTCCAGGTAAGAATTTAATGGAAGTTGTGCCTCTGGCCTCTGTGTTCCAGGAAGCACATGAACTTGTCTCACAGATTTTATTTAGAATAACAAATTGGCCAGTCCTGTATAATTCTGACTGCTCACAGAAATAAAACAACCCCATTCTGTATTTGCTCTGTGTCTGTCTTTGCACAATTTACCTTTGTTTTCTTTCTTCTTACTTGTAAGCATTTAATTTGTGTTCAGGGACTCAATCATCTTTGTTTTCTGGCCAGTTCTACTGTGTTTAAGAGATGATTTTTGCAGTGTTAATTCTTGCAGTGTCTTGGGGTGATTGGGAACAGGAAGGCAACCCTGGAATCTCATTAGGAACTGCTAAAAAGTGGGAACAGGTATAAGCTCAAAATGGTGGAATTCCTCTGGTGTAGTGATTTGGACCTTGGCTGGAAAATAAATGCTTTCTGGGAGAGGTACAGACTCCAGAACATCTTTGCAGCTTCTTATGATCCCTTGGGTGGATTGAGCAAAGCTCTGTGTTACCTAATTCTGACCTCCCTCTTGTGCAGTGATGTAGTTGTAGCACTAAATGTAGTTCAAAACACAGGGTTTGCCAGAAAAGGCAGTGAAAAGAAATTAAGAGGAGCTCAGAGCTCTGCTTTCAGGAGCTTATTTGACCAAGTTTACAAGTTAGAGGGCTGGTATATAAACATCCTAAGTGGAAGACTTTGGTGTGGAGAGTGTGGTTTCTATTGACCTTGCTGACAGGGCTGGGAATAGAATCCCTTCTGCAGCCCAGGTCAAGACATGAGCTGCCAAGGACTAAGCAGAAAAACATTAGCAGAGAAAAGTATGGAAAAAATATTAAGGCATTTTATTTCTTGAAAATTAGAAACAAAATCTAGAAACCAAGACTGAAGAAAAGTTTGTGCAGCTGATAAGGATCACTCCTTGGCTTACTTTTCCAGTCTTTGGTACAAAGCACAGCCTTTCCTTTGAGTGCTTGATTAGATTCCAACATCATACTACCTGCTGCATTAAAAACTGGCCTGGCAGTAGCCAGAAGCACAGTGTGCTGTTTGGGTTTGGGTTTTTGGGTTTGGTTTCTTCTTCCCAGTTCAACACTCCATTCCTGAGTGCAGGCCTGTTGTTCCTAGTTAAATACAAGCATGTGCAATAATGGGAAGTGGAATATTTTATAGATTTACCCTTTTTCTTGTGCCCTTTTTCTTGTGCTTCTTCTCTCCAAAAAGAAAAGCACCAGCTACAAAGGTAGTATTTTAGTGGCACTGAATAGGGGGGTGATATTGGATTGATCCTCTGGTAAAACTGAATTAATTTCTGCTCAGGTTAAGCAATACTCTGGATATTTTTTTTTTTTTAGATCAAGGCTTTTCTCTGTATTGTAGAAGTCCATGAGGATATTTAGAACTAAAAAAGGGCTGAGTGACCACTACAGGCACAGAATTTTTCAAGAAAACCTGCAGTAGGTAATACAGAGTGGTGAATATTAATCCCACTATTTATTCTGATACATATTTGGCCCTCTCCCACCACCCCTAGGAAATTCAAGCTACCTGGTATGAAAAGCTTCATGAATGGGAAGATGCTCTGGTGGCCTATGACAAGAAGATGGACACAAACAAAGATGATCCTGAGCTGATGCTGGGACGGATGCGTTGCTTGGAAGCACTTGGAGAATGGTAAGGGGGGAACTGCCTGAAGGATGAGGAAAATGATGCCTTCAAAAATGGTGCCTAACTCTCCTCTGGGTGCTGTCATCCAGGTGAACTTTTATTGCCTGAATTCCTATTTACTCTTGTGTACTTTGTAGCTGGAGTTTTTCCAGTTGGCTCTTCACTGTCCAGTGACTTTACATTTTGTTCATTGAAGTCAGAACTGATAATAATATCTCTTAAGTCTTTTGGGGCAGGCCATCTGGTAGGTTCTCTCTAAAAGAGACACTTCAGTCTTGTGATCAACCCCATTTGTAACAAAGAAAGAAACTGTAGGTAGAGGGGACCATTCAGGAAACATGAACTGGGCAGCACTTGGTTCAAAAGCAATCAAAAAAGGAGCTGGTTGTGAGCCTCCTTTTGAAACTCTTGCTTAAAACATGAGATTTCTGCATTTATTCGTGGCCAGACCTATGCCTGTCCAGAAGACACAGTCTTTTGCACAACTGTTAGTGAAATTATCTGCTTCCCAGTAGTCACCTGAGAGTAAGATTGTGCCAAATAGATGACTCCCACTTTAAAACCCTTTGCTCACATGATGCCTGAGTTTTGCATTACTACTCTGTTGGTTTTTTTTTTTTAGCATCCATCAGGCACTGTCTTTGTGGACATTGGGTATTTCAAACCCTGTTAAAATGTGTTGTCAAGATATAACAGATCAGAGGTGGTTCTTGGGAGAGGGTGAGCTGGTAGTGACTTCCAGCTTGCTGCTTAACTGGGGGCTTCAGTTTTTTTCTCCCTGTTGAGCTCAGAGGAGGTAATTGGAGCAGGCATGCTGTGCAATGTAGCATGCAGCTCTACCCAGGGGCATCTCTGAGTTGCTTCAGGTTCTGCCTTTCCACTGAACTTTTCATGTCACTGGAGCCCTGTCCTGATGGGTCCTGACATGAACTCATGGGGTGACACACAGCAAGGAGATTCCTCTTCACTGAAGTCATTTCACTCTGAGAGGAACAGAGCTCTTTGAGAAACCTAATTCTGACAGGATACTTCTGCCCTTTCTGGTTCTAGGGGAGGGTGGGGCATATTGGGCATAGCTTTTTCAGTAAGAAAAAACAGATCCTCTCACTGAGTGTTTCTCAGTCATCTCTAGGAGCAGGCAGTTCCCACCAGGATTTACAAGACTTCTCCCTTTTTTAATTAAAAGACTGATGGGGCTGGTTGTCACCTTACCTGTGAAAAGTGGTTGTTTAACAAGGTGGCAATTCTCAGAGGAGGCTTTTCACTGATCAGAACTTGTGGATTCTTCTCAGGGGGCAGCTCCACCAGCAGTGCTGTGAAAAGTGGACACAGGTCAATGATGAGACACAAGCTAAGATGGCCAGGATGGCTGCTGCTGCTGCCTGGGGGCTAGGTAATGTATCCTGGTGTAGGATGTGAGAAGCCACAGTGTGGAAGCACAGATTGCAATCAAATAACAGAATTATTTATGGTGGGGAATGCAGTAAGTGTCATTCAACTACATTTATATACAGTCTCCCAGTGTGGTCCCAAGTATGGAAGTGATTGCCTTGCTGGGCTGAGCAGATAATCAGTTGCTTAAGTGGTCCCCCTGACTTATTTACATTGAACAGAGCTCAGACTTGAAATTAGATTAATGGAACTTCTCAGATTTTTGGCAAATTTATTTACAGTCTGGAACAATATCTGTTCAGCATTTTAGTAGATTTTGTCTGCTGAGAAGACAGTCTTAAATGGAATAAGTCCATAAATGGTCCAAATTCCAGTTTTCCTGATAGGCAGATATTTACTAGAGAAACTTATAAACCACTTGCTGGCTGCCAGCCTTTGCTGAGAAAAATTAACCTTTTAATTTGTAAGAAACTGACACATTCAAATGTTCTGGAAATGTCAGCAATTCAACTTTTTGATCATAAGAAATGCAAGAACCTTTTCCATTCGGGTAACAGTTGCTTGGAAGAAAAATATATGTGGTTTTGCTTGTCTATAACTCCATGTATGTCTATATACAGTTTCTGTGTTTAACAGGCAAGCTGCTGGAGGGCTGACTTAAGTATAAAATTACCACAGCATTGAAGCCATAGGTGCTGGAGTAGCAGAGTTCTGTTCTTGTAGAGACAACTGCTGTATTGCTGAGGATTTCTGTGTCTCTGCAGGCCAGTGGGATAGCATGGAAGAATACACCTGCATGATCCCAAGGGATACCCATGATGGTGCTTTCTACAGGGCTGTGCTGGCTCTTCATCAGGACCTTTTCTCACTGGCTCAGCAGGTAATTCTCTTTCTTGTTCTTTCTTCTATTGCTGTGTGAGATCTTGATGACTGAGCTTATCTTGTATTTCCAGAAACAGCAGTGAATATTTGTAGAGGTAATAGTGCTCCAGTGCTGTGGTTTCAGAATGCTGTAGTCATTCTTAGACTGACTTTTATGACTCTTTTCTAGACAGACAGTGCATAAGAATTACCTTGGCAGCAGTTCCATTCCAGTGCTGGATAAAAGGCATTCATGGCATAAAACACATAAGAGTCTTCATGGGTGTTCTGTGCTCTTCTGTCTGTTGCAGCCTTTTCACTGAAGTGCTCATACATATCCTGTACCAGAACTTTGGTATTTCTGGTAGCAGTGATAAACCTTAAATTGAGATGAGAAATCAAGGCAAGTAATAAGTGTATTAAGTGGAGCTGCCTTGGTATGCTTGTTTGTCACAGAGGAGATCTGCAGAGTGACTTTTTCCCCTCTGTAGATGTGAAGCATGTTGTTTACTTTCCAATGAAGCTCAAGTACCATTTCTCAGAATTCTGTGCTTGCTGACTCAGATAAAGGAGCAATTCAGTCTGCTCTGTCAAAACCCATACGTAGATTTTTGGGTGATGTGCACAGCAAAATTAGCCAAGCATTCAAGGAGGTAGAGTTTATGATTAACCTTTAACATTTTGAACAGGAAAAACTATAGGTGAGAGATTATATAATGACTGGAACCAGAGCAGGGTTTATTTCATGCTTGAAGAGTGTATCTTATTTGGAGGAGGAGAAATGGAATTTGCTGTCCTGTAAAATCCATAAAAACCTGTTGGGTTACATAAAGAAGTGAAGCTATTTTCTGTCATTGTGCATTATCAAGAGACAGCTTTTGAAGCTTTTGTGTAACCAAACCTCTTGCATGAAAGTGTGAACTTCTCTTTTTCTCTATAAATGTTACTAAAGATTATTTCTGCATTGCCAGCAGGATTAGCAATACTGCAAACTCTTATTTGGTACAAAGACAAACTTCAGGCTCTGCAGGTGATAAATTAAGCCCCATGACCTCCCCTATCCATGCCCCTGGACACTGTTTTCCTGTCAAGTCTTTCTATTGGTGACATCCTCTCCTGCTTCTTGTTGGAGAATGGGAACAGTTCCAGCTTTATTCATGTGGTGGAGGAGATAACAGCAGTACCAACGTTGGCTCTGGGTAAAACATACCACCAACTCCCAAAATCTTGTTCTGTTTCAGTGCATTGACAAAGCCAGAGATCTGCTTGATGCTGAGCTGACTGCCATGGCTGGAGAGAGCTACAGCCGAGCCTATGGGGTGAGTGTCCAACTCAGTCTTCATCCTCCTTGCTGCTGCTTCAGCCTGTCTGTAGAAGCTGCTTAAAAAGGTTTCAGTAGCACTTGTGTCCAGTTGGAGACCCACAAGCTAAATGGCTTTTCTCAGATAAGCAACATAACTTTGCTGTGTGTCCCCCCAAGCTGCTCCTACAAAGTGAGTCCACCCCCCTGAAAAGAAATAAGGATTGACTTTCAGAAAGTTTGAGTCAGCAGATTGTCTGTACACCAGTGGGTCCTTTACCTCTTGGGCAGTGTATGTACTGAAGATTTTGGTGCCAAAATACTGCTCCTTAATTATAGATTGGTTCTGTAGTGATTTGGATGGAATGTGATTGTTTCCTTCAGGCTATGGTGTCCTGCCAGATGCTGTCAGAGCTGGAAGAGGTGATCCAGTACAAACTTGTACCAGAACGCCGGGAGATCATCCGCCAGATCTGGTGGGAAAGACTGCAGGTACATCTGGGGAGAGATCAGGAACAGAGATGCTGATTTGCTGGCATGAAAAGCTTCCTTTTGAGCTGGTGTGATGGCTCAGCAAATCTTCATTTCTCTTCCTTTGCCAGTAGCATATCTGCTTGCATGGATGCAAGCTTTTTGTCTGCTTTGCATTTATCCTGGGTTGTCTGACACTTCAGTAGGGTGGTCTGAAGCCTGGGAATAGCTGTGCACAGAAAGGAGAAGGTAGTGAATTCTTAGTGCTGGATTGCACCTGGAAATACAGGTTTGTATGAGGTTAGTTTGAACTTTTTACCTGCCTGGCTGCAATTTAAGGAGAAGTGAATTCTCTCACAACACTGAAAAACTGGACAGGGAAGTTACATATGTCCACCAAAGCACCTCTAAAAATTCAGATCAGCCCAATATTTTGAGACTACTTCCTTGCAAGAGGCATCCCTACAGTGAAAGGGATCATCATCAGATGGAGTAGTACATACAGCAATGGTCTTTGGAGAGGTTATTCCTGCAAGGGAATGGGAACAAAACCAAAAGCATTATTGGGGTAAAATGCTCTCATTATACTGCCTGGAGGGAGAATTTCTCCCTGTGCAGTGTTCTTCACTGTGGCTGCTAATTTCCTCCTAATGAAAGGCTGTTTCTGCTGCATATTTCTTAGGTGTTTGGGAAACTGTGAAGCTTTTAGTCTCCCCTCTGCATTCCTGTCTGGAAAGCTCAGGAGCATTCCAGTGGGGTGGAGAAACTGAGAGTGAGAGGAAGTGTCATGTCTGAATACAGCTGTTTATAGTCTGAAGGCTGCACATACAGTTCTTGCACATTTTATAGCTGTTTTTAAATAATTTTTGAATGCCTAGTGGGTGAGGTCTGTTTGGATGTTAGGGAACAAGCTTTGCCTAACTTCCCAGCCCTCATCTTTGGGGAATAAGAAAAAGAGAAATAGATGCTTTGGTGCTAAGGTGCTTGCTGCCACTGGAAATCTTTTGTTTACCTCAAAATTAAGTCTTAAGTCATCTCTGGATCAACACAAACTTCAGAGCATCACCATAAACATTACAGCAAGCACAATGTCTGGTTGCTACTGTCTGTTCCACAAGTCTACATCTCTTGTAGCATCCCTGAATATCTGAAATATTCTCCATCCTGCCCTGATGGACAATGTTGTGCCTCTCTCTTCAGACAGACTTCTACCAGACAGTGCTTGCACAAGCAGTGGAACTGCAGTTGAAGCAGTTGGAACTGCAGTTTCTGGCAGAATATCAGTTCAGCCATGCCAGCCTCTAAAAGCAACACATGAAAGGAGGAAAAAAAAAAAAAAGGGGCAATAACAAAAATACCTTTGCAATCATTTGGGTTTGTACTGTCTCCATATTGAGATTTGTCACTGTTTATACCAAAAATAGGCTTTAAAAGTAGGTTGGGAAGGGTTATAAAACCCTTCAGTTGTTTTAGAATTGCACATAGAGCTTTCTGCTTTAGAACTTTTCCTCCTTTTTCCATTAGAGGAAATCTTTAGACTGAAAACACTGAGCTGGCTGCAGACAATAAGAGTCAAGGGCTTAACCTTCTACACTTGTTGTGGTGCTAAAAGAAACAGCCAGTTAGTTCCTAATATTGGCCTGCTGTGACTTGTGGCTACTGGAGTTTCTCCACCCTGGGAAAAGCTCTTGCAGATTGTGAATCAAGTCTCTGTGGAGTAGATTGGAGAGGAAACACTAACCAAGTTCTTTCTTTTTTCTCTCAGGGCTGCCAAAGAATTGTGGAAGACTGGCAGAGGATATTGATGGTCCGGTCGCTTGTTGTGAATCCTCATGAGGACATGAGAACCTGGCTCAAGTATGCCAGCTTGTGTGGCAAGAGTGGGAGACTGGTGAGCACTGTTAGGCTTTACCTTCTACAGCAGATTTCTAGACAATTGGCTGTGTTGTGCTGCTTCAACCTTGAGCATTTCCACATCATTTCTGACTCTGAGGTCAGAAACTGCTGACTTACTAAAACTGTCACTGGTGTAGAGTTCATACCTGTAGCCAAGGATGTTTTGTGGGACCAAACCAGGACACTTGTAACTGAAAGTTTTAATGCAGCACTGTTAATTATTAATAATAGGTCTCTCTGCTAAAGCACTGTGTGTCAAATCTAGAAGGTGATGTTGTTATTGAACATTACAATCCCATCTCAGTGTTCACCACAAGATTTATTGCTGAAAATGTTTGAAAGAGAGACTTCACACTCTACTGGCTTCTGAAATGAAAATGGAGTGCTCTCATCCCAATGAAGACTTATGGTTTATTCTGTGAAGTTCTTATGAGTGCAGAGAGTGCTAATAAGGCTGCTGTGTCTGTGTTTTACCCAGGCAGTCAGAGGTATTTTTGGTGCAAGCCATTCCGCAGTCAGTATGAAGCGGAGGTAACAATGAGCTCGTTTAACCTCCTTTTCTCTTTGCAACTTTCTCCAGGCTTTGGCCCACAAGACACTTGTCCTGCTCCTGGGAGTAGATCCATCTCGACAGCTGGATCACCCTCTGCCCACAGTCCATCCCCAAGTGACTTATGCATACATGAAGCACATGTGGAAGAGCGCCCGGAAGGTACAGAGAGCGCGGTGCCCTCTGCGGCTCAGTGCTCAGGTTCTGTGGGGTGCCGTGCACATGAGCTCCTCATAATCCCCCCAGAACAAAGTCAAGGCTGAAGGTTTTCTTTTTGACCACCTAAAAAAGAGCAACCAGTCCTTTCCTTATTGTTATTCAGAAAATAAGCTTTTGAAATTTTCCTTTAAAACTCTGCGGCGACAGAGAAGGCCTGGTCCTAATTTTATTTCCTAATTTTATTTCCTAACTTTACTTAGATTACTTTTTGTCAAACCCAAGGGATGCAGCCAAGATCACTGGTCAGTAGTAGCTCTTCTGTCCTCACCAGGATTTTACTGTGTAGGCTTGGCACTTGACCTTCCTTTCCACTGACTGCCAGGTCTCCACACTGTACCTGTGGTCAGGGCTGCATCCTGAAAGAGAGAAATCAGGTTTTTTTATTACCAGTTTTAGAAAAGTACCCTGAACAGCTTGTACTTAGCTGCTGAGCAGAACTGACTTTTATTAAGGACTTTATTGAAAAATCTCAACTGGAAGGCAGCTGAAAAGCACATAAAGTTTTGTCATGAGAACAATTTGACTCCAAAGAGCCTAGGGTGAATGTTTTTGACATTGAAACACAGGGAGAATTTACATAATCAAATCCAATAAGCTCCAGGTTGGATAACTTACCTTTTTTTTTAATATACATTAAAGCCTCAATTTATTCTCATATTCTGCCACATCTTTTTTTATTTTTCCTGTCTTTGGGATTGCCAGCACGGGAGCAGAGCCATTGCTAAGGGAAGATTGCCATGACCTAACTCGTTTTTATTTGAATTTCAAAACCAGAAGGAACTGCTGATGAGGCTGTGTTCTGTTGGCTTTGTAAAACAGTGTAATGGTCTCTTACTTTCTTTAGTAAATTACCCAAGAAGTACATAGAAGTTTTCTACTTGCCTCTTTGAGTAAAGCTGACCTTCCCTGTGTTTGTTCTGTGATAAAGGAATAGACAGATACAATGCAGGCAGCTGCTGCAGTTGTAGAAAGCAGAATGGAAGAAGACACAAAGGTTAAGGAGATGTGGGAAGAGAATATATCTCAAATAAACTGTGATAGATGAGGCACTTCAGCTCAGGTGATTCTTGTCTCACTCTAAAGTAGCTCACTCCTGTAGTAAGTAAATTGGACTCGTAGTATCATCTCCTAAAGTTTCTGACCTGAAATGACCTTGCAATTACAGATTGATGCATTCCAGCACATGCAGCACTTCGTGCAGACCATGCAGCAGCAGGCACAGCATGCAATTGCAACTGAGGACCAGCAGCACAAGCAGGAGCTCCACAAGCTCATGGCACGGTCAGCACCTGGTCCCTGGACACCCTCTGAGCCTTCTGGTGACACTGATGTCTTGTCTGAGGTTGCAGGGTCCCTGCAGATGACACATTTCAGACAAAGTCCATGCTTTTTAATCAAAGAGCAGGGGATTCCTCATTTAGCTGGTTGAGACCCACTTGATGTGAGAGTCTTACCTCTCATGTACTTTCAGTCAGTGTTACTGGGACACATCAGCATAAACACTTCTGTTTGTCACTGATGGCTGGTTGTATTTTTCCAGCACTGTGTCTCACAAGCAGAAAGCAGCCCTCTCAGGCTATTTCTGTGGTTTTTAGGAGATCCAGTCAGTAGGAAAGAAGCATTTTCCACATGTCTGGTACATCTGTGCTTGGTACTGTGTTAATACAACAGCAAGAGGTGCCCAGCATGTGATGGTCACTTAAACAAAAACAAATAAATGTTGCATTTAAAACAGATCTTAAAATACCCATTTTCCTCTGTGGATCTGAAGGTGCCAAGCCTGTTGGGGTTTTTTCCTGCCTTTTTCCTCTCCCTTTCCCACTTGATTTGCTTGTATGGATGAGGATGGGGACTTGGTAATATGATGATGGCATTGTCTGGTCTTTTTCAGAGTGACTGTAATCAGTTGTACACAATATTTTTCTTGCACAATACTTTCTGGAAAACTCAAAATATAGAAAGGGCAGCAGTGGTATTTAAAGCCTGCTGAGGGAGTGCAGCGTTAAGCTCTGCACAATCCTTCACAACCCCACCCTGCTGCAGTAAAAATGTTTTTCCTTTCCTCTGAAAGAGGATGACTTAATGGGGTTCTGGCTTGGGGGAAGAGCACTTGCTGAGTTTCCAGTGCCTGTGTTCTTGCCAGAAGTCTGGGTGAGAAAGTAGAGGTAGTCAGTGTGCAGGTTGTCAGTACCCAGGGAGTGTTTGATGATGCTATTAGCTAATTCTTGCATTTATTTGATAATTTTTATAAATGAGGAATAAAGTCTGACCCCCTAGAAATTAAACCACTGATGAGCCTCACACTTGAAAGCCAAGTGTGGCTGTTGTGAACCTGGTGTGTCCTGCAGGAGAGGCTTACACCACACGGAACATCTTCCAGACTCCAGATAACAAGTCTGCCTCTTAATCCTGCAGGCTTCACTCTCCTTCTGGCTTCTGAGTCCATAATCCTTTTGGCTTCCTTCACCAGGTGTTTCCTGAAGCTGGGTGAGTGGCAGCTGAACCTGCAAGGCATCAATGAGAGTACCATCCCCAAAGTCCTGCAGTACTACAGCGCTGCAACCGAGCACGACCGCAACTGGTACAAGGTCAGCAAAGGCACCACTGCAGAGGGGTCACTGGTTCTGATCACATCCCCTCCTACAGGAAAGGAATATTCGTAGCAAGATCTCCTATAACTGGCTGCCTTGTTGCTGGCAACCATGAGATTCTTGTTTAGAATTTTATCTGGGCCAAGGTTCAGTTTCTGTTCGTGCTTTTGGGGCTTTCCCTTCTGTCAGTTGACAGTGACAGAGAGAGGATGATGTAAATGGAAGAAAAATACCTTATTCTCACTTGGTAAACTTGAACTAGGAAAGTTGCCTTGCTGCTAGTTCTCCAAAGAGCCTTTGATTTCAGGGTTTTGAAATTTCCATTAATATTTGGTGCCAGGTCTTCTCTGAAGCAACTGTCTCCTGCTTTTCTTCCTGTTATATCTCCCCTAGTCCTTGCATATTAGCCTTCACTTTAAGCTTTGAAAAATAAAGGTTTATGTAGATGGAATGTGGTGGTTTAATTTTTGCTACAGAGCTCTTTTGCCTTAATATCCAACAGACCAAGAATTCATTATGATGTTATTTAAGATAATAAGGCAGTTAAAAGTACAAATGATTAAAGGAAGCAAAGCATTGTGTTGTCTGCGGGGTATTACTCACTACTATTGTCAGTTGGATTATTATCTCTAATAGTCAGAAAATACAGGTTGCAGAGAGGATTCTTCTGTTTTTTGTGACTTCTGTTCTTCCTTCTTGGCAGGCCTGGCATGCCTGGGCAGTGATGAACTTTGAAGCAGTGCTTCACTACAAACATCAGAACCAGGCCAGGGATGAGAAGAAGAAACTACGTCATGCCAGTGGAGCCAGCATCACCAGTGCTAACACTGAGGGCAGCAACAGTGAGAGTGATGCAGAGAGCACAGAGAACAGCCCCATCCCTTCTCCAGTGCAGAAAAAAGTCACTGAGGTACCCTTCTTCCCTGCTTCCCTCAGCAGATTGGTACCTATTGCTTAGCCACAGGAAAATGTGACAGGGAAGAAGCTGCTGTGTGCACCTGGCCTGTGGAAGCTGTCTGAATTCTATCTATATCCACATAATTTACAGAAATGAGGAAGCTCAGCTTAATCTCAAAGGAAGAGGATTACATGAGTGCAAGGGATTGTAAATTAGCTGTGAACTAAAGCAAAAGCCTAGCTAAATCTCTTTCACTTATCAGTTACAGAAGGGCTGTAGTTTTTAGGCTGCTTTGCTGTCTGTAGTTTTGCCAACAAACTGAAGTATGAAAATACTTCACAGTAGGCTTCCTGCCAGGATGAGAGACCTGTGTGTAGCCAAGCAAAACATCAGCTCCAGGAGCAACATCTCCTGTCAGGAGTGTGAGCAGAAGTCACCAATAATGTGGCTTAGATCTATATTCCCACCTATTTTCCCTCTTTCCCCTCGCTAAGCTTAGGATTCTCATAGGCTGATGTGCTGGTGTAGAACTAATGCAGCAATTTTCATTCCAAAAGGATTTATCCAAGACCCTCTTGATGTACACAGTCCCTGCTGTCCAGGGTTTCTTCCGATCCATATCTCTGTCTCGAGGAAACAACCTACAGGACACTCTGAGGTAGGTAATAAAGCACAAAAATCCAAAAAACTGAAATCCAGCTGCTAAGGGCACATGGTTTAAGATGAAGGAGAACCTGGTTTTGCTTTTTTTATGGTTGAACTAAGTGAATGCTTCAGTGCAAGCTGATTTATGTTAGGTGGGTTAGGCTTTATCCAGTTACCTCTAGGTTGTGGGAAGAAATGGGTCTGAAGGCATTTGACTGGAAAGTTTTGCATTTGTTTGGGGGATTTTTTAATTTGGTTTTTGTTTTGTTTTTTTTTTTAATTCCTAACAAATATATTTCTCCTTCTAAGAGTCCTTACTCTGTGGTTTGACTATGGCCACTGGCCTGATGTGAATGAGGCTTTGGTGGAGGGAGTCAAGGCAATCCAGATAGACACCTGGCTGCAGGTAAGGAGCACAAAAGGCTCAGAGAAATCTCAGTTCTGGAGGGAACTTGGGGCTTTGTTACAAGATACCCATGTTGATCCTTTGCTAATCACCTGTAGACCAATGGTGCAGTGCAGTTTGTAACTGATTTAACCAGCAGGTTGAACAGAGGTGTGACAAGCATCCATGGGATGTTTATCCTACTTATTCTTACTACTAGGTTATCCCTCAGCTCATTGCAAGAATTGACACCCCTCGACCCCTGGTAGGACGTCTCATTCATCAGCTCCTCACAGATATTGGGAGGTACCATCCCCAGGTAAGCTTTGCCTTACAGGAGGAATTTCTACAGGCTGATAGAGAGCAAGTGAGGATAGTGAGGGTGGGGAGAATTTCTGCTGCTGCTTCTTTCACCTCAGCAGTATTGACTGAAAAATGGAAAGCTGAGCCTTGCAGCAGGGGGAGTTCTCTCTAATAGAATTCTGAGCAGTACAAATCACCTTGTTAAATCTCACTAAGTGACTGCTAAGAGGCCACCCCACAGACATTTTCACTGAATTCCTTCCTGCAGTGTAGAAAATGCCAAAAAGCTAATGGCAGTTTTCTGTTCTTCCAGTGTGATACAGGCTCTCAGAGTCATTCTGCTCCTCAGTGGGTTAATCTTGTCAGCTTTGCACACTGGGAGATTTTAAATAGCAAATTCCTCTCACCTCTTTCCAGAAGCAAGCTTGCTTTCTCTTGTCTAGCCCCGAGGCTCTTGCTAATGCTTTGATAATCTTCAATTTGTGTAGCTCTTCTGTGTGGTTCTGAAGCCTTACTGGTTCATGTTCTTTGTAGGCTTTGATCTACCCTTTGACTGTGGCCTCTAAATCCACAACCACTGCTCGCCACAATGCTGCAAATAAGATCCTGAAGAACATGTGTGAGCACAGCAACACTCTGGTGCAGCAGGCCATGATGGTGAGTACTCCGTGCACCAGGAGGGGTGTTTATTGTGTCTCAGGGATGGATGTACCACAGGTATAATGACACAGAATGAGTACTCACTGATTATTTTGTTTAAGTACAGTTAATTTGGGTTTTCTTTCCCTTGGGAGAAGCTACAGTATTAGTATAATGTCAAGAGAATCCTTTAATTTATAAGGGCCATAACATTTAAACACTGAGTCCTTTTGTCTCCATATGGACAAGTTTAGAGAAGAAATAAATGAAGAATTATTACTCCATAAGGAGAAAATTTTGCCTAATGGAAGTTGGGAACAAAACTTACTGAGAATAGCATGGGAAGTAATTTTATTCATTTTATAAAGATTTTTTATGATTAAATGAAACATAATGCTTTCTGACCAAGCTACACAAACACACAGAAAATGTTAAAGGCAATAAATAAGGAAAGAAAAGCCTCATCAGCTTCTTGCAGTGCAGTGGGACTGTGGGAGTTCTTACAGCTCCCTCTAGCTGCCAGCAACAAGTATTTCCTACAGAGGAGAAGGTAGGTTTGCATTTTTTGAGTCCCAGCAGCTGATCTTTAGGCTTGTCATCTTTCTTCTTCCCTGTCCTAACCCAGGTGAGTGAGGAGCTGATCCGTGTAGCCATCCTGTGGCATGAGATGTGGCACGAGGGCCTGGAAGAAGCCTCACGTCTCTACTTTGGGGAAAGGAATGTGAAGGGAATGTTTGAGGTGCTGGAACCTCTCCATGCAATGATGGAACGTGGGCCTCAGACTTTAAAGGAGACATCCTTCAATCAGGTACCAGCAGATGCTTAACCTTCTGCATGCCCTCAGCAGCTCACAGGGCAGTCAGCTGCCCCAGCTGGGTTACAGGGACCTTTGTAACCTACAACAAGGAGTAAATCTCTTGGGACTCATTGCATTAGTTGCAGATTTTATTGTTTATCTTCAGATCTGTGTTGCTGCCACACTACAGGGGCCATAGCAGTACAGGCCTTGTCTGTACAGTTTGAGAGGGTCTGGAAAGCAGACAACTGCTCTGCAGTCAATTCTCCTGACTCCAGTCTGCCTTGTTCCATGGTAACCACTTGCACAGATTCTAGAGGTGACATTTTTAAGCCAGCAAAAGGAATTAATCTGAGCTTGTGAGCCTGTTGTTAAAGGGTGAATTTGTTCATTCTGTTGCCTGCTATCACAAAGTCTGTGTGTAAGCAACATTGTCTAAAAAGCTGAATACATGTCTAGAATCCAGGAATTTCTGGATCTGCCATTCCAATATGCAATATAACATTATCTTAAGCATTCTTAATGCAGTTTGAAAGCAGAGAGTGATGCTCTTTATAGGTGTTAAGTGGTCTCTACCTGTTCTACTACAGTCTTGTAGAAACCTTTTTTTTCTGCTGTTTTTCACTCCCTTCTTAGGCCTATGGCAGAGATCTAATGGAAGCTCAGGAATGGTGCAGGAAGTACATGAAATCAGGAAATGTCAAGGACCTAACTCAGGCTTGGGATCTCTATTACCACGTGTTCCGACGTATCTCCAAGCAGCTGCCTCAGGTAGGGGCAGAGTTACAGTTCTGTTGCCCTTGCTGTGCAGCAGCAGTCTCTGATCCATGTTTTCTGATTGTTCAAAACATCCAAACTCAGTATTTTGGAAATGCCTGCATACCATTTGCTGCAAAACTGCCATTTATACAGCATTTCCTGCGAGCCTCTGGCATACAGCTGCCTGACTCAACTGTTGTAGGTGCCTCAACAGCACCATCTGAAAATTCAGATGTTTCAGTGAGATTTAACTAAAATTCTAAGGGCTGTTTTTCTTTTGGCTTTGGTAGCTCACTTCTTTGGAACTACAGTATGTGTCACCAAAACTCCTAATGTGCCGGGACCTGGAACTGGCAGTGCCAGGGACATATGATCCCAACCAGCCCATCATACGTATCCAGTCCATTGCACCCTCACTCCAGGTCATCACCTCCAAGCAGAGACCCAGGAAATTAACATTAATGGGTAAGAGGCAGCAGTTTTCACTCAGCTAGTCTAGTCTTTAAACAACTGTAGCTTTTTTACTGCATATTTACCAGGTAAAATCCCTCCAAGGGAGGTATTTCCTAGCAGTCTTGTCAGTCTGGCTGCTACACTTTCCAGTTCTTGTGTGTTTGTGTGTGTGTATTTACTCTTTTTGTTCAGCAAGGGTCAACTTCTTCTGTATTAATCCTTTTGCAGGAAGCAATGGGCATGAGTTTGTGTTCCTCCTGAAAGGTCACGAGGACCTTCGCCAAGATGAGAGAGTGATGCAGCTTTTTGGCTTGGTCAACACTCTGCTTGCAAATGACCCAACTTCTCTTCGTAAAAACCTCAGGTATGTCTTGTGGGTAATCACTGAATCTGCTTGTGAATAGTTGATCAGGTAAATATAATCCTCTAGGCTACTACAGACAGCTACTAAGCTTTTCATAAAGTTCAAAGCAGCCCTGCAGTCAGCACAAGGGAGACAAAAAGCACTGGGGATAAAGATATTCTGTCCCACCAGCAAGGGGAAAGTAGTGTTCATTCTTCTCCATCAAATTGCTTTCTAAATGTTTGGAAAAAAAACAACCCCCTCAAAACAGAGATCCCAGTGAGTACCCATCAGGGTTGTTCCGTGAAACATCTGGAGCAGCCAAGTGAATTCAGCAGGCAGATGATCACAACTTCAGCAGAGCAGTGTTAATTAAGCAGAAGTGAAGGTGAATGAAAGGCTGTTCCTTAGTCTCACAGCAGCCCCCAGAAGGCTCAGATGTGTTCAAGGCAGTTGCTCACAGCCTCAGCTTCACTGAGCTGCCAGAATTTGAACTGGTCCTGCAGAGCCAGAGGACTTGAGAGGCACGTGGCTTGTCCTTGGCAATCTGAAATCCAAACCCCAGCTCCTCATGCCTCAAGCACACTCTGCAGCTTCCCAAGTAACCTGTGGCACAACCAGCTGGTTTGTGAAGAAGTAAATCCTGGAACTAAGTTAATTTAGAGCAGCAAAAAATTACAATTAAAAGAAAGAAAAAATTCCTGGGATTCAAACTCAGAGGAAATGTATCCTGATGGGAGCATTTGTTTTATTTAATTGAAGTCACATCTCATAAATAGTTATGGTCTTTGAGACAACTCCTGTTTCAAGGGACTTTGAGGTGCTGCCTTAAGAGTCTAAGAACAGGGTTTTTTGTCAAGGAGTTTTTTATTATAGTCACTAAACATCTTGGTGAATGGTGCCTAAATATATTAAATGTCTTGTGCAAATAATAGATCATCATGGGTGACATGACACATACCTCCTGAAAGAAGTCTTTCAGTAAAAGCCATGTAAGCTTTGAGAACATCTGTAGATTATCTGGTGGCATCTGTCCAAATGCATGTTTCAGGTCTGCTTGAAAAGAAGAAAAATAACTTACAGAATCAGATTTGTAGTAGTAGTTGTCCTAAGTATCTTGAAATGTAGTGCTTGACAACATGCAGTGATCTGAGCCCTATTTCTCCATTTTTTTCCTGTAGCATCCAGAGATATGCTGTTATCCCACTGTCTACAAATTCAGGGCTGATTGGCTGGGTGCCCCACTGTGACACTCTGCATGCACTGATCAGAGACTACAGAGAGAAGAAAAAGATTCTGCTCAACATTGAGCATCGCATCATGCTGAGGGTAAAGGGCAGAGCTGACAGAGTTTTTGGCACATCCTTTTAGGGCTCCAGTGCCTTAATGAAGAATAATCATGCACAGCTTGTTCTGTGACTGTTTGCTGATTGTTAGTGGTGCCAGTAATAAGTGCAATAATATCATGTAAGAGAACTAAAATGCCACCAGGAGGTAAAGTTTGCCATATGTTTTTTTTGTTTCTCCTTTCCTGTTTCAGCAGCCACCATAACTTGTTACCATCTGGGGACTAAAATGTGTTTGGGATTGTAGATGATTATCATGTGCCTTACACAAATGCCCTGCTGCTGGCATTAACAAACATTGTGTCTCAGCAACAAGGCCAAAATTGGAGAAACTGAACATTACTAAAAACAGGTGGAATCTCCTGCCAAAGAGAAAAACGTGTGCCAGCCCAGAAAACTTATTTGGATAATGATTTTTGAGACATAATTACCTTTGCAGCATTTTAATTAAATAAGGCTATGGAATCCTTTTTGGATGCTAAATCATTTGCCATCCCATCTAAAATGAATTCTTCATTGTTGGGTGATCATCTCACAGTGTTTGGGATCAATCTACAAATAATTTCAATATAAACTTGAGATGAAATGATTTGTGGCTCCTGGGTTTCTCAGTGCAACCAGGGATTATTGGAGGTGGATTCTGAGTGTTCACTTCTCAATTTCAGATGGCTCCAGATTATGACCACCTGACTCTGATGCAGAAAGTAGAAGTATTTGAACATGCTGTCAATAACACAGCTGGGGATGACCTTGCCAAGCTGCTGTGGCTGAAAAGCCCAAGCTCAGAGGTGAGTTCAGCACAAGTCATGGCTTGTGTTTGGCAAGCAGCATGATGTGGAATTGCCTCCTCTGCAGAAGGAGTGAGTGATAAATGGTGTTTATTCATCATAAACTCCAAAGGAGTGACTGCAGAACATGTATCCTCACATGTGTATCCCCTCACAAGGGGATCACAGGACTGAAGCTCCTTGTTCTGTGCACAGGGAGAGGAGAGCAAGAGCCTCAGAATGTTCCTCTTGATGGCTCAGACATCTAATTCAAGGCCTCAGGATGTTTGAACAACCTCAGGCTTATGGTGTGTCTTTAAACCAGAGCATACCACAGTTTACCTTTGTGCCAAATGCAAGCAGTTCATGTAGAAATGAAAATATAAGCTTAAACATGCAGTGAACCTGCCTGTTTTGTTCTCTTTGTCTCCACTTGTAGGTGTGGTTTGACAGGAGAACAAACTACACCCGTTCACTAGCTGTGATGTCAATGGTTGGGTATATTTTGGGCCTTGGGGACAGGTAAGTGAAACTCTGAAGGTTTTTTTTAAAATAAAAGCACAGATGGTGTAGGCCTAACATCAATTCCTTGGCTCTGTTCTTATGATAACATCTTTAATTGTGGTAATTGTTGGTTGTTAATACCAGCTGTCAGGACCTGGCTGTGCTGCTGTTTTCAGCACTGGAGGTGTTACTTGTAGGGCTGGGTGTATCTTGACTACAAATAAGAGTTTCTTCCCTTTAGAGAGGAACACACACAGAATTCTGTTAAGGACCACAAGTTCTAATCTTGTCTTTTCCTTCAGTCACAGCATGGGAGGTCTTGTGAGTCTCCTTCCAAATAGCTTCAGTACCACTACTTATTTTGCACACTTCTTTGCTTGGTGGATGCTCTCTGAAGCATCTCTACTGCTATGAATGTTCAGAACAGTTATCAAAGACATCTGAAGCCCCAAAAATACAGAAATACTCCCTAAAGACTGTAAAATGTTGGTTAAGCTATTGCCTAACGGCATGTCTGCAGTGCAGACATGTTCTGAAGGGAAGTGTGTACAATCCAAATGGGCTGGGTACATAATTAAAAAAACAAAACAAAACTAAACAACAGACAAATAAACAACAGACAAACAAACCACAAAAAAAAACCCCAAAAACAAACCCACCAAGATAAAATGAAGAAAAGTTTGATTAGGTGTTGGTGTGTGCTTTTCTGTCACCATAACTTCCAATATGTTTTAGATTTAAGGTCTGAAAGGCAGACACAGGTAAGGCCCCACATGTTCTCATAACAAATCCTGAACTGGAAGAGCTTTATGCTGAAATTATAAACCTTGGAGAACTGAATTACAAGAAAGTTGGAACAAGTCAGCACGAATTAGCAGCACTGTATTTTTCTCTACTGATTCTCTTCTGGTAGTAATCCAGTTTGCATTACTACACCTGTAGCATATTTCATTATGTTTTTCTATGCTGAGAAAACAAAAAAAGCATAAAACAAGTAGAAGAAGTCATTCTGAGTGAAAAATAACTGTTTATATTCACAAAATGTACTCAAGATCCTGGATACAGGAGATTGTTTATCTTCCAAAGTGAGAAGATCTCCAATTCCTGAGAGGTAATTACAGAAAGAATGTGATAAATGCTCTGTCAGGAAGCTGTTCTGCTCATCTCAGACAAGCAAGCTGTCAGTGGCTGTTCTTGTTCATGAAGATAAATCTCATTTCAGACTGGAGCTGCTGTGATTTAGTTTGGGTTTTTATAAGGGTCTCTCACCCTGTTTTCTCTCCTACTCCTTCATCAAAGGCACCCCTCCAACCTGATGTTAGACAGACTGAGTGGAAAGATCCTCCATATTGACTTTGGAGACTGTTTTGAGGTAAATCTTTATATTTGGACCTGATATTTTCTGTAATATTCCAAATTTTCTGGTGAAACAGGAACGAATCTCTAAGTCAGGACAAACTGACCTTAGGAGTGTGATCTTGGGCAGCCCTCTGGCTCTCTTTTGGGCTTCATTTTACCTGCAGGCAAGATGAAAATAAGAGGTGCTTTATCTCAGATGCATGTCTTGAGGCACCACTGCACAAGCAGAAAAGCCCTGATGTCACTGTATGGAAAATCCTTGAAGCAATTTGAGCTGCTGCTGCCCAGTGAGTGTTACTTGGGGGCACATGGGGGAGTTTTCCCAGTTACCAAGTGAATTATCTGGCTTCTGCCAAACATTTGTGAAAACTGGGGAACCTGAAGGTGAGACTTGATTCCCTATCTGGGTTGCAGTCTTCAAGGTCTACAAAAACCCCACAATACTTACTCACTCTTAAGTAATAAGTTATCTAATAATTCACTAATTGTCCATCTGTCCATCATCATGTGTTTAGGTTGCAATGACAAGAGAAAAATTCCCTGAGAAGATTCCATTTAGGTTAACAAGGATGCTGACCAATGCCATGGAGGTAAGCAGTGGGGTTTAGTGTGCAGGGGGTTGTTCCTAGGGCCACAACAACCCCATGCAGCTCTACAGACTGGGGACAGAGTGGTTGGAGAGCAGCCAGGCAGAAAGGGACCTGGGAGTCTGGATTGCCAGGAAGCTGAAGAGGAGCCAGCAGTGTGCCCAGGTGGCCAAGAAGGCCAATGGCATCCTGGGCTGGCTCAGGAACAGCGTGGCCAGCAGGTCCAGGGAAGGGATTCTGCCCCTGTGCTCAGCCCTGGGGAGGCCACAGCTTGAGTCCTGTGTCCAGTTCTGGGCCCCTCAGCTCAGGAAGGAGATTGAGGTGCTGGAGCAGGTCCAGAGAAGAGCAAGGAGGCTGGGAAGGGATCCAGCACAAGTCCTGTGAGGAAGGGCTGAGGGAGCTGGGGGTGTTGAGGCTGGAGAAGAGGAGGCTCAGGGGAGACCTCATCACTCTCTACAACTCCCTGAAAGGAGGTTGGAGCCAGGGGGGGGTTGGGCTCTTTTCCCAGGCAACTCTCAGCAAGACAAGAGGCCATGGTCTTAAATTGTGCTGGGGGAAGTTCAGATTGGACATTAGAAAGAATTTTTTCACGGAAAGGGTGATCAGACATTGGAACGGGCTGCCTGGGGAGGTGGTGGACTCTTCGTCCCTGGAGACATTTAAAAAGCGACTCAATATGGCACTCAGTGCCATGGTCTGGTGACTGTGGCAGTAGCTGTTCAAGGGTTGGACTCGATGATCTCTGAGGTCCCTTCCAACCCAGCCTATTCTATGATTCTATGAAAATGGGACTCAGTTCTCAGTTCTGGTATTTTCTGGTGTGGCACAGGACACTGTTAGGGTTAGGGTTGGAGCTGAGTGAAGCAGTGGGGTTGATTGACTTCTTCCTTTCCTGCAGGTGACTGGCCTTGATGGGAACTACAGAATCACCTGTCACACAGTGATGGAAGTGCTGCGTGAGCATAAGGACAGTGTCATGGCTGTGCTTGAGGCCTTTGTGTATGACCCATTGTTGAACTGGAGGCTGATGGACAGTAAGTGGTGCTGAGAAAGCAGGGACAGCAAGAGAGTGATCAGCCTGAGTTCATACAACCAACCCAGGAGCTTGAAATCCAGAGTCTGTTTCATAGAATCATAGAATCCTAGGGGTTGGAAGGGACCTTGAAAGATCATCTAGTCCAACCCCCCCTGCCAGAGCAGGGCCCCCTAGAGTACATCCCCTAGGAACGTGTCCAGGTGGGTTTTGAATGTCTCCAGTGAAGGAGACTCCACAACCCCCCTGGGCAGCCTGTTCCAGGGCTCTGTCACCCTTACAGTAAAAAAATTTTTTCTGATATTCAACTTGAACCTCCTATGCTCCAATTTACACCCATTACCCCTTGTCCTGTCACTGGTCACCACTGAGAAAAGCCTAACTCCATCTCCCTGACACTCACCCCTTACATATTTGAAAACATTGATGAGGTCACCCCTCAGTCTCCTTTTCTCCAAACTAAAGAGCCCCAGCTCCCTCAGCCTTTCCTCATAAGGGAGATGTTCCACTCCCTTAATCATCTCAGTAGCTCTGTGCTGGACTCTTTCAAGCACTTCCCTGTCCTTCTTGAACTGAGGGGCCCAGAACTGGACACAATACTCCAGGTGTGGCCTCACCAATGCAGAATAGAGGGGGAGGAGAACCTCTCTCGACCTACTGTTTGAAGACAGTCTGATCAAAGGGTTGGTTTGCACGTGCTGCTTCTGTGTGCAGAGGGTTTTAGGGATTGTTGTGTGAAGTTAGCAGAGTGGGTAAAGCACTTTTGCCCTTAAACAGACACAGAACTGAGCTACAAGCAAAATTATTTGGACTGGGTTTGTATTAATTGTCATCAGGAGATTGAAAGCTATTTTAAGGTGGCACAAATCTGGAGAAGGAGAAAGGCAGTCAAATCTGTCTCCTTTGTAGACAAATCTGCTGTGAAACACTGAAACCCCAGTTCCTACTTTCCAACTTCTTGCTTTTTTTTTTTTTTTGCAGCAAACACAAAGGGCAATAAACGCTCCCGAACACGAACAGACTCCTACTCAGCCAGCCAGTCAGTGGGTGAGTAGAAAGGATCCTGTGTGTCAGAAATGTCTGAAGCAACTCATTTTCTAGGAGAGCAGAAGACTGGGTGAATATTTTCAGTCCTTGTCTCAAAATTCAGACAGATGAACAGCTTCCTATCACTAGCTGTAGGACTGGCAGTTCAGGACTTGGGCTCAGAAAGCAGATGATCCATTACAGTTACATTAATGCCCCTCTAGGGCACCCCTGAACTGAGGTGGTGCAAGGTATAATTGGTATTTGATCATTATTCACTTGGCTACCAAATATTAGTGTGAGAAGCCTGGCACATCATCATCTGATTGGATGTTGAGAGCTTCATGTTGGATCTTAGCAGCTGTTTGCTTGTGGAATGCAGAGTAGGAACAGAGGGGGAACTTTACAAATAAACATACTTATTTGATTGCAATTTTAGGTTAATTGAACATAATTTCAAAATATCCTTCAGTTACACTTTTATATAAAACCTTCCTGCAAGTTGTATCAGGCTTTTCAGTGTGTTAGCAGGGGAAAAATAATGTTTTCTCCTGTGATATGCTTCCTTTTTAGTGATGTTTGGTACACTTAGTCACACTGGAATATGTTTTTCAAATCAGGTGATCAACAGCTTTGTTGCTATTTCCAGAAGAATATTGTTTTTCTGCATTTCAGCTTCACATTTGTGCTTTTATACTTTTTCAACAGAAATGTTGGACAGTGTGGAACTGGGTGAGACAGCCCATAAGAAAACTGGGACCACAGTGCCTGAATCCATCCATTCCTTCAGTAAGTTTCCCTGTCATCTCTGTGCTGATGCAGAAATTGTTCTTAGGTCAGAAAATTTCCTTATGGTCTGGATACAATGCCATGAGCTGGGACAGACACAGTTCCTTGCCATAATAAATGAGGAATATAATTTGGGTTTGTTCTCAATTCCAGAAGGGTGACAGAAAATGTACCAGTGTCTGCTTTGCTCTCAACGTGGTATTTGGGGTGGTTGGGGAGATGTGACAGGAGTAGAAATGCTTTTATTGTTCAGCTCAAGTCCCAATTTTCTTTCTTTCTTCTGTCTCCCAGTAGGAGATGGTTTAGTGAAGCCAGAAGCTCTAAATAAGAAGGCAATTCAGATCATCAACAGGGTCCGAGATAAGCTGACTGGTGAGCACTGGGGCCTGGTCCTGTAAGAGAAAATCTGATGGGAGGGCTCAGCACTGCTTTTTCTGTTTGGAGCTTGGGGTAATCCTGGAATTTAACATAATCTGGTCCAGTGGATGAGGCTGCTTCCCCATTTTCATCTAACACTGCTGCACTTGGACACAAAGGAACTGATTTGAGAAGTGCAGAGGTGCTTGTAATAAACAGACTTTTTATTTTGTATATCTTAATTTGTTAGTGCAGGTTGGATTTCTCCTGTCCTGGCTTTCTAGCATTGAGTTGCAAAGTTTTCTGGTCTTAAAGTTTGAGAAGCAACCCCACATTTGCCTGACAGGGTCCTTAAGGGAGTTGGAGCAGGATTCCAGCTACTGGGAAGTTCTTTATTGTTGATTTCTCTGTTATTTGGAGAATAAAAGAGGAAAGAAACCACTATAAAAGGAGAAATGAAGTTCTGGGCTCTGTGTGCCTTCATGTTGGGGAAAATTTGCACATTTTATATACTGTAAGGGGAGAGGAGTTAAAAATCCTGTCAATCCTTATCTTGCCACCCAGAAGCAAGTTGTGTTACATGAGTTGTGGCTTCCATTTATGGGGTTTTTTTTTTCATTGTTTAATCCCAAAGGTCGAGACTTCTCTCATGATGAAACTCTTGATGTACCCACACAAGTAGAATTGCTCATCAAGCAAGCTACTTCTCATGAGAACCTGTGCCAGTGCTACATTGGATGGTGAGTTTGTCCTTCACCTGACCTTGCAAAACCCTTCCCTGAATGATCTGAGCAGAGAAAAGCTCAGGAAAATGTCACTTGTGTGGTCAGTGTTATGTCAGGAACCTTACCACATGCAGGATGTGCTCTGGTAAATCTACAAACCTCTGTCCCATAGGCAGGAAGAAACTGGCTGGATTTTAGAACATTTAAACTGCAATTAGCAGTTTTAAGTGTATAAAATTAACATTTTAAGTGCATGAAATAGCATCAGTGGCAGCCACTGATGTCACTTACAGTGAAAAACCACATTTTCCCAACTAAACAGCTGATTTTCTGTCATCTTGAGGTAGCAAACTTTGCACTCTGCTTAAGAAAATGGGTGTTTTTTTCATCTTTAAACACTGGTTAGCTGGAAGGAAGCATGAGGGCTGCCCTGTCAGCTTTCCCTGTGCTGAAGTGGTGTGGAATCTGAGTCCTTCTCAGTGTTCCTCTGTGGAGCTACAGCCAAGTCAGCACCACTACAATTCCTTTGTTTTCCTCAGGTGTCCTTTCTGGTAACAGAAGAATCCAAAGCATCCACAGCCTTTTATTCTGGAGGCTTTTGCACTCCCAACTTGCTCCTTCTACAACCACAAACTGACCATTGGACTGGAAACACAGCCTTTTTGTCAAACATTTGGAAATGTAAATGAAAAGAGTTACTGTAAATTAAAAGTTGGTGTCAGGCAATGTGTGACTGCTGGGGGGGGACAACAGGAGCTGGCTGGAACACAACACCTGAGCTGGGTTTCCAGGACAGGGAAGATTTGATTGTACCACAGCTGTCTGTGGTTCTGCTTGGTCCTGGTGATCCACTGGGAATAACCAGAGAGGGGTTTGGATTTCCTTTGCCATGTAACTGAGTCCTTTGCAGGGGAATTACTGCCCTGGTGGTGTGGCTGCACTGAGCTCCTTGCAGGAGGTGAGCTGGGGAACTGGAAAGCAAGCTAAAAGAGTCAGAATTTTACTGTTGTTTCATGCTGTTTGCTTATTTTCAAGCTTGACTCACACAGCAGAGGTGGAATCTCTTTATCTGCTTTTTACACTGCTGAAGGAGCCCAAGAACTGAGCTGAGCAAGGGGCCAGGTGCTGCCTCTGTGGGGATTGATCCGTGGAAAATGTGGGGTGCAAATGGAATCCCCCTGGGAGCTCCCCACAGATTCTGGATCAAAAAAAGAGTTTTGGGAAGTAGCCAGGGCAAGGTAGTTCTTGGCACAGGGCAGGGTGGTCAGAACTTGAAGCAGAAAGCAGTGGGTGTTGTTTAAACACGTGGGGGGAAGATAAAGTTATGATTTATTAATTAAATGTATTAAAAACAATGCACAAAATACAACAGAGTAGCCATGTTTAGATGCCATGTTGTATTGGGATATTTTTGTGCCAATAAATTGCACCAAAACGTTACCACTTGGGCTGTGTTGTTTATTCCCAAGTACTTCTTAGGAAGAGACAGGGAAGCAGGTGAAAATTGCTTTTATTTTTTCTGCAGGAAGTTTCCTTTTCCCAGGGCTTTGACTTTTCTTGTTCTGCATCAGTTCAGGTGCTTCCATGTCTTTCCTTTTGCTAAGCAGCTGGAGGCAAAATCCCCAGGCTGAGTGACAAAACCTGACCCCGTGCCCCCAAAATTTTAGTTTCTAGCAGCTGGGATGTCACCCTGACCCCAAAATTTTAGTTTCCAGCTGCTGGGATGTCACCTTGACCCAAAAATTTTAGTTTCCAGCAACTGGGATGTCACCCTGACCCCATGACCCCAAAATTCTCATTTCCAGCAGCTGGGATGTCACCCTGACCCCAAAATTTTAGTTTCCAGCTGCTGGGATGTCACCCTGACCCCAAAACTTTGGTTTCCAAGAGCTGGGATGTCACCCTGACCCCAATATTTTAGTTTCCAGCCTCTGGTATGTCACCCTGACCCCATGACCCCAATATTTTAGTTTCCAGCTGCTGGGATGTCACCCTGACCCCAATATTTTAGTTTCCAGCCTGTGGTATGTCACCCTGACCCCATGACCCCAAAATTTTAGTTTCCAGCAGCTGAGATATCACCCTGACCCCAAAATTCTCATTTGCAGCCTCTGGGGTGTCACCATGACCCCCAAATTTTGGGGCTTCGGGCAGCCATGCCCTGGCCCCTTCCCAGGTGCTGGTGCGGCCCTCTGGGCAGTGCAGGGCTGGGGACAAGGGGGGGTTTGGAGGGTGGGAGGGAGGGGGTGTCCCCTGCCAAACCCTCAGGATGGGTCTGGGGTCCCCAACCCCAACCCCCCCCCGGGTCCCTCTTGTCGCAAGGACGGTTCCTCCGAGCCGCCAGGGGGCGCCAGAGAGCAGCGCACGCCGCTCTGTTCGCTGAGCTCTCGCGAGAGGCGGTGCGGGCAGCATGGCGGCGGCGGGCAGCGGCTGCGCGGCCGCGGAGATCCCGGCGGGGCAGGAGGGGAAAGGCGGAGCGCCGGGACGAGCCGCGGAGACGGAGCGGGGCAGCGCGGGGGAGGTGCTGCCTGGATTCCACGATGCCGACGCCTTCGTCAAGGTGCGCGGCGGCGGCGGGGCCGGGGTTGGGGGGGTGCGGCCTGCGTTACCGCTGCCGGGCTGCAGCGCGGGGTCGGGGGGTGCCGGGAGTTCTGACAGGAAAAGGGGGACTGAAGGGATCCCCGCTTCGCTGGCTGCCACCCGCGCCTCTGGGTGCTCTCTCCGGGGAGGCCAAGGGTTCCTCCGGTGCGCTGGGGCCTGACAGCCGCTTGGTTCCTCAGCGAACGCTCCCGCCCTGGGGCTGTGGCCGCCTCCCCCTCACCCTTCCTGGGTGTGCAGGGGGACGGGGAGGCTCCTGAGGGCCCTTCTGGGGTCTGTGGCCATGGGCATCGCCCCTGGGGCTACTAAGCACGGCAGCAGCGCTGTGGGGGCTCTGCTGCTGCTCCCCGGGGGCCGTTTGTGTTCGAATAATCTTAATGTGTGTTTCTTCAGATTGAAGCGTTCTCTCAGGCCCCAAATACTCAGGCAATGGGAACGAAATGTCTGTAAACTTTAAAAAACAGTCCCAGGGTGTTGTTATAGATTAGAAGCACAGCGTTAAAACAAGCAGAGCAAAATGCAGTTCTGCCACGTCGTACCCTGGGGGAAAAAAAGAGGAAGAAAGCACTGACAAAACACTAATTCCCGGGGTGTTCCTGCACAGTATGCTCTCGGCACCGTGGTGGCTGCAACAAAGGCATCCAACGGGCTTCCCCAGCCTGGTGATGAGTACGACTTCTACCGAAGCTTCCCCGGGTTCCGAGCCTACTGTGAAACACAGGGGGATCGTCTCCTGCTCTGGTAAGGAGGCTCCTGCTCCTCTGGGCTCCTGCTGAGAGCTCCCAATCCGCACCAGAAGGTGGCACCCTTCTTTGGAGGCTCCAAGTTAGCTGTAGATAGGCAAATGTGGTTTTTTTTTAACCACATGCCTAATTTTAGCTACTTTTCTAGCACGTGGCAGTACAAATAACAAGTTGAAAGAGGTTGCCTTTGATAATGATTGGATAAAGAGCCACGAGGGGAGCAGAGGCTGAAACAAAATGCATGAGGTGCTCTACTTCAAAAGTCCCATGGCTTGTAAGGAAATATTTCAGTCCTAAAACTGTAGAGGGGTTTCTGCTGTCCACAGATCCCATGGAGGAACCTACAGAGACTGCACTTGGTGTAGTGTCACACTTTAAAGGTGCAGAAAGTTGAAAGGAATTGGGTGGTTTAGTGCTCAGCATGGCTGCTCTCCCACTGCTGACACAACTCTGCTCTTCTCTTGCAAGCATGAGCAGGGTGATGCAGTTCCATGGCTGCCACAGCCACATGGCAGAGCACAGCAAGGTGACAGAGCTGGAAGATAAATTTGATTTGCTGGTTGACTCCAATGATGCCATCCTGGAACGAGTGGTAAGCAGGCTGTGGGCTGGGTGCTCTGCTCAGAAACAGGTCAGGTGCCACAGGTTCCTCTCTCACTGCAAGAGTTTCAGTGCTGGAACTGAGTTACACTGAGTGTTTCCTCAGGCTGAGTTCCCGTTTTCTTTTAAAACCATTTCCCTGTTTCCTCATACTGAGTTCCCTTTTTATTTTAAAGCCATTTCCCTGTTTCCTCAGACTAAATTTCCTTTTTATTTTAAAGCCATTTCCCTGTTTCCTCAGACTGAATTTCCTTTTTATTTTCAGACCATTTCCCTGTTTCCTCAGGCTGAGTTTCCTCTTTATTTTCAAACCATTTCCCTGTTTCCTCAGGCTGAGTTCCCTTTTTATTTTCAAACCATTTCCCTGTTTCCTCAGGCTGAATTTCCTTTTTATTTTCAAACCATTTCCCTGTTTCCTCAGGCTGAATTTCCTTTTTATTTTCAAACCATTTCCCTGTTTCTTCAGACTGAATTTCCTTTTTATTTTCAAACCATTTCCCTGTTTCCTCAGACTAAATTTCCTTTTTATTTTAAAGCCATTTCCCTGTTTCCTCACCCTGAGTTTCCTTTTTATTTTCAAACCATTTCCCTGTTTCCTCAGGCTGAGTTCCCTTTTTATTTTCAAACCATTTCCCTGTTTCCTCAGACTGAATTTCCTTTTTCTTTTCAAACCATTTCCCTGTTTCCTCAGACTGAGTTCCCTTTTTATTTTCAAACCATTTCCCTGTTTCCTCACCCTGAGTTTCCTCTTTATTTTCAACCCATTTCCCTGTTTCCTCAGGCTGAATTTCCTTTTTATTTTCAACCCATTTCCCTGTTTCCTCAGGCTGAGTTTCCTCATTATTTTCAAACCATTTCCCTGTTTCCTCAGACTGAATTTCCTTTTTATTTTCAAACCATTTCCCTGTTTCCTCAGGCTTAGTTTCCTTTTTCTTTTCAAACCATTTCCCTGTTTCCTCAGACTAAATTTCCTCTTTATTTTCAAACCATTTCCCTGTTTCCTCAGACTAAATTTCCTCTTTATTTTCAAACCATTTCCCTGTTTCCTCAGGCTGAGTTCCCTTTTTATTTTCAAACCATTTCCCTGTTTCCTCAGACTGAATTTCCTTTTTCTTTTCAACCCATTTCCCTGTTTCCTCAGGCTGAGTTTCCTCATTATTTTCAAACCATTTCCCTGTTTCCTCAGACTGAATTTCCTTTTTATTTTCAAACCATTTCCCTGTTTCCTCAGGCTTAGTTTCCTTTTTCTTTTCAAACCATTTCCCTGTTTCCTCAGACTAAATTTCCTCTTTATTTTCAAACCATTTCCCTGTTTCCTCAGACTAAATTTCCTCTTTATTTTCAAACCATTTCCCTGTTTCCTCAGACTGAATTTCCTTTTTCTTTTCAAACCATTTCCCTGTTTCCTCACCCTGAGTTTCCTTTTTATTTTCAAACCATTTCCCTGTTTCCTCAGACTGAATTTCCTTTTTATTTTAAAGCCATTTCCCTGTTTCCTCAGGCTGAGTTTCCTTGTGAATTTTCAACCCATTTCCCTGTGCTGGGTCCCAGCAGCTCAAGCAGAGGGGTCATGGCCCAGAGGGAAGGAAGGTGTTAGGTGACTTTTGGGGAAACTGAACACAGTTTTGCACAATAACTTTTGCACAATAACTTTCCAGCATGAGAAGAGGTCTGTGAGGTCTTTGAGGAACCTTCATCATCAACACAATCTCCCCAACACACTCCTCCCCCCTGTGTCTGTCTCCCTTTGCACCGGATCCCTGGGAAGAGGCTCTGGAGGTATCCACCTGTGTGACTTTATCACTCTGTTTGATTTTCACCTCTTTTCTGGAATTCAGGGGATTTTACTGGACGAAGCAGCAGGAGTGAACAAAAACCAGCAGCCAGTGCTCCCTGCTGGGTTGCAGCCCCCCCAGACTGTCATTTCCAGCTGGAACCGCAAGGTGAGGTCTCTGGGCTCACTTTCCTCTTACTTTTCCTTTTTTCCCAGCATTGCCACTGCTGATTTTTCCAAGGGAGATGAGTAGTTTAATGTTCTGTCCCATTTTTTTTTACACATCCTAACTTCCTTCCCCTTTTTTCCTTTTTCTGTCCCATTTTTTTTTTACACATCCTAACTTCCTTCTCCTTTTTTCCTTTTTCTGTCCCATATTTTTTTTTTACACATCCTAAGTTCCTTCCCCTTTTTTCCTTTTTCTGTCCCATTTTTTTTTTTTACACACCCTAAGTTCCTTCCCCTTTTTTCCTTTTTCTGTCCCATTTTTTTTTTACACACCCTAAGTTCCTTCCCCTTTTTTCCTTTTTCTGTCCCATTTTTTTTTACACATCCTAACTTCCTTCTCCTTTTTTCCTTTTTCTATCCCATTTTTTTTTTACACACCCTAAGTTCCTTCCCCTTTTTTCCTTTTTCTGTCCCATTTTTTTTTTTACACACCCTAAGTTCCTTCCCCTTTTTTCCTTTTTCTGTCCCATTTTTTTTTTTTACACATCCTAACTTCCTTCCCCTTTTTTCCTTTTTCTGTCCCATTTTTTTTTACACATCCTAAGTTCCTTCTCCTTTTTTCCTTTTTCTGTCCCATATTTTTTTTTTACACATCCTAAGTTCCTTCCCCTTTTTCCTTTTTCTGTCCCATTTTTTTTTTTACACATCCTAAGTTCCTTCCCCTTTTTTCCTTTTTCTGTCCCATTTTTTTTTACACATCCTAACTTCCTTCTCCTTTTTTCCTTTTTCTGTCCCATTTTTTTTTTACACATCCTAACTTCCTTCCCCTTTTTTCCTTTTTCTGTCCCATTTTTTTTACACATCCTAAGTTCCTTCCCCTTTTTTCCTTTTTCTGTCCCATTTTTTTTTTACACATCCTAACTTCCTTCTCCTTTTTTCCTTTTTCTGTCCCTCTTGTTTCTAGTTTTAGTTGGCTTTTCATTGCCAGTTCAGTTCCATGAATACAACAGCTTTTCTTTTGCTCTTTCCTAGGAATTCAGGATCCTGATCCACAGAACTTGTGTTTATAAATGCTGGACTCCCAGCAAAAGCTTTGGCTCACTTTTGAGTTTGGGGTATAAATTTATTCCTCAGGATATTGGCTTGGGCTGAGCAAAAGAAACTGAAGGTCTGTTAAGTGACAGGAGTTTTAGATGTGGTTTATGTTTTTTTTTTTTATCCAGGCAGGAGAATCCCACAAGAGAACTCAGTCTGAAACCTTCCGACTGCTCCATGCCAGGAACATCTCTCGGCCACAGCTCAAGTTTCAGGAAAAAATTGACAATTCCAACACTCCCTTTGTACCTAAACTTTTTATCAAGCCAAACGCTTTGAAGCCTTTGCCTGAAGGTAAGGGTTTGTTTTGTTGTTTTCTTTTTCTTTCATTGTTTAACCTGTTGGGAGGATTTAACACAAACTGCCCTCAGAGTTTAGGGGATAAATCTGTAAAAACAGGTCAGAGCAGGAGGTGTTGGCCATGGGGCTGTAGTGAGCTCTGTGGTGCTGCATCTGTAGTGTGAGGGCAGATCAGCACACAGCACCTTTTT
The DNA here is from genome assembly GCF_036169615.1 of Heliangelus exortis. Classification (NCBI taxonomy): domain Eukaryota; kingdom Metazoa; phylum Chordata; class Aves; order Apodiformes; family Trochilidae; genus Heliangelus; species Heliangelus exortis. The sequence continues at coordinate 1,283,395 of NC_092444.1, forward strand.
GTTGGTATACAGTAAATAATCTGTTCCAGATGCTCCACTGCTTCTCTTTGCCACCACTGAACAAACATGATGAGGGAGGTGGCATTCCCAGTGGCTCTTTCTAACTGGGAGCACTGGGTGCACGGGCAGAGCTACCTGTGCTTTGGGTGCTTTGCTGCAGCCACCAACTTCACCTCCTGCCTCAGCAACCTGTCATTTCACTGCTGTTGATTCATCCTGAGCTGTACTTTTAGTACCTGGAAACGATTGAAAGATTTTTTTTTCCTGAAGATTTTTCAATCTCCTTCCAAATTACTGAACAGAGGGAGAGGGAGAACCACCCTGTGCCTTGTTTCACAGCAGCCTGGTGAAACCCCGAGTTGTCACTGGATGTGCAGGCAGAAATGCCTAAATTAAGAGTTTTTTTGATACTTCATCACCTTAATAGGATCACGTGGTGGGTGGGTGGAGGGGAGAGAGCAGCAGGGTGAGGAGATGTGGTGTGTAGGACCCAGCCCAGTTGTTCCATGTTGGTTGTTCAGCCCTCACAAAAAGTGGACGGGAGCGAAAGGAGCGGCCCGAGGACTTGGATGTGCCAGCTGCTTTGGCAGACTTCATCCACCAGCAGAGGACACAGCAAACTGAGCAAGACATGTAAGAAATCCAAATGGCAGCAAGGAGCCCCCTTGGTGAACATGCACTTGTGTGGTCCCTTTCTGTAGTGAAATGAGGCAACCAGGTGCCACTAATTGGCAGGTAGTGGGCGTGAGCTTGTGTTAAGCCCACCTGTGCCTGATTAGGGTGGGCCCCTACTGCCCATGAGCAGGATTAGGGGGCCAATAAAAGGTGCCCTAATCAGGCCCAGGTGGGCTTAACACAAGCTCCTGCCCACTACCTGGCAATTAGTGGCACCTGGTTGCCTCATTTCACTACACTGTTGTGCTGGTGCTGTTGGTGTGTAACAGCTCTGCCTGTGTGTGTCTGCAGACTGTCTGTGTGTGATTTGCTGTGGGCACCTGCAGTGATTAATTAACAAGAGACAAGGTTTCTACTCAGCAGGCAGGCTGCCACAGCTCTGAAAGTCTCTGTGACCCAGCTTCATAAAGATGACTGAAATTTAGTCTCTGCCTGTCTTCCTGATCTCCACAGGTTTGCTCACCCTTACCAGTATGAACTGGAGCGTTTTTCTCCACCAGATGGAGTTCTGACAAAACCAGAACCCCAGGTTGGTGCCCACATTAATTCCAACTTACTGCAGATGCAGTTTACAGCCAGCCATACCTGATGAATTTCAGATCTGAGGGTGGGAACTGACTGAGCACACACCATGCCTAATGATTTCCTCTGCCAGATGTACAGGCCCATCAAGGAAACACCCTGCCATTTTATCACCACACTGAATCAGCTGGTAGAACTGAATGAGAAGCTTATGACCTGTAAAGAATTTGCCCTGGACTTAGAGGTAATCAAACTGCCTTTTCTCTTTAAAAGTGACACGTGTAGTGTTCTTGGTGTCTGTTTTGTAGTCTTGCCTTTTTCCTGCTTTTTGTAATTTCTGACGTGAGAAAACAGTTAAGTGACCCTGACCTGTCAGATATTATCTAGAAAGGGGAATTAAACTCTTGTCAATAGGATGTTTTCCAGTGGTGGTACTGGCTGCATGCTGCATACTGAGTTTCATCCTTTTTCAGTCCATCTCATGTTTTTTTTTCATGTCAGTGACTGCAAGGAGAGAGCTCCTTTACCCAGTTGTCTTTAGGGAAGTCCTCTGTCACTTTTCCTTCTTTCACTTGGGGTGCTGTTTCCTTTATGGTATTAGTGCTGTACTGGATCCTAACTTCCATTTCCCTTCCCTTCCCTGTTTTTCAGCACCATTCCTACAGGAGCTTCCTGGGCTTGACCTGCCTGATGCAGATTTCCACTCGAGCAGAAGATTTCATCATTGACACCCTGGAGCTCCGCAGTGACATGAGCATCCTCAACGAGACCTTCACAGACCCTGCAATTGTGAAGGTCAGCTGTCAAATCCACCACTTCACCACCAGAATTTTCCTTTTTTTCTGAGTTTACAGTTAAAAGCACACTGTGTGCATGGTCACTTGTCTCTGCTGTCATTGTAATTTGTTTGTGTGCCCCTTCCCTTGATGTAAGTGGAGGGTTCCTTGCCAAGTGCACTCATTTAGTGGTTCTGCACTTGAGTGAAGGACAGAGGGAAAAGAAGTCTGGTCCTAGACACATGACTATTATGAAACCACACCACCTGCAGCCTGAAGAAGTGTTCTGTATATCATTCTCAATGTGTTTTGCTTTTCAAGGTCCTTCATGGTGCTGATTCAGATGTGGAGTGGCTGCAAAAAGACTTTGGTCTGTACTTGGTGAACATGTTTGATACTCACCAAGCTGCTCGTCTCCTCAATCTTGGCAGGCATTCATTGGACCACTTGCTGAAGCTGTACTGTGGTGTAGATGCTGACAAGCAGTACCAGCTGGCTGACTGGAGGATACGGTAAAAACTGACCTTAAATGTGCTGGAGCTGCAAGGTAGCACTTAACCCTTGTTTGTTTTGTCAGAGCAGAGCAGTGTTTCTAGTTGTAGGTCCCATAGCTGCTCATTAGTCTCACAGTGAACAAGCACAGCATTTGCCTGGCTCTGCTTTGTGAGTGTTGCATTTTTCCCTGTGTCTTTGGAAGATGAGTTCTTTTGAAAGATAAAAGGAGTCATGAAAAGCTCCTGGAAGTTAACTCATTAGGAGCAGCACTTAATCACTGCAGTATTATGAAGAAAGTTGGTATTTGCTGCTCTGGAGCCCCCACAAGAACACTCAGTCACCCACAGCAGGTAGAGCAGTGCCCACACAGAGATCCCAGGTCTGCTTTGTGTGAGCAGAGAGAGAAGGGTTGGGCCAAACACCCCAGGAAGCAGAGCTGCCTTCTGACTTCACTGCTCCCCAGTCCTGCTCCCCAGCTTGTGAACAGGAGACTGGAGGGTGCACAGCATCTTACTGCTGTGGCCCAGTAAACAAGGGCCACAGTAAACAAGGATTTTCTTCAGTAAACAAGGATTTCCATGTTCATTTTTGGTGTGTTTTACGTGCAGTTTGCCCTAATACACCTTGCAAGAGAGAGGTGGCAGTTGAGCAACTGAAATGTTGGCTGTTTTTCCAGCCCTTTGCCAGAAGAAATGATTCAGTATGCCCGGGATGACACTCACTACCTGCTCTACATCTATGATAAAGTGAGGGAAGCTCTCTGGGAGAAAGGGAATGAGCAGCCCACCCAGCTGCAGGTCGTGTGGCAACGGAGCAAGGACATCTGCCTGAAGGTAAAGGTTGAATTCCCTGCATCAGGATGGGCTTTATAGGACAGAAAGTCCTTTGCCTGTTCTGTGTCTCCTGCATGGACACAGATTTTTTTCCTCTTTGTGTGTCTGAAAGCAGCTGTATAACCTCTAATTCAGTTCCTTTCCTTGGATTCAGGTGCCTTCTTGCTGGTTTTTTCAATGCTAGCACTCCTTGGCTTTCTAATGCTTCCAGTTGTGTCTTTTCCAAGAGAGATGTGACATTTCCAGTTCTACTGGATGTTCCTGGAAGTTCCAAGCCTAGCTGGAGTTACATTATGAGATAGTTGTGTTGGGCCAGTGGGAAATACTGTCTATGAAAGTAGGCCTTGTCTAATGTAATAAAGCTTGAGGACTTTGCATGTCTAAAGCTGCTCCTGGAGTTGGTGAGTTTATCCCTAAAAATGGATGAGATGTGTGTTTTCCAGGGATAGGCTCCTACCAAAGCTCCAAGACATGTTGTACCTGAGTTTATTCAGTCCCCTTATGAGACTTGTCCTGAGTTTATTCAGTCCCCTTATGTCTGCATGAGATTTGCTTTCTTGGTTGAGCAAGGCAAACTAGAAAGCACAAATCTGATACTGACCATGAGTGGTTTGGGTGTTTTTTTTCCTGTCCAGAAATATGTCAAGCCCCTCTTTACAGATGAATCCTACCTGGAGCTCTACAGGAAGCAGAAAAAACATCTCAACACCCAGCAGCTGGCAGCATTTCGGTTGCTGTTTGCATGGAGAGATAAGATGGCACGTCAGGAGGATGAGAGCACAGGGTAGGAAGTCTTTAGTGACAGATGTTGGCTCAGTGAGTCTCTTGGATTGTGCCCCTTTGGCTGCTTTGTGCACAGAAATCCTGTAATTTTACCAATAAATTCTTACAGTTACCTAGATCAGCCCTGCTGAATTTCTTTTTAACTGAGTTCATCTCCTGAGTCAACGTGTGTATTTTGAAGGTATTTTTTAAAGTTTTTAACATTCTCTTATATTCACACCACCTCTTTGTGTTGTAGATATGTGCTACCAAACCATATGCTGTTGAAGATAGCAGAGGAACTGCCCAAGTAAGTGTTGCTCACCCTTGAGGGGTCTCATTTCATTTTAATGCCCTGCAAGTTATTTCCTGGTGTGTAATAACTTCTGCACCAGCTACTGCTTTTTTCTGTAGCTGTTCAGTTTGGGAGAGAAACAAATAGCAGTGCTCCTTCAGAAGGCTCCAAGCTTCTGGGATATATCTCTCTCTGATTTTATTCCACTTATAAGACCCATTCTTTGCATTGCTGTATGTCACACATCACCCTGAGATTCCTCCAGTGTTACAGAGCAAGAGAGGGATGAGTTTCCCCATAACATTTATTTCAGTATTTTTTCTACAGTTCATAAAGGGGACAGAGCAAAGGACAGATCCTTTGCAGCACCCAATTTATACAACATTTTTCTCTAACTCATTATCAAACACCCACACTTGTATGGAACAATAAATAGTGGATGAAATAAGAAAAATGCATCCTTAAGTGCAAGTCCACTACTGGGCTCAGCTTCCACAGATGTGAACAAGGCATGAAGTTATGATAGGGAAAGGCAGACCACAGAAAAGATAAGTGAGAAGAGAGCTGAGTTAATGCTTTCTCCTTAACTCCACAAACCTACAGAAAAATTTTTCATCACAGAGAACAAACTCCAAGGGTTTGATCTGGCTCGTCCCGTTCTCTCACAGTCAGGACCATGGCTGTGTCTGGTTCCACATCCTTTAGGTTGGACATGAGAAAGAATTTCTTTCTGGAGAGGGTGCTCAGCCATTGGAATGGGCTGCCCAGGGAAGGGGTGGATTCTCCATCCCTGGAGATATTTCAAAAGAGCCTGGATGTGGCACTCAGTGCCATGGGCTGGGAACCACGGGGGGAGTGGAGCAAGGGTTGGACTTGATGAGCTCTGAGGTCCCTTCCAACCCAAACGATTCTGTGATTCTTTGAATGTGTGAATGCAGATGCCTGATGGCTCTTCCCTCACAGAGCACACTGACATTGTCTCACCTCTCCTTAGAGAGCCCCAGGGCATCATTGCTTGCTGTAACCCAGTCCCACCACTGCTCCGCCAGCAGATTAACGAGTTGCATCTCCTCATCCGGCAGGCCCGGGAGATGCCTCTCCTCAAGGTAGGAATCATTCACACCACACCAGAGACTCAGCACTGCTTCCCTTAACCCAGGGGCAGGAGCAAAATGCTGACCTCTGATGGTGTCTGTGCTGAAGTTTGCTTTTTGAACACTGTCTGTGGTGTTCCATAGAGTAGGAAGATAAACTGCAGCTGCTTGTTGCATGTGAGGTGAGGCTGAGGGAGCTGGGGGTGTTGAGGCTGGAGAAGAGGAGGCTCAGGGGAGACCTCATCACTCTCTACAACTCCCTGAAAGGAGGTTGGAGCCAGGGGGGGGTTGGGCTCTTTTCCCAGGCAACCCTCAGCAAGACAAGAGGGCACAAGAGGTCTCAAGTTGTGCCAGGGGAGGTTTAGGTTGGACATGAGAAAGAATTTCTTTCTGGAGAGGGTGATCAGGCATTGGAATGGGCTGCCCAGGGAAGGGGTGGATTCTCCATCCCTGGAGATATTTCCAAAGAGCCTGGATGTGGCACTCAGTGCCATGGGCTGGGAACCACGGGGGGAGTGGAGCAAGGGTTGGACTTGGTGAGCTCTGAGGTCCCTTCCAACCCAGCCAATTCTAGGATTCTGTGTCTGTTGTCTGCTGTGTGCTGGCTTGCACACAGTGTAGTTTCCTGGAAAACTAGAGCAGCAAAAGCAGAGACATTACTTGAACAGGCTACAGTTGTCTTGAACTACTACTTGAACTACTTTTGTCTGTGTAACATTGCACATCATGTTTGCCTGTGTTAGGAAGAACCTTGTGGAATTTTTGGGTGCATGTGTGTGGATGCATAAATCTTTCACAGCTAAGGTGAAGCAAAAAACCCCCAACCAACCAAACAACAACCCCAGGTGTAAGAGGTTCATGAGTTCAATTTTATTGTCAGCATGTTGATCCTCTTGCTGCCTCAGTGAAACAAAGCTGTTAGTGAGCGTGGATGTGTGAAGTGTTTAAATGTACCCATATGCAAAGGCTGCAGGGGAAGAAGTAAATGTAATTTTATTAGCCTGCTAGCTTGTAGTAAATGTGTTGAAAACATTGAGGAGGAGGCCAGCCCAGAGGAAACAGAGCAGCTGCATTTAGCTGACTTTCCTTTCTCTCCCATTCTAGTCCGAGGTTGCTGTGGCAGTCAAGAAGAAAGCACCTCTGTCCAACCCTGAGGTATGGTTTACCTAAAACATCTTACCTGATGTCTTAAACCTTAAAAATCAAAATCCAATGTAGCAGAATTCTGCCTTTAATACATTTAGTCTCATCCACTGCACAGATCTGTTTGCACAGATCCCCTCTTTATGTCAGATGCAATGTGCTCTGACTGGTGAGCTGTGTTAAGAATATTCATTCTCTTAATTTCACCCTTTTAATTGAATTTTTATTAGCTACAATATTTGAAAACACATACAGGTTCAGGGAGGGGTGTATTAATGGTGTTTTAAATTGGAATTTCTCTGCAGAGGCTGGAGAACACCTTCTTTGGACCTCATGACAGTTCCCGGACTCCTGTGGATGAACTCCAGAAGAACTCTGCCTGGGGTAACTTGGACTTAACCTAAAAACTCTGCTAATAATGACATGATTGGGCTCTGTCATGAGGAAATTAGCTGCCCTAAGGAAACTGTCAGTGAAATCTCATTTAAAAAGAGTGGTAAAATGCAGGTGTAAGTAATAAAATTTTTGTCTCTTTTTCCTGTAGAACCTGCACCAGTTTTGGAGCATGGTTGTCTTTTTTCAGAGAGTGAGAGGCCAATGAATATTCAGGCTGTTCAGCCAGAGTCAACATCCCTTGTTGCTACTGCTACTGTCAGCATATTCAGTGTAAGGAACATGATGGTGCTAGTATTTAAGTATCAGAAAACATACTAAATAATCTGATAATAATGGAAGTAGCCAAAATTAAAATAAATATCCATTTTTCTCCCCCACACTCCTCTTTGTTTTTTTTTAGGAATGTGATGAAGAGGAAGGAAATGAGAAGGCTTTAACCACTGCACAGCAGAAAGCTCAGCAGATCATGGAGTCCTTTGAAAACCCCTTCAGAATGGTGAGAGCTCCCAGTACAGATTTTTAGTGGGACTCATGAACTCCCTCATGCAGAAGATGCTCTGAGCTGTTTTTTCCAGGCATATCTGCAAGAGCAAGTTGCATCCTTGCAAAGCATGCACGTGTGGAGGTGTTTTCACAATAAGTGAAAATACCTCTTAGAAATATGACCTTTTACATAGTAAGCAGACTTCACACTCTTTGTTTCTTTTTAAAATTAAGTTTGAGGTTTAATTTGCATCACATTTTCATCTCTATGGCTAGAGTTAGTGAGCTGATACTATTGCTCTTGTGATAAATCAGAAGAACAGTGGAATACCTTGTTATAGATTTGTCTTGGGCAATAGTATCAATAGTATCAAAGCACCTTTTCCCTTGTGTGGTGTAGAGTTGCTTTTTCAGGTTTTCTTGTTGTTGGTTTTTCTTTGACATTTCTCTTGGTCAATAGCTGTGGTAACTTCTCTTTTTCCAGAAGGTGATCTGTCTGTAGAGTGTTTCTTGGATAAGGAACTTTTTTATTTAGAACATTTTAAGCAGCATTTTGGCAATGAACTGGGTTAAATCAAAATGTTTGTTTCCTCTCTGCAGTACCTGCCCTCAGACCAGAATCCTGCCTATGTCTCACAGGCTGCAAAGTTTGACCCATCATCAAAAATTTATGAAGTAAGATGTGCTAAAAATTTTTGCAAAAGAAACAGATAAGCAGAATATTTTGATTGGTGAACCTCAGCAGTATGGGATTTTTTTTCTGCTTGGTTTTGCCTTAGAAAAAGAATCTTAACTTTTGAGAAAACTGAGATGTTTCTGAATCTGTAGCTCATTGTTTCTGTAGCTTTTGTGTCCTTTGAAGAACCAAGGATTGGAGACATTCCAGTGTGTATTCCCTGTCTGTCAGAGCTACAGACTCCTGAAATCTGTAGCTTTGGTCTCCTGGTTTGTTTGTGGTTCACAACTTCTAAAGCACATGGTTTTACTTTACCTGGTGCAGCAGATCTTAATCTCTTTTATAATCTAATTTGATTTTTTGTACTCTTAACGAAGACCAGCATGTGGTAGCAAGTTTATAAACTCCCTTTTGCTATAAAACTTCCAAGAAAGTGATCCCAGGCCATTGTTTCCTTGCAGATCAGCAATCGATGGAAGCTGATGACTCCAGCTCAGGTACAGAAGGAGCACAAGGATGAAACCAAGAAGAAAGCAGCCCAGCAGTCAGGTACAGGCTCTTCCCTTCCTCAGTGTGCTGTCCAGCTGCTCTCCCCAGTGTACCCAGGCTGTTCCCCAGTTAAAAAAAACCTTAGCTGATGATTTTACCAATGGATGAAACTGTTTGACAAAGATTTGTGCTCAAAGATTTACTTTGAGACTTGCTATGAGCTTTTTCTAAACTCCTGAGGAACTTACTCCTGCTTTTTAAAAGATTTACCTTGAGACTTGCTATGAGCTTTTTCTAAGCTCCTGAGGAACTTACTCCTGCTTTTTACTCAAAGATTTACCTTGAGACTTGCTATGAGCTTTTTCTAAGCTCCTGAGTAACTTACTCCTGCTTTTTACTCAAAGATTTAGTTTGAGACTTGCTATGAGCTTTTTCTAAGCTCCTGAGGAACTGCTTTTTACTCAAAGATTTACTTTGAGACTTGCTATGAGCTTTTTCTAAGCTCCTGAGTAACTTAACTCCTGCTCTTTACTCAAAGATTTAGTTTGAGACTTGCTATGAGCTTTTTCTAAACTCCTGAGGAACTTACTCCTGCTTTTTACTCAAAGATTTACCTTGAGACTTGCTATGAGCTTTTTCTAAGCTCCTGAGGAACTTACTCCTGCTTTTTACTCAAAGATTTAGTTTGAGACTTGCTATGAGCTTTTTCTAAGCTCCTGAGGAACTTACTCCTGCTTTTTACAGTACTCCTTGCTTGCTTCCACAGCTGCTCGTGACCAGGCCCAGAGAGCATATAAAGAGGCCACAGAAAATGTGGTGTCTGTTCGTCAGCAAGCCATGGTATGTCCCTGACTCCCCTGCCTTGCCCCTTTGGACCTGGAGGACAAAACCCTGAGCCCTGCAGCCCTCAAATCCCTGAGTGACAGTCTCTGACTGTGACAGTCTCTGACTGTGGCTTTCTGTGATTCTGTCCTGGGTGTAGCAGCAGCCCCTGGTAACTCTGCTGTGCTTCAGCAGGGAATTCTTCCCACTGATGCCTCTCTCTGCTCCTCACTCACTGGGATAGGTTCCCCCAAGTCTGCCTGTGGGGCCACAGGAGATCTCAGCCTCTGGCATCCTGTGGAATGACAGCTTGGCTTTTCACCTGAGAAAAACAAGCAAAACCAAGCAATTTAGGCCCAAAGAAGAGCACAGTGCTTTTCCCCTGCAGTGTTAGTGCCACAGGCAATGCTGTCACTGGGGCCTGAGCCCCCTGGGCAGCTCATCTGCACGTTGGTGTTTGTGCCTACAGAGATATTTCATTCTTGCCCTTGTTTCTATTCTGTGCCTTGCTTTCCCAGCAGGAACAAGCTAATAAGAAGAGGGAGAGAGTCATGAGTGAAGCAGGAACAGAGTTGCCAAAACAAGAGAAGAAACGACCAAAAGTCTCCCAGCAACCAGAGGAGCTGGAAGCACCAAAGCAGTTTACCCCCTTTGATTACAGCAAGTCCAACTTCAAAGTGTTTGCAGGTAAGGTCTGGGTCTCTTGCTAGGGGGCTGCAGGCTGTGGAAAATGTTGCCAGCTGATCCCTGAGAAGACTCTGTGTGAATGGAGGTGTCAAGGCAGTGCAGACTGATACCTTACAGGGGGAAAATACTAAAAGAAATACTAAAAGAAATTGGGGACTGGAGAGTTCAGCATCCCTTTTCTGATTTGGAAACAAAATCCTGAAGCCATAGGCCAAAGAGATGGTTGATTTCTATGTTGTTGCTTTTCTCTGTAGAGAAAGACAGAGATCTGTTTAATTGGACCCCAGGCAAAGATTTGTCTTCTTTGTAACAAGTACCAATTGAAGAGCATCTCCAGCCCTTAAGAGACTGTTGTGGGTTTTAGCATGTGTCAGGCTGCAGTGAAACTTCCTTATTAACAGAGGGACACTGTGGAAGGTGCTGTTCTTTCTGGAAAATTTTAATGGCAGCTTCTCTCCTCTCTCCCTTAGGAAGCAGCAAATCCAAGCAGTCACCACAGTTTGATCCTGCCAAGCAAGGTTATGCAGGCAAGGTATGGACATGGCATGAAAGAGGGAACAGAAATGTGGAGCTGAGGACTTGTTCTGCATCTGCAGAATGTCCCCTGACAGCACTTGGTACTGAGGTGCAGCTTCCAGTCACAAGCTTATACTTTGTATTAGAGACTCTGTCCACCCAGGCTGAACATTTTGGGGGCCCCTGAGGCTCTCTTGTTGTTTCCTGCCTCTTCATACATTGTTCTCACCTATGCATTACAGGCACAACCCCCACAGATTCCCAAGACCAAATTCAAGGCACTCAGAAATCTCAGAGTCAGTCCATTTATCCCACACCATGGCAGATTTCTGTGTTATCCACATTCTCCCCCAAGTACCATGATTAGGAAAAAGGCCTCAGAATTGTTGCTTAATTTATTATTGCTAAATGAGGTTGAGAGCTTGAAAAAAAGAAGTAAAGCATAAACAATCCAACGTGTACTTAGGGAAACCTGTGACCAGCACAGGGCAGTTCCAGTGTCATTGTCACCCCTCACCTGAGGTCACCCTGCAGCCCTGGGTTACCTGAGCCCCCCAGGTGCACCCTGCATGGTGCTCCTGTGTGGAGCCTGTGGGTGCTGGTGTGTGACATGCAGGCATGAAGTTAGTTTGTCCATGCATGAATTCATTGGGCACTCAAGCATTAATTTTAAGTTCTGAAGCTGATTTCTTGCATTTCAGCCTCTTTCCTGTGCATTCTGCCTTCCTCCACATTGAACTGGAGGGCAGCTGGTACCAGGGAACATTTCAGATGGTTTTTAAAAACATTATGTTTCAGAAGCTTATGCCTGATTGTGGAGGAAACTGTTCCTTTGCTCTGCCAGTTGAAACTGGTTTCAGAGGAAAAAAACCCAAAGGATTGGTGAATTTTGGACAACCTGTACAGATGCTGTGCTGTGTAGATGGGGGAGATTTGTTGTGCCTCAAATGTCAGGGTTAGCCCAGCACAGCAGCACTTGCTCAGATATCCTAAAACATAAAGTGGAAACCAGCAGAGTTCCCTGAAGCTGGAAGGACCTGACAGCACATGAGTCCCATGGAATGTACTGTATTTTGCAGGAATCTGGCTGTGGTGGTGTTTCATTTTGTTTAGTTTGGTTGTTTTTGTGGTTTTTCTTTTCTTCTCTGCAGAAGTTTGCTGGAGCTAACAAACTGCAACACTCTGGGAACAGGAGCATGTCCTACCTGGCTGGGAAGGCTGAAAGGTGTGGAGCATTCTCACCCCTGTGCCCTGGAGCTGTGGGCAAAGCAGAGCTATTGTCCCCTCCTGCTGTGGGAGCTGCAGCACATGATGAATGGGAAGAGGTTGCATCACACCTCCCCACCTTCATTTCACAGCTTGACATCAGTTAAAAGGGAAAAAAAAGAGGAGGGGGGAAAAAAAAAAAAGCTTAGTCAGGATTAATGCAATCAAAGACAATTCTGAGCAGAAGGTTTGAAATGCTGAGGTGAAAGTTTGTGTTATTAGATGTGGAAGGTGCTTTCTCTCAGAGGTGGGGTGAACATCTGTCTTGGGAGAGAGAAAAATGAAACAAATCTGAACATTCTGAGCAGACAATGTGGAGCTCACAAGGCTTGAGGCCCTGTCTGTTGTTTGGTCATAAAAGAGCAACACTATGGAAGGGCAGAGTTGGAGGAAGGTTCTGTCTGCATCATGACCCTTTCTCAGGAGTGTTGTAACCTACTGTAGATGTTAAATTCTGAGTGAATTTAGAGCAAGAGGTAAAAAGTCTTCCTGTAACTTGTCTTGCAGGGCTTCCAGACACCACTGGCCAAAGAGATAGTCCCTGCTACAGGACCTGTGGGGGCTGCTGAAGAGAGCAATAGTCAGGAGAATTGTCACCATGGAAGGCAAATACCATTCACTGAGCAGTTTTTTGTACAGAAAAGTTTTTAAAGCCATTAAACCCTTTTTTTTTTCCAAAAGGAAAACATCTTAATTGGTTTCACTTTTATTATATTCATATTTTTTTCTAATGACACTCACGTTGTTGCTTTGTTTCTAATTTTGAACATTTATCCTGTGTCCTCAAGCACACTTAGGCTAAACTTGTCACTTTTTGGAGTTGCTTGAAGTCCAGAACCAGCATGGCAGTGGAGTGTGAGAGAAACCTCTTGGCATCTCTAGAACCAGCACAAAAATAACAGAGATTCAGTAGAAGTGACTCAAACCCCAGCAGCCCAGAGGAGGAGCAGACTGCTTTCTGTTAGACCTTGCTTACAAACTGAACTCATCTGAGAAGACAAGGTAATGTGAAAAAGGAGGTGTTTACCTGGCAGTGTTCAGCTATTTATAAGCAAGATTTTTAAGGGGAAAAAAATAGGGTACATTTTGGGCCAGAGGCTGATATTTTGACCATAAAGTTATTTATAAAGTGAAAACAATAGCATCAGGCAGGAGGTAAAAAAACCCAGTGCAGAACTGGGCTGGGGAAAGCCAGCAAGATGCAGTCAGTCCAGCTCCACTGACATTTCATGGTTTTTTAAATAGTATTGTGAGGGGAGACTGTGGGGCAATGTGAACCTGGGGGGTATTGGGGGTCTCTGTAGGGTGAGATGTGAGGGTGGGGGGGAGCACATGGGGGCTCTGTGGGCTTCTGGGGCTGGGGAGCACTCGTGGGGCTGTGTTGGGATCATTTGTGGATCCCTGAGAGCTTTTTCTGTGCCCCAGAGCTGGAGTTGGGACTTGAGGGGCTGCTGCCCCACAGCCTTTGTGGGGGCTGCTTGACCAGGGGCTACTCCAGGCTCCAGTGACCCACAACTGGCTCCCTGCCCCACAGAGGCAGCTGTGCCCCATGGGTTTCATCATCTGCACCTTCCTATGACATCATTTCATGCCTGGTGACATCACTGCCCTTCTCCCAGGGCCAGGCTACCTCCTGGGTTTGTGCTAGGCAATGGATTTTGGAGGAGGAATCTGAGTAGAAAGATCTTTAAAAAATAGTTTAAAAAAAAAAACCCAAAACTTGTGTGTCCTAATTAAAAAACAGAGTTGAAAATGCAGTGAAGGCAAAGCCTGTGCTGTAGAGGAAGAAATGTGAAAAAGGAAGAAACAAAAAAACCCAACCAAAACCAGATGTGACTGATATCTGCATGGGTATGAAAATGAGAAATAGGACACAGGAGTTAACCAGAAACTGGAGATGTGTAAGATGAGGAGTGAATATTGTTGTGTTTCAACAGGATCAAAGTAATTAAGTTCCCCCTCCCCAGCCTCCACGTGATGCCCCCTCCCAGCTGCGTGGTGTCCCCACTTCTCCTCTACTCTTGCTCTGAACCTTGTCCCCAGCTCTGCTGGGATATCTGAGGAGCTTTAATTCACATTTTTCTGCCTTCAGAGTGGCCTGGGGGTGTTGGCAGCCCCAGGGACAGAGCTCCAGGCTGTGGCAGGGGCAGAGGGGGATGCTCTCTGATGCTCTCTGATGTCCCCTGATGTCCCCTGATGTTCTCTGATGTTCTCTGAAGGGCTCCCAGCTGGGGATGGGGTAGCCCAGGTGTGGCCACTCAGGTTGATGTGTGGGCTTTCCCAGGAGCCTGTGGGGAGGGCAGTGGGGCAGGGCCTGGGGTATTTCAGCCTCCAGCTCTGCTCTGGGGCTGTGTTGTGCTTGGAGCTCTGCAGAACAGGGCTGGGGGCTTCTGGCCAGTGCAGAGGTTGTTTGCTCTGTCTTGGTATTTTTTGGGTTCTCCCCATGGTAACTGCTGCAGGGTTCAACCCTGGAATGGGGTCAGTGGAACACCAAGGGGCTTTTGGAGGAGTTCAGCGTTCTGAAAGAGGTTGGTAAGAAGTGTTTACTGATGTGGGGCTTACTGGTGGTGCTCGTTGGAGTTTTTGGAAGAAAAGGGACATGTGAGCAATCCTGACTATTTAGTTTTAGCCAGAGTGACTACTGCTGCTCTCAATAAAGGGCAATACTTGGATTACATTAATTTATATGTTGGCACTGTGGCCACCAAGGGGTGGTATGTTTGAGGGTTTTGGTAAAACTCAAACCCATAGCCTGATTTTTGGTGGTGTTGTGGGCAGGGTTCCATGTGAGGGTTAGGAGCAGCACCAGGAAATTCAACTGAACACAGCCCAAAGATAAACGTTACTGCTTAAGGTATTTTAAAACAGTTTAAAACTTTATGACATTGAAACATATATCAATAGTTCTGACATATTTTAACATCTGACATATTATGACTTGAAGCCTCATCAGGAGTACGTTTAGTGTGTTAAACTGCTAGGAAATAATAAAACAACCTATAACATAATGAACCTAGTTCCTAATGAGGCAGTGGTGACCCTTTCCACATCACCACAGGATGGTTTTTGGGGTTTGGCCCTCTGAAAACTCAGGATCAATAAGGATTTTTACTTGGGGAGAGGGCGGAGGCAAGGTTTCAAGGGCAAGGCAGGGTGCCTTGATGTTGGGGGGACCCCCCCAGCTCTGGGGGTGCTGGAAGGCTGGAGGTTGGAGAGCTGGCCCTGCACGCCCGGGGATTTCCTGTCCTTGGATGGGTGGAGGTGCTGGGATGGCCCGGGGGGGCCTCTGGGGGCTTTGCTGGCTCTGGGCTGGTGCTCCAGGGTGCCAGCCCTGGCCGTGGCTGTGGCTGCCACCTCCTCCTTCAGGGGCCTCTTGCGAGAGGAGCCGTGGGGAGCGTGGCCTTTGGGAGGCTCGGGGCTGGGCTGGTGGCCCTGCTCAGGGATGGGCAGAGGGATGTCGTTCAGCTTCTCCACCTGGAGCTCCTGGGCAGCTCGGGCATACTGGGATCTCAGGTTGGTGGCAAAGTTCTCCAGTTGCTTCCTGTGTGCCGCCAGCTCCTCGCGGTGCTTGGCCCGGTACTCCTCCAGGGACACCTTTCTCTTGCCGCCTCGCTTCCTGGCGCCAGTGCCCTCGTGCTGGAAGGAACCTCCAGCTGCCAAGGAGCTGCTGTTTTTAGGGTCAGTCTCGGTGATCTCCAGCGTGGCTGAGGGGTGGCAGTGGCCAGGCTGGGACACCTCTGCACTGCTCTGCTCAGCACACCGCTCAGCCCCGGGCAGCAGAGAAGGCCCCGCGCTGGCGCTCGAGGGTTTCACCTGTTCCCACAGGCCCTCATCTTCACTGTCATCAAAAACCTTCTTGGGCTGGAAGAATATCAGTGACTGGTTATTTGCTGCGGGCTGTCACCAGAGCTGCTGTGCTGCAAGCAGCTCTCCTGGTGCAGCACAAGCTCTCCTGTACAGACAGACCCACTTTGCCCTCACCCCTCCTATCCCTGGCACCAGGGTGAGGCTGCAGTTAAACAACCAAGGTCTCTAAGGAGGTAATTCAGGTGGATGAGCTCTGAGGTGACATTGGCAGACAGAGTATTCACCCTTGTGCTGTGCTCCTGACACCAGAGGGGCCACAGAGCCTCGGGCACCCAGAAGAACTCAGAGCAATTGTTCTCCTGCAAGCACCTTTTCTCCAAAGCAGATTCTTACCTGCCATATCCTGATGTGTTTGAGCTGCCTGGGAGTTTTGGCAAGGATTCGTAGGAACTCGTTAGTCAGTTCTGCAGAGGAAACACAAACCCAGGCAGGAGGGTGAGAGGTGGGCAGGCCAGCAGGAAACCAGTTACTAATGAAGTGGAGCTACCAAGGTGGTGGAGCTGCTCCTACAGAGGAAATCCTGAGGATTGGTAGTCCTGGCCATATTGATACTCATCTCCCTGTGTGCCTTGGGACATCTCTTGTCTCAGAGAAGCTGCTGCCTGGCAAACCTTGGCAGTTCCTGGAGGCCATGTGGCATGCCAGCCATGTTTGATGGGCAGACCCAGGAATACAGATCCCAAAACAAGTGAACAGCCTTTGGGAAGGAACCTTACTCCACAACTTACCATCTAGGAGGTGCAGGGTCACAGTGCCATCGATGTTTTCCCACCAGGGCTTCCCCTCCATGGACACTGGGATCTCCCAGTTGCACCACTGACAGGCCAGGTGGACACAGACACAGGCGACCACAGGAGGGGGGTACCTCAGGCTGAACGTGGTCAGGTGCAGGCTGAGGGCACCAAGGGGAAAGAAACAGAAAGCTGTGACCTCCCAAGCCTTCATCATAAGGACCCACTGAAAAGTGCACTGAAAAGACCCTGCCAGTCCTCCCCTCCCCTGGGTGAACTCTGCTGCTGCTCCAGCTTCTTCCCCCCAGCCCCTGCAGTTGGAACTCTGTCAACTCAAAGAATCATGGAATGGTTTTGTCTGGAAGGAACCTTAAAGATCTTCTAGATCCAACCATGCTGCATGAGCAGGGACACCTCCAACTAGACCAGGTTGCTCCAAGCCACATCCAGGCTGGTTCTGAACACTTCCAGGGATGGGGCAGCCACAGCTTTGCTGGGTAATCAGTTCCAGTGTCTCCCCACCCTCACACCAAAGAATTTCTTCCTAATGGCTAACCTAAATCTCCCCTCTTCCAGCTACCCCTTGTCAACACACTCTTTTGAAACGTCCTTCTCCAGCTTTCTTCGTGGCCCCTCCAGGCTCTGTGGCTTGTGCAGGGGCAGTGAGGCACCATCCTGCCCTGCTCCAGCCCTCCTTCCAGGGAGAAACAGAGAGGCTGGGATCCAGCCCTCACCTTTGCTCAGTCTGAGAAGAGGCTTCCAGCTGCAAGCACTGGCGTGGCATTCCAGGAGCAAACTGGCCTTTTTTGAGCTTTTAGGAAGTCTCTGATCTTTCCCAAATGATTTTTGGGCAAAGCCCTGGTGCTTTGGCTGAGAAGAGCACCAGAGTGACTCAGGAGTGCACACGAGGAGCCTGGCAGCCAAGCTGAACTAAGTCCCCAGCACGGCAGGCAGTGAGGCTCCTGAGCAGCCCCTGTTTCCAGCTGGCAGCTGACACCAGAAGTGAGCTCTTGCTGAACCAAACCAACTGATTCCCAGAGGCTCACGGGCTGACCACTGCCCCAGGGGTCACCAGCAGCACACCTCCCCCAGCTAACACCAAATAGGCATCAACTACAAAATAATAACCTCTTGGTAGCCAGGAAATAGGCAGTTCGGGCAATGTCCTTGCTGGCTGAAAGAGAAAAGACAGATGCCATGGGTTAGTCTGCAGACCCTGACAATTGTTGTTCCATCTTACCATGAGAACCCTGGGCCTCTCACCACCACACACAAGATAGCTCACCTTGCACGAGCTGTGTGCACTTCACCACGTGGATATGGGGGTGCTCAACAGTGGTCTCAAAACCTGCAGGACACAGACAAGGGACCGTCAGAAACCAGCAGCACACCCTCACAAATCCATGAACCTTGCATTCCCTGCTCCCAGGGGACAAGGCCTTCTCCCCTGCCCTCCTACAGCCCCTGCTCTCTGCTCAGATGGAAGCAGTTTAATGTTGGGTTGGTTTGGTTTTCCTCGTGTTCAGCTGGATGACCAAAACATTGACTTCCAGCCCAGGTTTTGTTAGAAGGCTCCCAGCACCAACTGCTTCTTCCTCACAGGGTTAGAACATTCAAGAGCAGAGTCTGCCTGGTTCAAACCCTCTTGAGGAGGGGAAAAAACAGAGATGAGCCACACTTCAATGCTTTAATGTCTCTGAGCATTGAACCTGACCCACGTTACACCTGAACAAAACTGAGGCTAAAAGGAAAGCAGGAGGAGTGGCATGAAAAAGGGCTTTTGTTGTCTGGACTCTTGCTTTCTCCCTGGCCACATCTGCTTTCCAGCTGTGTGGTTGGGCTCTCTTCTCCATGGAAGCCTCTGGGGTCTGGGACTGGTGTGGCAGCCCGTGGGCTTTGAGAAACTTACCCAGGGTCTCCAGGATGATGCTCTCCACAGTCAGTATGTCCTCACACTGCTGCAGGAAAGCCTGGGGTGGGGAGCAAGTCAGTGACACTGAGGCACTGGGTATAAAGCCTGCACGTTTCTGTAAGCCTTTGCTTTCCTCAGGGAGGTAAAAATAGCAAAGGGGAATCTTGTTGCTGATGTGCACTGGGGAAACTGGCACAGACTCCCTGCCAGCAAGCAGAGTGCTGGGCTGGATGTGCTCCCATGCTTGTGCTTCCCTGGGGGATGGCTCATTGGGGTGCACAGCAGCCCTCACCTCCTGCTCCTCTGCACTGCCCACCATGGTTGTACAAGCAGCAGAGAGGAGGAAGAAGCCCCTTTTGGGTTTTGCTTTTCACCCAGGCATCACCACACAGCGTGGCTGAGCCCCTTTTACAGCAGCACAGCAGAGGAGAAGAGGATGCAGCACACTTCCAGCATTCCCATTCCTCCTGCCCTCTCATCTGAGCAGGGCTCTTCCATCCCCACTCCTACCTCACTCTCGGGCTCCAGAGGAGGTTCCGTGGGGTGCAGGCAGGCCCGTGCCACCTTGACCACATCGCAGGCAGAACGCTTCTGATCCTCCACCTTGGCTGCCAGGAACAGAGCTGCTGGGGCAACTGACTGCACAGAAAAAAAACAGCATTTTTTAGTTTTTTTGTGATGCTAGTAAGTTCAAGATGAAAGCAGAAGAAGTCGCAGTCTCCAGTGACTTCTGGAAGCTGATCCTTGTCCCTTCCCAACATCCCTGCCCCCACATCACCCCTCAGCTGGCTGCCAGGCAGCAGCAGGAGCAGGGCTGGGGCATTCCCAGAGCCCCCCAGGCCCAGCAGACTCACGTTTCTGTGGAACTGGGTGAAGGACTGCACCATATAGAAGCGGTGCATGTAGAGGATGGACGTGTTGATGGTGAGCTGGGAGCTGATGGGCTCGTTAAGGAAACACACAGCCCCCATGACACCCCCTGGCTCCCCTGCACTCTCTCTGCCTGTGCTCAGAGGTCCCTGGGCAGCTTCCCTTGTCCCCGAGCTGGGCTCAGCTCTCCCAGCTCCCACGCTGGGCTCCTCTCCTTCCACTCCCACTCCTCAGCCCTCCCCACACCCACTCTCCCTGCTCCCCAGAGGAGCCTCCTCTCCCCACTCCTCCCCAGCCCAGGCCCAGGTGTGGCTGGGTACAGGCTGAGCCGCTGCCCCATGTCCTGCAGGAGCCCAGCTGCCTGCTGCCGGTACCACAGCTCCCTGCTGGGCTCCAGCCCGGCCCGGCACGAGGGGTTCTGCTCCAGCTGCTGCCGGCTGAAGTACCACTGCTGGCCCGATGTGCCACCAGCCATGTCACCAGCATTGCCACCAGCATTGCCACCAGCACTGTCACCAGCATTGCCACCAGCGTTGCCACCAGCCATGCCAGCAGCATTGTCACCAGCCATGCCACCAGCCATGTCACCAGCGTTGCCACCAGCGTTGCCACCAGCCATGTCACCAGCCATGTCACCAGCGTTGCCACCAGCGTTGCCACCAGCCATGTCACGAGCATTGCCACCAGCGTTGCCACCAGCCATGTCACCAGCCATGTCACCAGCCATCCCACCAGCCATGCCACGAGCATTGCCACCAGCGTTGCCACCAGCCATGTCACCAGCCATCCCACCAGCCATGCCACGAGCCATGCCACGAGCATTGCCACCAGCGTTGCCACCAGCCATGCCACCAGCCATGTCACCAGCCATGCCACCAGCCATGCCACCAGCCATGCCAGCCTCTGGGACTTCTGGGACTTCTGGGAATCTTCCCCAGGCAGGGTAATGGTCACACTGAGGAATGGAGGCAGGGCAGTGGAGGAGAGGAGGCAGTGATGTGCTCGCTGGCCCTGGTTCCTGTGGTGTGTTCTGATGCACACTGGTTGCTAAGGGGGGCAGGGGTTCCAATGTTCCAACCACCACACCCCTCCTGGGCCCCCCATCACCCCCCAGCCCTACCTCAGGACCCTGCCTGACCTTCCCCAACCACCTCAGATCCCCCCTGTCCCGTGTTCTTGGGGTTGTGCAACACAAGCATGTGCGAAAGGGGGGTGTGAGGAGTGCGTGCAGGAAGGGGCAAGGGTGTGCACGGAAAGCAGCCTGCAAAGGCTGTGCACAAGGGCAGGGGTGTGCAAAGCTTTGCCTGTGCAGAGGCCACGTGTGCAAAGGCCAGGTGTGCAAGGCCACCAGGGCCACACGTGTGAGAGAGAGGAGGTGTGCAAGAGGCACAGAGCCACGCACACCCGGTGTATGCCCAGGTGTGCAGGGACTGGCTGTGTATGGGAGGGGTGTGTAAAGCTGCTTGTGGATCATCATCTGGAAGCTGCTGAGGGAGTGGTGGTTGATGTCCCTCAGCCCATCCAGAGACACAATGGGGCTCCTGCTCTGGAGCTGGAGGTTCTGGCCCCGAGGCTGCAGTGCTGGTGCTGCCAAGGGTTTTGATCTTCCCCAGCTGATGGTGCTGCTGCTCACGGATGATCTGGGGTGGGGATAGGAGGGGAAACATCAGCCCCCTCTCTGGGGCACTGTGTACCCAGCCTTCTTCACACCACCCCACAGCTCCATGAATGCTGCTCCAGGGCCTCTCCAGCAACCCCTGCACCCAATCTCCTCCACCTCACCCCATCTTTACAAGCCAAGTGCTCCTTGGCTTCCCCAGCCCTCCCACGTGCTTACAGCTTCTTCAGACCTCTCTGTCCTCACAGAGCCAGTTGTGCATCTCGGGCATCATCGCTGGGAAGCCTTTAATCACCAGCACAGTGCTGAGTGGTAGTGTCCTCTCTCACATGACACACCTAAAGTGCAGACTGGTCTCTTGATTTGGAAGTTTCTTGATGGTTCTCTTCTGCAATGTCACTCACAATTCCATTAGCATCTGTGATCTCTGTCCATCCAGTTTCCCAGGGATTTGTTCCCTGCATCCTTGCATCCTCAGGACTTGCAGGTGGCTTCTTAGGCATCTGTCCCTTCAGGCCCTTGCTTTGCAGTTGCATTGCTGTTGTCTTATTGCCCAAAAGTCTTGGATTCCAGCGTCACTCTTCTTGCTGAGAGCTTTATCTTGAGGTCAAGTCTTGTAACTCTCATAAATGTGTCTTGGGTTGGTCTGGGGGTGTGAGTGTTTGGCTTGGAGCTGCCCTGCCTGCTGTGTGGGGACAGGGGCTGTTGGAAGCACCATGACCTGACCATCCAGGTGTTGAGCAGCATTCCAGTGACTCTGCAGAACTGACTCATGAGTCCAAGGAAAACCTGTCCAAGCCCACAGCTTGGGCTGCAAAAGCACTGACAGGAGTACTGAAAATGTTCCAGTCATGCATTAGCCAGGACCCCCAGCTCATCCACTCCTTTGGAAGCAAGAACCTCCTGACCTCTCCTTCCTCCTGAAGTTCTGGAACGCAAAGTTGATGTCCTTGATCAAAGCCCACACAGTGACCTTCAGGGAAGGTTTGATGCCTCAGGACCTTCCCTTTAGGTTCCACTTGCCCCAACCCATTAAAGTCTCACACTAAGGCTCTAGGGATTTCCTATCTTCCACTCTGCACTGCTCAGCTCAAGGAGACAACATGAACCCCTGCCTGAACCCCCTTCCCCTGAACCCCCTGCCCCGAACCCCCTGCCTGCACCCCCTGCCCTGAACCCCCTGCCTGAATCCCCTGCCCTGAGACCCCTTCCCCTGAACCCCCTGCCCTGAACCCCCTTCCCCTGAACCCCCTGCCCTGAACCCCCTGCCCTGAACCCCCTTCCCCTGAACCCCCTGCCCTGAACCCCCTGCCCTGAACCCAGCCCCCGGGACAGCCCCGGGGGAACCTCCCGGGGGGAGCGGGCAGGCTCTGGAGCAGGAGTGGGGGGGTGGGTGGGGGGCTGCATCCCGGCCCTGGAAATGAGCGCTGTGCTTCTGGGAAACACGGAGTGACCCACGAGGGATAAAACCAGTGACCTGAACAACCAACCCCGACAACCCCAACCCCGCTACCACCCCCCGGGCCTCGTCTGGTGCCGCGGGGCAGGTCTGTGAGCAAGGGCAGTGGAACCGCTCTGGGACCCACGGACCGCCCCGCAGGGTCCGGGCCACCGGGACTCCCCCGGGCCAGCCCCGTTATCCCCGTCCCGGGTGGGCACAGCCCCCGTCCCACCCTCACCCCCCGACACCCTTTCCGGTTCCGGCAGACGCCATGTCGGCGCTGGCCGCCAACCCCAACAACCCCGTGGTCTTCTTCGATGTCAGCATCGGCGGGCAGGTGGGACAGGGCGTTCCGGACCCAACAGCACCCTTGGTCCCGGCCGGACCGGGGTGGTGCCGGTGGGGGCTGCGGGAGGTGGCGGGGGAGCAGGGGGGGCTTAGGGAGCGCACCGGGACCTTGAGGATGAACCGGAGGGGCTGCTCCGGGAAAAGGGTTCGCGGGGGTGCGGGGCGAGGGTCCTGCAGGGATGAGTTGGGGGCACAGGGGGGGCTCAAGGGGCCATTGCGGGGTAAGGCTGAGCTGCTGGAGTGATGCAGCAGGAGGGAAAGGGTGGGCAGGAGAGGGGGTGAGTGGGGCAGCAGGTTGTATCGGGATGGGGTGGGGGGGATTTGGGGGTTGCAGGAATGAGAAATGCGTCAGGAGGCTGAATTTGTGGGATTTCCCCGGGTGCTGAGGTGTGTGGGGAGGGCCAGAAGGCTGATCTGTCCCCCCCTCTCCACAGGAGGTGGGCCGCATGAAGATCGAGCTGTTCGCTGATGTTGTACCCAAAACGGCAGAGAACTTCAGGTAGGGAGCAGTCAGCCTTCAGCAGCAGGGTCTGGACATGGGCTGCGAGAGCTTCAGGGTGCAGGGCTGTCCCTGGTGCCCCCAGAACTGCTGCACCTCCTTTGCTGCTCTTTTTGTTCCTGAGAAATGTGGCTGTTCCACATCCTGATCCATCACTGTTCCACATCCAGATCCATCACTGTTCCACATCCTGATCCATCAGGGCAGCCCATCTGGCTGGAAGCTGGAGGACTCCAGTCCTTCTCTGCCCCTTAGGTGAAGCTTTGTGATCTGCTCAGTGTGTTTATAAAAGGCAGAACCTGGATGAGTTCTCTACCCCTGGGTGAAGGATGTAACACTTGGACTTCCCACTGCCAGGGGAAAAATGAATATC
Organism: Heliangelus exortis; assembly: GCF_036169615.1. Taxonomy (NCBI): domain Eukaryota; kingdom Metazoa; phylum Chordata; class Aves; order Apodiformes; family Trochilidae; genus Heliangelus; species Heliangelus exortis. The sequence goes on from NC_092444.1 coordinate 1,306,984, forward strand.
CTGTGTTCTCTGTGGAACAAGGTGCCTCCTCCACCTTCAGTTTCTGACAAGCTCACTGTTAAATATCTGACTTCCTCAACTGGAAAAAGTGCACAAGTCTGCTTAGGAATAGAACTGGGGAGGAGTTGCTGCTGGTTCCCTTTCCCTGGGGACATCCCTGATGCAGTGGGGGAGGTGCTGCCTGTTTGCTGGATGCAGCCCTGGGTGTCCTCAGAGTTCAAATGTGGCTCAGGCTCTGTTTTTCTTTGTTTTCCAGGCAGTTTTGTACAGGTGAATTCAGGTAAGTGAATATAGCATTACATGGTCCTTTGAAGTAGCTTCCTCTGAGAAACAGGGCTGGGGGAGAGGGAAGAAGGCTGAGTGTGAAGTTTTTCTTACTCTGTCAGTACAAACCCAGGGAAGGTTGTCAGCATCAGCTCTGACACCACGGTGATGGGCTTGGTTGCAGAGGTGCAGACTTTGCCTTTTGGGCACAGCTGTGTTGTGCTGGGGATGCTCTAAAAAGCCTTGTCTGCAAACCCCACCTCCTTGTGCTGCAGCTTGTGGTGGGATCCTGTCAAGGTGATGGAGTGGATGTTGTAGGGAATGGTGGCATTGCCTGTGCCTGATTGAGGTTTCCCTTGGCCTCAGGGCAGCAGCTGAGAGCCAGGCCCCAGGACATGGGGTTTTAGGTTGTAGGGAAAAGGTATGGGCAGTCTTTTGGGGCTCTGAATTTCTGGGTGGGTTCTGTGTTGGTATGTCCAGTAAATTGCAGTGTTTTACCTTTTTATTTCCTTGTAGGAAAGATGGTGTCCCTATAGGTTATAAAGGAAGCACTTTCCACAGGTAATTCATGTGCTTTTGTGTAGGGACTGCAGTAGCAGCCTGAGTAAGAGGGGGTTTTGACCTGCCTCAAGGCATTCTTGGTCTGGGAGGCTTTTATAGGCTGTGCCTGATAACATCCTGCACCTTGGGGTGCTGTCAGGTGAGGCTGGTGGGGTCACTGGGAAAATCCCCTGTTCCTGTGTGCCTGGTTGGAGATGGGTTTCTGACTTCTGTCACCTAATGGCTCTCCCTGGCCAAACATCAGTAGGTCCCAAATGACCTGAGAGCAACCAGTGGTGAATATTGTAGATTTTTGGCTGTAGCATTCCTAGACCCTAACAACCTTAGTTGTGTTCAATGGCAGAACCCCTTTTTGTCACATATGAAGCTTCCTGAGGCATTTGTCTATTAGAACTAAGTGCTGTTTTCCTTCTTCAGGGTAATAAAGGATTTCATGATCCAAGGAGGTGACTTTGTCAACGTATGTACCTCTGTATTCCTTTTGTACTAGAAAACAAATTTTTTTTTGTACTAGAAATTTTTTTTTTTGTACTAGAAAACAAATCCAGTCCGTGGTGAACATCCCTTCTCCTTCCCAAAACATTTCTTATCAAAAGCAAGCCTGGCAGTGCAATTAGAGGCTTTTCCAAATTGCAAAGACTGTGGGGTTTTTACCTGTTGTCTTTCCCTTTCTGAGCTCCCAAATAAGAAACCCTGCAAGTTTTTATTAGCTTTGTGGAGAGACAGCCTAACCACAGAACTAAGTATCTAGTGTGAGAGAGAGTTTAAATCAAAAGTAACTTTTTGTTAGTGAAATGTTTTAAAATAGAGAAGACTTTGTGCCCTCTGACTGGAGGATAAGCAGAGTCTATGGGGAATGCTGGAGGACCACAGGGTTTCTTCACTGTCCTAGAACCCAGTAAAATGATTTAATTTCTGGAAGTGTTTCCTAATCTGGGGGGAGCAATAAAGCTTTTTTTAATTAAAAACTTGTAAAACTTGGTTGCATGAAAGTAACTGGAAATACTGACTGCCCAGCAGGTGGCTCAGCCACACCAGGTTTCCAGGTAGTGATGCTGCTCTGATGTCCCTCTGGGCTGTGTTACTTCCACTGGAGTTCAACGAGCACTGCAGATGGCACCAGATTTTATAACTGATCAATTACACTTCCTACAAAGCCACATGTGGAGTAAGAACAGTCTTGCTGGCCCCAGAGATAGGCTGTATTCTCCCATGTCAGAGCCAGTGACTGAAGTTAAATACAAGATGTCTCAGCTTGGGAAAAGGTAAAACAGAAACCAGAAATTCTGGAGGTTAGAAGCTCTCCTTGCTGTTTGCAGCACAGTCACAGCACACCAGGTGAAATAAGTAACCATTCCAGCAGCAAACTTGTCCCACACAGCCATGGCTGCTTCCCTTGTCACAGCACCTCGTGCTTGTACAGCTCCTCCCTTTTCTCTGCCAAGTTCAGGTGGGTTCATGCAAGCCCCCAGCTCATCCTGGGAGGCTTCAACTCAATTCTTACCATCCCAGTGGGTTTCTGCCAACACATGGATGGCAAATGATGGTCTGTGTAGTTAGAAACCAGTTGCTGCCCCTCTCTGGAAATGAACCATTGAATGTGTGTATTAATGTGTGTATTAATGTGTGTATTAATGTGTGTATTAATGTGTGTATTAATGTGTGTATTAATGTGTGTGTTAATGTGTGTATTAATGTGTGTATTAATGTGTATTAATGTGTATATTAATGGCAGTACAGCATCCTGGTCTGAGTTTAACCCTGTCCTGCTTGGGGATTTAAAATTTGGCAGCAAATGCTGTGTCTGACTGGGCCCCTTCCTTGTGCAGGGAGATGGCACTGGAGTAGCCAGTATCTATAGGGGGCCTTTTGCAGATGAAAACTTCAAGCTGAAACACTCTGCTCCTGGGCTGCTCTCTATGGTGAGTATAAAAAAAGGGACATTCTGGGAATAAAAAAAATTCTCTGAAGTGTGAAAAGTATTTGCCAGGCAGTGGAAATCTCCCAGCATTAGCTACAAAATCTGGAAGACCTGCTTTCCACTTATTGTTGGCTTTTCATAGGTTAATCTGTTGAGTAAGACAAGTGGGATCCTTCACCATCCTTTCTTACCTTTTGGGAGTGCTGGGGCAGGCACTGAGCATCCTTCAGAACAGGCAGATCCTTACAGGTTTTGTACAGCAGCAAGCAGTGTGTTCTGTCTTCCCTGGCAGTGTTGTCAAACATTGACCTCAGTAAGGATGAAACAAAGAGCTTTGGGAGCCTCAAAGCCATGGCAGCATTATCACAGTATCTTTTATAACACCTTCCTGCTCAACACTGCAGGAAAAACTGGAACTGTTGCACGTTATCTGGTAGGAACAATCCACTGACTTTTGCAATAGAAAGCAGGTGGTTCAGTGTTCCTGTCTGCAGCTGCTTCTCCCCCAGCTTGCTCAGCTGCCCTGCCCTTAAAAGTCCTTGCTTTGGGCATCCATCATTTGGAGTAGTTCTTCCTCATCAAAACAGAGCCCCAAAAGAGTCACCATGCAAGTGAATTCCATGGAAGAATTACCAGTTTTGTGTCAAAGTGGAATGGCCCTGGAGTTGTTCTACTGGGACAACCCAAGGTCCATCCCTGCTGGTCCTTACAGTCCTGCAGCTTCAGTGCTTGCCCAGTTCACTTGTTAGCCCAGAAACATCTTTAGCACCTCCTGGTTGTCAGAAGAGCTCAACTTAAATGTTGCAGAGATGTTTCCTTAGCAGAGCACAAATGCTCTGGGTGTTGGGCTTGGTGTAAATTAAATTTTAAATCTGCATAACACTGTTCTGTGGAGCCTGTGCCACTATAATCATCAGCTTTCTCATCCTGATCTTCAGAACAGACACCTTTTTTTATCCAATATTTTATTCTGTATTACTTTTATTCTCTATTATTTAAAACCTTCCAAAGAGCAGAAATTGGATTCCTTTTTTTTCTGCCTTTTTTCCTGACTTTCAGTTTTCCCCTGGACAATACCACACCAGTGAGTGCTCATTACCAATAATTTCAGCCCTTTTTTTCAGGAGTCTGCTTTAGAGCCCAGATTTCAGTACAGTCTTGGGCTGAATGTGCCTTCACAGATGTGCAATAAAAGCTGGGCATGCAGATATTTTCCATATGCTGGCATGACCAGACTGGGAGGCATGTCCAGCACAGGGTTCTCTCCTGTAGATCTTGCTTTTTTTTGTTTGTAGAGCTGTAAGATAAAAACAAGTGAGGGTGGGTGCAGCAGCTCTTTCCTATGTGCTACGTGTGTGGCTTCAGTTTGGGGAAGTCATCATTTGTACCTCTTACCTAATTTTGCCATTCTCAACCCCCAGGCAAACAGTGGCCCAAGCACCAATGGCTGTCAGTTTTTCATTACATGCTCCAAATGTGACTGGTTGGATGGAAAGCACGTGGTGTTTGGTGAGTACTTGTGAACACCTGGTGAACCAGCTCAGGAACATTGGCACAGCTCCTGAAATAAACACCCAGGGCCTGCTTGTTCTTCCCCCGTGGCTCAGGCCAGCAGAGATACCCATGCAGTCAGATATGAGGTGGATTATTGCTGAAATTAAACAATTTTTTCCCAGGGTAGCTTTAATCTAGGTCAGTTCCTTGAGCAGTGAGTGGAGTTGCTAGAGAAATCCTCGTGCTGGTGCAGAAGGGACAGAGGAGTGAGGGGACAGCTTTCTCTGCACTCTCAGCAGAATTTTAGATAATAATTCCATGAAACCACCTCTGCTAACTTCTCATGTCCTGCCACAAGAGCTGTAGGATTCCAAGGCCTTTAAGCTGATGTTTTTTGCTCATGCTGATGCTTTAAGCTCACTGCCTCTGGTTCTTGAGCACAGCTGATGTTGTTCATTGCCTTTCTTGCATTGTTACAAAGGTTGTGATGACAGAGGGACAGTCCTGCTGCATTTTAGCACAGCTGAGGGTGGTGGGTCTCACTCAGAACCTGTATTTCTGTACATGCTCCTGTGGTGGGAAAATGGGCTTGATCTGTTCTGAATGGCTTGATCTGTTCTGAGGGCTCTGCAGAGGGACCTGGACAGACTGGAGAGTTGGGCTGATCCCAAGGGGATGAGGTTCAACACAACAACCCCATGGGGAGCTCCATGGGGCACAGAGTGGCAGAAAGGGACCTGGGATTGCCAGGAAGCTGAAGAGGAGCCAGCAGTGTGCCCAGGTGGCCAAGAAGGCCAATGGCATCCTGGGCTGGCTCAGGAACAGCGTGGCCAGCAGGTCCAGGGAAGGGATTCTGCCCCTGTGCTCAGCCCTGGGGAGGCCACAGCTTGAGTCCTGTGTCCAGTTCTGGGCCCCTCAGCTCAGGAAGGAGATTGAGGTGCTGGAGCAGGTCCAGAGAAGAGCAAGGAGGCTGGGAAGGGATCCAGCACAAGTGCTGTGAGGAAGGGCTGAGGGAGCTGGGGGTGTTGAGGCTGGAGAAGAGGAGGCTCAGGGGAGACCTCATCACTCTCTCCAACTCCCTGAAAGGAGGTTGGAGCCAGGGGGGGGTCGGGCTCTGCTCCCAGGCAGAGACAAGACAAGAGGCCATGGGCTTAAGGATTTTTTCCTAATATCCAACCTAAACCTCCCCTGGCAGAGCTTCAGCTCTGCCAGGGGAGGTTTAGGTTGGATATTAGGAGAAATTCTTTGCAGAGAGGGTGCTCAGGCATTGGAATGGGCTGCCCAGGGAAGGGGTGGATTCTCCATCCCTGGAGATATTTCCAAAGAGCCTGGATGTGGCACTCAGTGCCATGGGCTGGGAACCACGGGGGGAGTGGAGCAAGGGTTGGACTTGATGAGCTCTGAGGTCCCTTCCAACCCAGCCAGTTCTAGGATTCTGTGATTCTATGAATGTGGAAAATGTTTTAAGAATTCATTGTTTTCTTCATCACTGTGGAGCTAAGTAACAAACCCTGAGGTGCCCAAGAGTTACACACTGCCCTCCTCAGGAGGAACACAAGTGTGTGTAGCTGTGGTGAGTGGGGGGGAGCAGCAGCCACACTGAAGTGGAATATTTTCTCATTCTAGGTAAAATCGTCGATGGGCTGCTGGTCATGAGAAAAATTGAAGTAAGTTGAATTTGCCTATTTCTCTGGGAATATCCACCCTTCAAAGTCATGTGGAGGATTAACAAGGGTTGTTTTCTCCTCTTCTGCTGTCTGTAGAGGATACCAGGGAACACCAGTGGTGATATTATTGGTTGTTGTAATTATAAAATAGCAGGAAATCTGTTGAGGCACAAACTGTCATATAAAGTGACTTTAGAAATGCTGTGCTCTTGTTAGAGTGAGGCTTGTGGGTTTTGGCTGTATTTGCAATGCTTTGCCTTTGTTCAGGAAGCTGAACTGAAAGCTGTTCCATCAGCAGCTCAGACAAAAGCATAAGGCAGATCATTTCTGTGCCATTGCCTGGAATTATTCAGTGGGTGCTAAATCATCAGTCCTGCTGATCTGTGATCAGCACCTTTGATAAAAAAAAATTAAATCCATCTACTGAGTGGCTTCCAGGAGCTGAAGATACATAGGCTCAGGGGTGGTGGTTTCTCCCAGTGAATGATGTGAGTGGGTGTCCTGCAGGGTGTTTTCCTTGAGGTTTCACAAACAGTGGTGTGTTCCTTGAGACATGGCACAAGGGCTTTGGCAGCACTGAATCCAAAAATTGGGGTGCAAGCAGCTGGCAGGTGTTAGGTGCTGAGAAAAGGTGGCATGGAAGGAACTGTATGGCATGGGAGAATCCCTGTGTTGCTGTCCCTCTGTGCCAGAAGCACTGCTGGGAGGGATGTGGTGGTGTCTGCTTGTGCATCACTGCACTGAGGGACAAAAGCAAACCAGAGACTGCTGAAAGAGCAGCCAAGCACAGCAGAATGAGAGGTTCAGGATGAGGGTTGCTTTGTGGTTGTCTCTTACTTGAATTCCCCTTCTTGCTTGGCTTCTTGAAGCTGAAATTAGTAACTGAAAAAAATTCAAGCCACAGCATCCTTGTGACATGATGCCTGCTGTGTCTCACGAGGAGCTCTCCAGATTCTGCTGTTTCTTGCCTCCCGTTCAAAGGATCAGGATCCCAAATAATCCCAAAAATCTGTGCACAGAGTTCACCAGCTTCTGGCTGGATCCAGTGCCAAAAGGTGTGATGATGCTTCTCAGAGCTGTGTCAAGATTTCCCTGTTCCTCCTGTTGCAAAAACACCTCTTAACCAGTCTTGAGGTACTTGCCACTCACTGAACTTGCTGTACTTTTTAAAGGTTTACCATTATATATTTTTTTCTCCCCAGAATGTGCCTACAGGTCCCAACAACAAACCCAAGCTACCAGTGGTCATCTCCCAGTGTGGGGAAATGTGAAGCAGTGGAAGAGATGTGGTGAGTCCCAGTCTGCAGACACCCAGTGCAGCTGCTCTGCTCTGCCACTCACTTTTCTCTTGACTTATTTCCCCTTTCAAGTCTGTGAAGAGCTGACTCAGTTCAGTGAAACACCAGAAAACACCTCTCTAACAGTGTTAGTTTTCTGCCAGCTCAGCTCCCTGAATTTGCTTTTTTTCTGAGCTTTTTTTCTGCTTTTTTCCTTGAGTGCTGGGGGAACAGGATTTTGGTGTCAGTGGGAAGATGGGGTTGTGGGAGCTCTGCCTGAGGTGGGGTTGGGCTTCACTTTGACCTGAAGGTTGGTGAACTCTCCAATTGCCAGAGAAAACAGAATATCTGTGTGCTGGGCAAGCAGGGATCAAGAAAAGAGGAGAAAGAGCACTTGGGCCATAGGTCTGCCACCACTGAAGGGCCAAGGAGTTCTTAACTCCTGCCTTAACTCAAAAAAATATACAACTGTCCTCATCTAAAGAGAGATGTTTCCAGCATTTTTACTATGCTGAAGCTTTACAAATGAAGCTTTGTACATTGCTAAAGCTTTACAAAGCTTCATTTTGGTTAAACTGAGGCTCAGGACAGAGCTCAGGCTGATGTACAGTATTCTGTTTCCATTTGTCCACCCACTTCACCATAAAAACCACAAGTATTTAAAAAAATTCCAATGTGCCAGGCTGCAGCTTACCAGAACCCTGCTGTATTAGCCTTTTGATTGCTGGTTTTTCAAATTCCAGCAGGCAGGCAGGCACTAACAAAAGCAAATCCCTGCATTTTTTGACCTTCCATTAGATGATTTCCAAAGACATCTGGAATTGCCCACGAAGACCTCTCCCTACTTCCAGAAGAGTCTTTCAGATCTACAGCACTTCTGACCCTTGAGAGCTTTTAAAGAAAGACAGAGACCACCTTGCCACTTGGTTTTCTTGCAGAGGGGCTGTGCTGGGGGGTTGGGGCCCCTGCAGGGTTGTCCTCAGGCCCAGCCTTGTAGATCATTTCTATTTGGAGCACATGATGGCCAACATCCAACTTGAGACTCAGAAGTTTTTAATTTTTAGGTAGAGGGCTGGTGCCATCTTGCTTCTTCCCCAGCCAGTTCTTAGGAACTGCCTCTCAGCTGCCTGGAAACAAGAGAGGAATTTGTCCTGCCCATCTTCAGACAAGTAAATAATTCAGTCACCTTGTCAGGGTCCTATAAATGAGCCAGGAGAGACAGGAGGTGCTGGATTTAGGTTCAGAGGTAGGTGCAGGTGCCCCACATGGAAGCACAGGAGGGTTTGGGGCTGACATGAGCACACAGCAGGCAGCACAGACCTGAAGGTGTCTGTACAGCAGTGTCACTGTACACCTGGTGTTGCAGGGTGAGTTGAGGATGTCTGTCCTGCACTTCAGACCTTTTTCTTCTTTGTTTCAGTGCTGCTTCACCAGTGGTTAGGCCTGTGCTGGCTCCATGCAGTTGCAGTTCCAGCCAGGCTCTTCCCCTGCCCCAGTCCTCTCCACAGGCCAGATCTGCACTCTTTGACATTCTTCTGAAATGATTTAATAATTGGCACGTGTCTTTTTTTAATGTTTTGAAATGTAAGTAAAGAATTTTGTTAAATATGTGTGAAGTGCACCTCAGTTAACCTGCTGGGAAACAGATTCCTCAGGTGAGAAGGGCTGGAGCATCTTTAGCAATGTACATTTTCCTTCCTGGTTCTGTGTGTTCTGTCGAGGGCCATTGCTGCTGGGCATTTGCAAAATGGGGAGAAAGAGCTGAAAGGACCAGAGCAGAGCATGCAGAGGGCTTTTTCCTGTGAGATGAGGGTTGGAAATTCCCAGTATGGAGGAGAAAACTCGACCTAGATGACAGCTGTGAGATGGAGCTTACCAAAAAGAGAGAAACTCAGCTGCTTGTCCTGCTCAGCAGTGTCCAGAGCTGTTTCCCTGGGGTTAGGCAGCAGCTTGGCTCCCCCAGGAGCTGCAGGTTTGCATTCTGGCTGTGGGTACCTGAATTCTCCAGACTTTTCAGCAGAGAAATAGCTTATTTCTGGGCCTGGCCTCAGCAACACTTTCTCAGCATGAGGGGTTTATGTCACTGTGATCAGCTGCTCTCCCTGCCCGTGTAGCAGAGCTTTCCAACATTATTAACAGTGGCAAATCCATTACAACCTCTTTGGAAGTTTTTCTGGTTATGTCCTGTGAATGTTTCTCCTTGATGTTTTTCTGGTTATGTCCTGTGAATGTTTCTCCTTGATGCTGAGTGTGCAGGGATTCAGCTTTCCAGCTCACCTGTCTTACTGTTCCTTATCTGCTGGTGGAAAGTTTACTCCAAAACCACATTTTTAGGTATAATTGCCCCAAGATGAAGTCCCCCTTCAGTTATGTTTTTTTTAGCAAGTCCTGGAACCTCCTGCTCTGGAGCAGATGATGGATATTTTCTCTCACATCCAGTGTCTTCTTCAGATGTGGATGGTAAAACTGGAGGCAACTTTTTGGATTTCTCTTTATTCACCTGAGGGTCAGATTAGCTCTAGGCCCTCCAGTGTTACCACCCAAAAAACCATCATTAGCTGTTGGGTGGCCCTGACTTTATTCTGTAGGTGCATGGCTATGACATCCTCACAGGCTTCACCACTGAGATTTGATGTTTTCTCCCCAATTTTCTCTCTCTAGGGTCTTGCATGGTGGATTCCCTTTTAACACTTAATTTTCAGTGGATTTACTGAGCACCATCCACTTTAGATATTCTGGTTCCAAGGTCACAATCCTGATGCAGATCCCATGCAAAATGGAATTATTGTTTTAAAGCTCTTTCCTTGGTTAGCTGAGTTGGAGATCTCATGGAAAAGCTACAAGATAGCTTGGCAAGCCCCATATCCACAAATCCACACGGGCTGTTGTGGTGGGTTGGCTTGGCCCTGTCTGCACTCCTCACCTGGCCATGGTGTAAGGTGGGAAACCAAGTCCCTGGCTTTTATCTTTCACCCTGGCATGAGGGACCCAGCAGTAATTTATTTGTGGGTGATGTGTCAGGGCTGATCCCAAGGATGGTCACAGAGGTGGTGGAGCAGCTCTCAGAGACCTTCTGGGGGGTTGCTGGTGACTTTTCCCTTCAAGTGGCCAAGGAAATAATTTGGTGGCCATAAGGCTGTGTTTCCCTGGACCTTTCCTCTGGAGAGTCCAGCAGAGATCTTGGATCTCTTTGAAGAGGCTGTGAGGAAACGGAGGCAAAGAGAAAGGCTCTGTTGAGATAAAAACCCAGTGGTGATGCTTTCCTGCCTGTCTGGGTGGGGAGAAGGGCTCAGGGCAAGGGGAGCCTCCTCAGGCAGAGAAGATAACAGGGAAGGGAAGGGAAAGAAAGGGAAGGGAAGAAGGAAAGAAGGAAAGAGAAGGGAAGGAGGAGAGAAGGGAAGGAGGAGAGAAGGGAAGGAGGAGAGAAGGGAAGGAGGAGAGAAGGGAAGGAGGAGAGAAGGGAAGGAGGAGAGAAGGGAAGGAGGAGAGAAGGGAAGGAGGAGAGAAGGGAAGGAGGAGAGAAGGGAAGGAGGAGAGAAGGGAAGGAGGAGAGAAGGGAAGGAGGAGAGAAGGGAAGGAGGAGAGAAGGGAAGGAGGAGAGAAGGGAAGGAGGAGAGAAGGGAAGGAGGAGAGAAGGGAAGGGAAGGAGGGAAGGGAAGGAGGGAAGGGAAGGAGGGAAGGGAAGGAGGGAAGGGAAGGAGGGAAGGGAAGGAGGGAAGGGAAGGAGGGAAGGGAAGGAGGGAAGGGAAGGAGGGAAGCGAAGGAGGAAGGGAAGGAGGAAGGGAAGGAGGAAGGGAAGGAGGGAAGAGAAGCAGGGAAGGGAAGCAGGGAAGAGAAGCAGGGAAGGGAAGGAGGAAGGGAAGGAGGGAAGGGAAGGAGGGAAGGGAAGGAGGAAGGGAAGGAGGGAAGGGAAGGAGGGAAGGGAAGGAGGGAAGGGAAGGAGGGAAGAGAAGCAGGGAAGAGAAGCAGGGAAGGGAAGGAGGGAAGGGAAGCAGGGAAGGGAAGCAGGGAAGGGAAGGAGGGAAGGGAAGCAGGAGCTGCTTAGGGGAAGGCTGAAGACAAGGCTTGGGAGAGAGCTCAGAGCCAGGGGTGCAGGGTGGCTCTGGAATGGCTCAGTTCCGAGTGAGTGAGGAGCCAGGCAGGGACCTTCCTCATCTCCCTGAGGCAAAGAGAGGGAGCGGAGCCCCTGGGAGCCGCTGCAGCGCGGGGGGGTTCGAGCTTCCCCCGGACCCGAATTCCTGGAGCTGAATCCCACCCCTGCGGCACCGGGACCCGCTCCCTGCGCGCTTCCCGGCTCGATCCCCACCGCAGGGAACCGCACATCCCAGCAGCTGGGCCGTGGCTCCCGGGTTCGGTTGTACCGGCGGGCTCCTTCCTCCCTCCCCGCCGTTCCCCGCCTTCACGGGAGGGACTGTGCCGCCACGAGGGGCCGAACGCGGCGGGTTCCCGCTCGATGGCTTCACCACGCGGTGTGAGAGCGAGGGGAGCGGTTGGTAACGGCGGGGCGGGCGCAGCCGAGCGGGAGGCACCGGGCGGCCCCGGGGCGGGAGAGGACGGAGCCGCCGGCACCGCCACATGGCCCTGGCGCTCACCGGATCGGGCCCGCGGGGGGCGGGAGCAGCGGAGGCGGCGGCCAATCAGGGGATGGGGGCGGGGACTCGGGGTAGGCCGGTAAAGCAAAGCGAGCCCGGGAGCCGCGTCCCGAACAGCCAACGGGAGCGCTTTCTCGAAGAAAGGCAGGCGATTCAGCCAATAGGCGGTCGGGAAGGGGAGGTGGCCGGGGAGGGACGGGCCAATGGGCTGGCCGGTCTCTTAACGGGCGGCCCGAACGGCCAATAGCGTGTCACGCGGGCGGGGCGCGCGGGGTGGCTAGCCGGTGAGGGCCGCCATTGTGGCCAGTTCGATCGGTATCGGGAGCGGAGAGCGGAGCTCAGCGAGCCCGGAGCAGGGAGCAGCCCCCCCCACGGCCGGCCTCAGTCACCATCACACCGCGGGAGGCGGCGCAAACAGTCACCACCACCGTCCGCACCGAACAGCCGCCGCCATGAGCAGCGAGGCCGAGACCCAGCCGCCCGCCGCCCCCGTCCCCGCGGCGGCCCCCGCCTCCCCCGCCGACTCCAAGCCCAACGGCGGGACCGGGAACGGGGGCAGCGGCCTGGCCTCGGCGGCGCCTCCCGCCGGCGGGGACAAGAAGGTCATCGGTGAGCGAGGCGGGGCGAAGGGGGTCGGTGTGTCGTGTGTGCGGAGGGAGGCGGTTGGGGAGGCCTCGGCGGCGCCGCGCGTTGTCCCCGTCTCCCCCCCCCTTTCCCCGCCCGCCATGGCTGACGGGCGGCGCGAGCTCCCCCTCGCTGAGGAGCGGCGCGCGCCTCCTTTGCCGCCCCCTCACATCACATCACATCACAGCCCCCCCCCACCCCATTCCCCCCCCCATCCCCCATCCCAACCCCCTCCCCTCGGCGCGCGCGCCCCCCTCGCTCGTGCCCGCGGCGGCCGTTGGGCCCCCACCCACCCACCCACCCACCCCGCGCGCGCCGCCGCCGCCGGGCCCCGCGTGTCGGGGGGTGGGGGCGGGGCGGGGCGGCTCAAAATGTCCGCCACGCGCGGCCTTTGTGTGCGCGCCGCCACGTGCCGCCTGACGCCGCCTCCGCTTCTCTTCTTCCTCCCCCCCCCTTCCCCGCCACCACCGACCCCAGCAACGAAGGTTTTGGGAACAGTGAAATGGTTCAACGTGAGGAACGGTTACGGCTTCATCAACAGGTGAGCGGCGGCGACGGGACTGGGTCACCTCTGTCACCTCTGCCTGGCGCCCCTGAGCACGGGTCACGCGAGTCTCACCCCTTCCCCGGGGGTTGTATCCCCTCCCCGGGGCTTCTTCCCCCTCCCCGGGGCTTCTTCCCCCTCCCCGGGCCTTCTTCCCCCTCGCCGAGGGTTCTGTCCCCTCCCCGGGGCTTCTGTCCCCTCCCCGGGGGTTTTGGCCCCTCGCCGAGGGTTCTTCCCCCTCCCCGGGGCTTCTTCCCCCTCGCTGAGGGTTCTGTCCCCTCGCCGGGGGTTCTGTCTCCTCCCTGGCGTTTGCTTTTTAGTGCCTTAATCCCGGTGAAAGCCTCGGTTTGTGAATTTGATTTCGTGGCTGTGTTTCTCACGTTAAGATGGTTTTTACAGCGGTTTGTGCTTTAGAGGTTTTTTTGTGCTCTTAAGGATATAAATGTCTGCTTGGTGTGAGCACACTCGCAGTGTTTGTGTAACCTGTGTGAAGCTCGGTTGCATCAATGCAAGCAAAGGTTGCTTGGAGCAGTTGGGAGTTAAAAGCATGAGGAAACCTCAAATGTACAGGGAGAGGAGCAAAATGCAGGTGTTTGTCACAAGCCTGGGATGTATAACGGGATCCTGAGAAGCATAGCTGTAGAAAATTCTTTTTGTGGCAGTAGTTGATTTAAAAAAAAAATTTGAGCACTTGGAAAGAGTTTTGTAAATACTTAAAATTGGTGAAGCTGTCCAGTAGCACAGGAGTCCTGGAATGGTATCCAGGTGCTTTTGTTGGGCCTCTTATTCCTGTTTCTTTTCCATACTACTTTTTAAAAAGTATTTGTTCCCTTGGGACCCAGTCTGCCCAGCTTCTTCACTGGGTCTGTCTCTGCCAGTTGTAAACCAACTCTTTGGTTCACAGCATGGACTCTTCATGGAGGTTTTACTGTTAAACCACGTGCACCATGGGTGCTGTCAGCTTGAGGGTCTTTGGCTTTTATAAAGGTGTTCCAAGTCCTAGGCCAGCAGCTCTCCCTCTGGGAACAGGATTTTTCCTGGCTCCCTAAGGAGCAGCAGTACAGCTCCTTGGTCCTTACCTTGGCAACTGTTTAGTCCTTGAGGTTGCCATTTGGAATGAGAAGCCCAGTGTGATCTCTTGTTCTCAGGAGAGCCAAACTAGAGGACATTTCCTCACTTTTGGCACCCCTCTGCCTCACCACCAGGGAAACTTTGTTGGAGCTGTGGACCTTGCTTGTCTTTGCTTCAGCCAGGTCTGCTTGCATCTAAAATTAGCTTTGGACCAAAAATGTGGCCTTGCTGGAGATGGAGGTTGACTTCAAGTGTTCCCTGTGCTCTAATATTCAAAGTGTTTGTGCTCTGCAGTACTGGTGTGAATGCTGAGTATCTGTCAAGTGTTTCTTGCAGCTGTCAAAGCAAGGAATGGATGTGCAGGCCTCTGATTTAGTCCTCTTACCATAATTGGAGCTGCACATTGGGAGCTGGTTTTGTGTATTTAGTGCTCTGCAGAACTTCCCAGTGGCATTTTCTTTATCTGTCTGCCTCTCTGAGTCGTTTTTTTGGGTTGTTTGTTTTGTTTTCATTTTTTTTAGGTGTTAAAGGTATCGAGGTATCATTTAGTGCAAAGTCAAGTGTTAGGTTCTCATAAAAGGGGGGTTCTCCTGTACCATTTAAAGTTTTCTTTGACAAAATGATCACTACTGCTTCTAGATGCACTTGCTGGAAAACCACTATCAGTGCTCGTGTGGCAGGCACTGAGCTTCAGAATTTACCAGTATATTTTTTAACTAACCTTGTATAGAGCCATATCTGGGTAATCAATTCATTTATTGATCTAAAACCCCAGTGCCCTCTGAAATGAAAACTAATTTTCAAAAGGGCTTCCAAACCAGACACCTGGTATGGCTGTCCAAAATCAAACTTGGGCAAGAGCATCCTCTTGCAGAGCACAGCTGATGGGTACTTCTGCCACCATTCAGAGTGAAGGAAGATGCTAAAATATTTTTACTGACAACCTGGTACTGAGCTCTGCTGAAGGTTTCCAGCTTTTGCAGCATCTGGTTACAGAGCTTGCATTGTGAAAAAAGAATTGAAGCTCAGGCTTGCTAAGGGCTTCTGGGTGTACCTGGAGACATGCTGCCTCATGGTGCTCTGCTTTGGTGCCTTTTGATTCTTTTTCCAGTAACCTTTTTGAGGTTTGTAGGCATCAGTTCCACGAGGAAACAAGGTGACTTATTTTTGGTGGTGCTGTCTGACTGGTTTTTGGAAAAGTTGTAATTGTCATCCTGTTTTGAAGGCAGTTGTGAGAGGGATACATGTCCATCTATCTGAATTTTTGTGTCTTGATTCTGCCAGCAGTACCTGTAAGCTCTCCAATTCAGAGCACATTTTCACACCACCTTGCTTTGTGATGTCTTTAATCAGTCATTTAGGGAATGAAAGCCACTTTGCTATCAATTCCTACCATTCCCCAGGCCACTGAAAGTAATGCTGCAGCAAGGTGCTGTTGGTACCCTGTGAGGTTGTTAAAAGAGTGGTGGAAACAGCACCCACAGCTCTCAGCACAGGCTGGTTTGGGTTTTATTTGTTTTTTTTTTTTTTGCTGTGCCTCTTGAATAATTGCAGAGCAGAAACTTTACTGACTTGGTACCCAACTGTGGTTATCCAGCTGCAGCATGGCAGTTACAGAAACTGTCATGGTCATGCTGCAGGATGATTTTGGACTCTTCAGAGTGCAGATTGTTTCTTGTGAGGGGAGAAATCCAAGCTGTCCCACTCTGTTCTCAGCACTGCTGCCTGCCTGACCCTGCTGCCCTCACTCATCAGCCAGTGGCTCTTCTTACAAAGACTCTTGACAGCTGATCTCCCACACTGAACCCTGTCAGAAATGGTGGACTGGTCACTCTGAGGTGCTCTTCCTCCTTCCCACATCTCTGTTGGTAGGACACAAAGTGCAGAGGGGTTTGCAGGAGGGAGGAAGGATGCTTTCCCATGCAGCAGGACTTGCACAGTCTCTGCCCTGACAGTCTCTTCAAGCAGCAGGCTAGCAGGGGGATAGGTGATACTAGGATGAGATGCAAAGCTGATGCAGAAAGCTGCTTTGTCCCCACCCCAAACAATTGAATTTTGAAACTGGACTAACTGACATTTTATACACAAATTCCCCTTTCTTACTCTCTTGCAGGAATGACACCAAGGAAGATGTGTTTGTCCATCAGGTAAGATTTTCTTGACAATGAAATGTGTTACCCCTCTGAACCTTGCTGTGCATCACCTGTGTAGGCAGGACTGAAGTTGTGGGAGAGCCTCATGTTCCCAGAGAGCTGTCACTTGAACACAGCTGTTTGTCACTAGTGGATCACAAGTAAAAAACTCCTTGCACGTGGAGGTTTGCATTTCCACAAGCATCCATCATGAGGACATGAGGCTTGTAGGACTGAGTGATGAAAACTGAGTGTGCTGTGACTCCAGGATAACTGTTGGGAGTCAAGATAAGTTGCCTTGTGGATTCCTGTAGTTTTTAGCAGATGGAAATAGTGTTCTATGCACAGCTTGCAGGAGGGAGAGAAGTTAATTGGGCTGTAATAAGGATGAAGTGCCACTGCAGCTATTTTTGTGGGTTTGGTTTTGGTTTTTAGGCAAAACTTCTGGGGAATTGGTGGTTTCAGGCTTTCCATGAATAGTTGCTTTTTCAGTTAAACAGATATGTACAATATTATCTCTGGGGAGCATGTAAACCTCTGGAAAGTAGGCCAGAGTGAGAGTGCACATTGCACATGTGGTTTGTTTCATGGAGCATTTAGCCTTGGTGTCTGACTTGTGTGTCTGTGTGATCAGCTCCTGTCTTAGGATTCTTAGGATCCTGTCTTCTTGTGAAGCAACCCTCAAAAAGTTGTTAGTGGAGCATGGTTTATTTTTTTACTTGTGGCATTTCAGAGTCTGGATTGTTTTGTTTAGAGATAGGGAGAAACTATGCTGATTTTGTATATAAAAAAAATCAGGGGGGGAAATGATAAAGTAACCCCTGGGAAGTGTTTTTAACTTAATCATAGAATCATAGAATCCTAGGGGTTGGAAGGGACCTCGAAAGATCATCTAGTCCAACCCCCAACTTAAGTTTGACTTGCCAGCTTTCAGCTTCTTCCTTGTGCTGTATCTGAATTACCTGGTAATGAAATGCAGAGGTATTTATAAGAGGTTATTCTGACGTGGCAGTGGACAAAGGACAGGTGACTCTGCTGTGTTTTTGTGTACTGGGAATTTATATCCTGGAGGAAAACTTCCAGGCTTTATTACTCAATTTGCAAGTAGCATAACCTGTAAGTGACACTGACTTAATGTCAGGTTTCAAGACTTGCCATGTAGCTGCTGACTCTGTTTCTAAGAGCACAGTTTGGGAATGATTTGTTGTAATGTAGTGATAAATAAACAATAAACCAGTTTTGGGAGTCTAATCTGGAAGAAATCAGCTTGTCCTAGGAGTTTCAGCTGTGAATACATTTTCCCATTTTTAAGCCTGTGTCTCATGAAGTGCTGCTGTTGTAGTGAGGTTTCCTGTCTTTCCCTGAAGTCCCTGCTTTGCATGCTGACACTCATGGGCATGTTCTTCCATAGAGATTGTTCCATTTAGAGAAAAAAAACCTAATCAAATTCTATTGCTGGTGGTTTTTGTACAATTGTTCTGCTTGTACCACTGTTCAGTTAAAGTGTTTGATAAGCAGAACGTGGCTGTGTATGGTGCACACTGAGTATTAACTCATCTGTCAGAAATTAAACCCATTGCTGGAAACCCCAGATAATTCAGTGTTCTCTGGAAATGTCATTTACCAGGCAGATATCAGTACAAAGGCTTGTCTGGTGCTGATGCCTTGGGAAGGCTAATCCTTGGTGTGCAGGGCACAGCTACATTTGTGATGAACTGGAAAATACTGTGGCTGAAGTGATGATTTTGGGAGCCTTGGAGAAGGAAATCCCTTCCTGTAGCCTGCAGGCACTTGAGGCTGTGTGCTGTGGGGTGGTGTAGGGCTGGACAGGGTGTGATCAGAAGGATGTGCCTGCACACCCTGCCCCAGAGGAACACACGAACCCTGCAGGGGTGTTACTGCTCAGCTCTGCTTGGGAACACCACAGCCAGTGTGTTTTATGGGGGGTTTGTTTTCAAACTGCATTTTCAGGTAGTAGGCAGCACGTTGACAGAGGTTTCTAGTCAGCTGTGACACATTTCAGATGAGCCAGAACTGCTGTGCTACAGGGAGATTTTATGGCTTCCTGGATTTTTACAATGTTTTAATTGCCTTTTCAGCAGCACAAGTCTTCCTTTTAAGGTAGTAATAAAGCCTCAATCTTTAAAAACAAACAAACAAAAGTCTTCAGGTACACCAAGTAGTATTTTCATGCTGTGCCTGTAGTTCACACTGTAACTGTGATTGTGCAATGTTGTGTTGTTAGACTGCCATAAAGAAGAATAACCCCAGGAAGTACCTCCGCAGCGTGGGAGATGGAGAGACCGTGGAGTTTGATGTGGTTGAGGGAGAAAAGGTAAAGACATCTTTTGGGTGCTGGAGGATGCCTGGAAAACTCGGTCTGCAGGCTTTGGTGTGGTGCTTGTGGTTTGAGTTGGTGCCTGATGACATCCCAGGAGATGAATGGCTTTTTTATTACCTCACAATGTGAATGTCAGGTGTTGTGGAGTACTAAATTATTGTGCTTATAACTGTTGAGGAGCTGTGTCCTTGCCTGACACTGTCTTACAGCTTTTCAGGAGCTGTTTACCTGTCTTACACTGTCTTACCTGACACTTACCTGACACTCCTTGCCTGACACTGTCTTACAGCTGTTCAGGAGCTGTGTCCCTGCCTGTCAGTGTCTTTATAACTGTTGAGGAGCTGTGTCCCTGCCTGACACTGTCTCTATAACTGTTCAGGGGCTGTGTCCCTGCCTGACACTGTCTCTATAACTGTTCAGGGGCTGTGTCCCTGCCTGACACTGTCTCTATAACTGTTCAGGAGCTGTTTCCCTGCCTGACACTGTCTCTATAACTGTTCAGGGGCTGTGTCCCTGCCTGACACTGTCTCTATAACTGTTCAGGGGCTGTGTCCCTGCCTGACACTGTCTCTATAACTGTTCAGGAGCTGTGTCCCTGCCTGACACTGTCTCTATAACTGTTCAGGAGCTGTTTCCCTGCCTGACACTGTCTCTATAACTGTTCAGGGGCTGTTTCCCTGCCTGACACTGTCTCTATAACTGTTCAGGAGCTGTGTCCCTGCCTGACACTGTCTCTATAACTGTTCAGGAGCTGTTTCCCTGCCTGACACTGTCTCTATAACTGTTCAGGAGCTGTGTCCCTGCCTGACACTGTCTTACAGCTGTTCAGGGGCTGTTTCCCTGCCTGACACTGTCTCTGTAACTGTCCAGGAGCTGTTTCCCTGCCTGACACTGTCTCTATAACTGTTCAGGAGCTGTTTCCCTGCCTGACACTGTCTCTATAACTGTCCAGGAGCTGTTTCCCTGCCTGACACTGTCTCTATAACTGTCCAGGAGCTGTTTCCCTGCCTGACACTGTCTCTATAACTGTTCAGGAGCTGTTTCCCTGCCTGACACTGTCTCTATAACTGTTCAGGAGCTGTTTCCCTGCCTGACACTGTCTCTATAACTGTCCAGGAGCTGTTTCCCTGCCTGACTCTCTCTCTGCTCCTCAGGGTGCCGAGGCAGCCAACGTTACAGGTCCTGGGGGAGTTCCAGTGCAAGGCAGCAAATACGCAGCAGACCGTAACCATTACAGACGATACCCACGTCGCAGGGGTCCTCCACGCAACTACCAGCAGAACTACCAGAACAGTGAGAGTGGGGAAAAGAACGAAGGAGCAGAGAACATACCAGAAGGTCAAGCCCAGCAACGCCGTCCCTACCGCAGGCGGCGGTACCCACCTTACTACATGCGTAGGCCCTACGGGCGTCGACCACAATATTCCAACCCTCCCGTGCAGGGAGAGATAGTGGAGGTAATGTTTGCTGAGTCTGATGCTGAACTGGCTTGATTGCTCCTTAAAAGGGTGGTGGGATGCAGCTTTTTGCCATTTTTTGTAGAGAATCTGCCACGGTTTTGCTTCGTTTGGGCAGTAAGATGAATGTTTATAAACTGAAAGTCTGAATGTTACCAGGATGTTTTAAGTATCAGGATGTTAAATTCTGCTCAGTTCTGTTCAGTTCTGCTTCTTTTATGGTTACTGGGTGAAACACCCCTTGTAGCACTGTACTCTAGTGCCCTAGAACTGATGAAACACTCCTTGTAGCACTGTACTTGTGCCCTAGAACTGGTGAAACACCCCTTGTAGCACTGTACTCTTGTGCCCTAGAACTGGTGAAACACCCCTTGTAGCACTGTACTCTTGTGCCCTAGAACTGATGGAACACCCCTTGTAGCACTGTACTCGTGCCCTAGAACTGATGAAACACCCCTTGTAGCACTGTACTCTAGTGCCCTAGAACTGCCTTGTGTGCCTCACTCAGCCTGGCAGCCCCCTGCCTGCCCTCTGCACCACTGGGCTGGCTGTGGTGTGTGTGTGTGTGGCTGAGATGATTTCTTCCTGATGTCTTCCAGGGTGCTGACAACCAGGGTGCAGGAGATCAAGGCAGACCAGTCAGGCAGAACATGTACCGAGGGTACAGACCACGATTTCGCAGGTATGCTGCACACCAAGAGTTAATTCATCCCTTACCCTCCCCTCCTTAGCGACAGAGGCAGGACATGGTGATGGTCAGATGCTGCATTGTTAAAGCCCAGCTTGACTTTCAGGGGTCCTCCTCGTCAGAGACAGCCTAGAGAGGACGGGAACGAAGAAGATAAAGAGAACCAAGGGGATGAGACCCAAAGTCAGCAACCGCCTCAACGTCGGTACCGCCGTAACTTCAACTACCGACGCAGACGCCCAGAGAACCCTAAACCACAGGATGGCAAAGAGACGAAGACAGCCGAACCACCAGCTGAGAACACGTCCGCTCCCGAGGCCGAGCAGGGCGGGGCTGAGTAAACACCGGCTTAACATCTCTACCATCATCCGGGTGTGTGCCCAGGCTGCAGCGGGCAGGGCCACAGCCCGCCTCTTTCTTTAGATACTTTGTAATGTTTGTCTGAGGGTTCCACAGAATGGGCTGGGTTGGAAAGGACCTCTGGGATCATCAACTCCAACCCTTGCTCCACTCCCCCCGTGGTTCCCAGCCCATGGCACTGAGTGCCACATCCAGGCTCTTTTGAAATATCTCCAGGGATGGAGAATCCACCCCTTCCCTGGGCAGCCCATTCCAATGCCTGATCACCCTCTCCCTAAAGAAATTCTTTCTCATGTCCAACCTAAACCTCCCCTGGCACAACTTGAGACCTCTTGTGCCCTCTTGTCTTGCTGAGGGTTGCCTGGGCTTGCTCTGACACAGGCTCCAGCTCCCTGGCTTCTCCTTCTCCTGGCCACCAGACCAAGGGGATCATAGAATCATGGAATGGGCTGGGTTGGAAGGGACCTCAGAGCTCCTCAAGTCCAACCCTTGCTCCACTCCCCCCGTGGTTCCCAGCCCATGGCACTGAGTGCCACATCCAGGCTCTTTTGAAATATCTCCAGGGATGGAGAATCCACCCCTTCCCTGGGCAGCCCATTCCAATGCCTGAGCACCCTCTCCAGAAAGAAATTCTTTCTAATGTCCAACCTAAACCTCCCCTGGCACAACTTGAGACCTCTTGTGCCCTCTTGTCTTGCTGAGAGTTGCCTGGGAAAAGAGCCCAACCCCCCCCTGGCTCCAACCTCCTTTCAGGGAGTTGGAGAGAGTGATGAGGTCTCCCCTGAGCCTCCTCTTCTCCAGCCTCAACACCCCCAGCTCCCTCAGCCTCTCCTCATAGGACTTGTGCTGGATCCCTTCACCAGCCCAGTTGCCTCCTTTGGACCTGCTCCAGCACCTCAGTCTCCTTCCTACACTGAGTCTGGAGTATTCTTCCTCATGTTGTGTCCTTCCTTGTGTTGTAACCAAACTGCCCGTGGTGGTGAGCATGCTTACTAATTAATCCCTGCAAATCCAAAGATTTGAGTACCACCTGAGACTTGGTGGTACAGATGTTGATGAATTGGGAGGATATAGTTACTTAAATCTTTATCAGTGGAGTTGCTGCCTAGAATACTCTTAGTCTTGAAATCTTGGTTGTGCTCAGTAGTTCAGTTGCATCAGTTTTATTCACCCAGGAACAGCAATTCCAGTGGTTCTGGTGTGGTGGCTTGAGTGTAGCCAGGAGAAACAGGTACTGGGGTTTGTTTGGCTCCATGAGTGTCTGAGCATTTATTGCTTGGCCTCAGAGCAGAGGTGAATGGTACTGAGACCTCCAGGCATTAATTCCTATCAAGTCAACACAATTTGCAGAAGCATCTTGGGAGCAGCTTTTTACCTAAACAAAAAAGCACTGGAAAAGAGGTAGAAAAGGTCCTTTTCATAGAGCACCAAGGCTGCCTGTGGCCAGCACTGCAGTGCTGGGGTGGCTGGGAGGGTTGTGGAAAGGTCAGTGATGAAACATTCCCACTACAAGGTAGACTGCCTGTGATTTGCTGCAGTTTCACTAACTTGGGAGTATTCTCATTGCTAGGATTCTTTCTACTTTTTCTGCTTTTTTGTCCAGCACCTTCCTTGTCTGTTCTTCCTCTCTCTGTAGTTCCTCAGCAGTGCTCAGGTTCCATTCCTGTGGCCTCACTGCCTAGAGGGCAGGCAAATGGAAAGCTGGATTTGGGGTGTGGTGGGTAATGGGGTGAACAGGAGTGTGGAAGATGGGCATGGAAAAAGGGAGAAAGGGTAGCTGGATGTCAGCAGCAGCCACAGACCTCTCCCAGCTCTGAGGGCTTAAGAGACTCACTGTTAAAGGGCTGATGCTGCAGGATTTGTTGTGCAGTTGGATCACTTTGTGCCTCTTCAAGTCTTGCTGCTTGTTCCTTTGTTTTATTCTGGTGTTCATCTTAACACAAGCTGGATGAATTCTTGATAGGGGCTTCAGGGCAACACCAGGATGACATGTTGATAGTATTAAGGGATATAAATGTTGGTTTACTGAAGCCCTGCTGCCTCTCAGGGCTCTCCAGCCAACTTTTGAAGTTCTTCAGTTGTCCTCATACCTTAGTGTTTGGCTCAGGGTTCAGTGCTTGTGCTTCCCAGAGGCTTGAGCTGAGTGTGTCTGCAGAGGCCAGGGAGGAAAGAGGGGTCCATGGAGTTCCTTTGTGCTTAAATTTAATAATTTTTCTCTTTCTGGAGTCCTTTGTATTTGTTTTGTGTGAATTTGACAGTTTTCTAGTCATCAAAGTGGGCTGATGAGTGGCAGTGTAGTGGACAAAATGCATCCCTAGGCCTATGACACCTGCCTGATCATCTGTCTTCTTTCCCTCTTTTTCAGTTTAGTCATCAAAGAAAAGACTTAAGAAATGAAGAAGAAAAGAAAATGAAATTCCAGCAATAAGAAATGAACAAAAGAATTGGAACTGAAGACCTTAAGTGCTTGCTTTTTGCTGTTGACCAGATTACTAGAACTATCTGCATTATCTATGCAGCATGGGGTTTTTATTATTTTTACCTAAAGAAGTCTCCTTTTGGAAACGATAAACACGTTTTTTAAAAGCCTGTTTTTTCTCAATATACCTTTAAAGGTTTTTAAATTGTTTCATATCTGGTCAAGTTGAGATTTTTAAGAACCTCATTTTTAATTTGTATGAAATATACACCTGATTTTTTCAAGTCAAACTGCAAGCATCTGTTAATAAAGGTCTTAAAGAATTACTTTGTGTGCTTGGTTGTAACTGAGCCCTCCTGCAATTGGGTGGGAAGTCTCAGGGGGTGAGGAGAGGCAGTGCTTGGTGTCAGGTCAGTGGATTCCCAAATCTCTGCTGAAGCCATGTCCCAGCTGGAACCTGGCTGGCAGAAAACTGAGGTGCTTAAAAAAACCCCCAACCCAACAAGCCCCACAGAGCTTGGCACTGGAGGTGTGCTCTGCACCTCTTGTGTCTTTTCTAAGGTGTTTATAACAAGTTGTGCAGGAAGTGTTGGTGTTCAGTGCTGGGAGGTGGGAAGGGTGTGGAGGAAGAGCCCCCAGCTGTGTGTGGTGTGAGCCTGGGTTTGGATGAGCTGTGGTGTTCCCTCTGGAGGGGGTGGTGGAGACCTTTCCAGGGGATGAGAGGCTCCTCTGTCCCACCCAGCCTGCTGCCACCCTGAGGGGGAGAAGCTCAGGAACAGAGCTGCCCCTCACAGGACACCCAGGGGTGCTGGGTCCTTGGAAGAGCCAGGTGGGTGCTGGGGCCCAAAACCCACTTATAAATAACTGGTACAGGACAGGACTGCCAGGAGGAGCAGCCAGGGGGTGAGGTGAGGGCTGATGGCAGCACTCAGGAGCTCTCCCATGTGTCACACAAATTCCTGCTCTGATTTTTCCTCTGTGCTGAAGTGCTTGGTGCTCAGGGCTGGTGAGTTCTGCTCTTGGTACCTCCTGACACCTCCTGGGTGTGCCAGCTCTACCTGTGTCCATCCTCTGGGCTACACACACCCTGCCCACCAGCCAGTGGCTCAGAGAACCACAGAATGTTAGGGGCTGGGAGGGACCTTGGGACCATGTAATCCAACCCCCTGTCCCAGCAGGGTCCCCCAGGAACACATCCAGGGGGGTTTGGGAAGTCCCTGGAGAAGGAGATTCCAGGGAGATGAGGGAGATTCCCTCATCCTCACGGTAAAAAAGTTTCTCCTCATATTGAGGGGAGTTTTCTCCTCATGTTCTCTCCCTGTGTTCTAGTTTGAAGTCACTTAGGACAAGGAACAGTGGGTTTCTGTCATGTGGCTGTAGTGATGGAGTATTTTATTTATTTATTATTAGATCCTAGGGGAAATGTTAGGAGCTTTTATACAAAAAAAAAAGTAATAATTTCAGAAGGATGGTGACAGGCTTGCTGTATCCTGCAGCCTGGAAATAGTGGTGTTTTTGCATAGCTGCAATAAAGTGACAGGGTTGCTGCCTTCCAGCTTCCAAGTGAGAGTAGAAATGATGTCCTCATCTTCTGTGGGAACAGATGGTTTGGGAAGACCCCTAAAACTTCTGGTTTTGGGGTGTAGCTTTGCAGGCTGCCTGGGCTCCAAAAGTGCTCCTGCAGGTCTCTTGCTGCACCTTTCTGAGCAGGGACTGCCTGTGCTCAGCCTGGGAAACTGATCTGCTGCCTTTTAGGGGTATGGAGCCCATCTCAGCTCTGCCAACTTCCCTGTGCTGATGGGATTTCTGTGCTGACCTTTGGGTGGGAAGTGAGGGAATAAGGACAAAAGCATCATTCAGGAACGGGAGGAGCAGGGGGTGGTGGCAGTTTGGGAGTTTTGTTTGGTTTTATCACAGTTTGCAAGTGAAGGTTGTTGATAATTCCCTTTGGAAAACCAAATTCCCATCTCCCAGGGGCTTGAAAGGGGAGCTGTGCTCAGGCTTCAGTCTGACTGCCCACCTCGTGCCAGGTTCCTCCAGGGATTGCCCAGATCAACCCCTCTTTGGGGCTGCCAGCTTTATCCAGGTTTTGACTGCAAACCCCGTGCTGCCACCTTCCTGAGGAGCTCAGGGGCTCCTTTGGGCAGGGCTGGTGTGGGGGTGACCAGGGCCACCAGCCACGTGGAGCCAGTGTTGCTCCGTGCAGGAAAAGCTGGACACTGCACACCCCAAAGCAGCAGCTGAGCAATTCCAGGAGAACTCCTTCTCTCTCAGTGTCCCAACAGGTTCCCCAGGGCATCTTTTCTTAAAGCAGTGCCTTTCTGGGGGTTATTTTCATGAAACCTGGATGGATGTGGGAAGAAACCCTTCTCCATGGGTGACTTCTGCAGCACCCTTCCTTTTTTGCAGCCCCTTGCTGGAGCAGACCCTACAATCAGAGCCTTAAGGCAGCTGCAGTGAGGTCCCAGTCCAGGTGTTGGTGCTTTAACGGGGGTCAGACAGGGGAGGGATGGTTTTCCAGAGCAGCTGGAGGTGTGGAGGTGTTGCTGCCCATCCATCACACCCGGGAGTCCATGGCATACATCTTGCTGGTGCCCGTTCTGCCCTGGGGCTGGGGAAGCCTCTGGGGCTGCCAGGAGCTGCTGGGGGCTGCCAGGAAAGAGTGTGGGTTCTGTCATGGTGAACAACAGCCATGGAGAAGTTAACCTCACCAAATAGTGCTGTATGATCAACTTCTACCCCCTGGGACCAGGGCTGGGGATGTCTGGTGAGGCACCACCTGCCCCACATCCCTGGTCACCCCACAGCCAGATTTATTTCCCCTGGCACATCCCTGTGGCTACTGGCTCAGGCTTTGGCTGGTCCCAGTGATGCAGCTCCAGCGTGGCCACTGCTTTGGATGGAACTCAGCACCTTCACCAGGACCTCCAGGTCCCACAGATGTGGATGGAGCATTTCTGCACCCCCTCCATGCCCTTGGGGGGGTCCCCACTCAGCACAGTCCTGCCTGGCATCACCCAGCTGAGGTGCAGAAGCAGCTGGGAAGGGTTTCCTCTTGCTTTGGACCTTGCCCTAAGTACCTGCAGCCTCTCAGCTGCTCTTTCACCCCTCAGGGCCAAAAAAGCTGCTCAGGGTGTGATGGGGTGGGACTGACCTGCAGAGGCATAGAGGCAGCAGGTCAGCAGGACAGATGCCATGAAGCAGCCTGTGGAACCAGCCATCCCCAGCCAGCACGACCACCCAAAGTCATAGTGGACCCCCAGGAATATGTTGTGTGACATCAGCATTGCCCTCTCCATGTAGACATCCACTGCATACCACACGGAGCCCACGAGGCCCAGGATGCCTAGGAGGAAAGGGGCTGGTTAAGAAAGACCCATACAACCCCTCTCATGCTCCCCGAGACCTCCTGAGGGGGTATCCCCACCCCCAGCACCCCCTCCCCACGGGACACGAGGCCCAGGATGCCTAGGAGGAAAGGTGTAGTGAAATGAGGCAACCAGGTGCCACTAATTGCCTTTATTGGCCCCCTAATCCTGCTCATGGGCAGTAGGGTCCTGCCCTAATCAGGCCCAGGTGGGCTTAACACAAGCTCATGCCCACTACCTGCCAATTAGTGGCACCTGGTTGCCTCATTTCACTACAGAAAGGGGCTGGTTAAGAAAGACCCACACACCCTCTCATGTTCCCTGAGCCCTCCTGAGGGGGTATCCCCACCCCCAGCACCCCCTCCCCACGGGACACGAGGTCCCTTTGTCCTCCAGCACTCCCAGCCACGCACTCCCGATGCCCAGGATGCCACCAGCCCCATAGCACATCTGCAGTTTGACTCGAGGCTCTTCCCTCAGGAATTTGATGCAGTCAAGCCCCAGCATCAACACAGCCAAAGCCAGGCCAGCCAGGAGGTCAGCTGTGATCAGCAGGGTCCGTGTCACCACGATCTTCACTGGACAGGGGAAAACAAAGAAAACAAAACAAAACAGAAAGGAAAGTTGTCAGAGGAACTGGTCTCCCCACTTGCTGTTTAAAGACTCAAAACTTTGTCTCTAAACAGTTTATTCGGCCTTTTGGGCTTCACTCTCCCAAAGTGCTGCCTGTGTCCCTGCTGGAGTCACCCAGCACAGCAGTGGGAATGTCCTAGGAGATGCCCACGCTGGGAGCCACCAGCCCCAAGCCTGCCATGTGCTGTAGGAAAGGTGCTTGTCGGGCTCACCTGGAACCAGGCTCAGCAGAACTTAATAAGCCAATTTGTATAATTTATTGACAAGCTCAAGAAACAGAAGTGTTGAGGTGCACCCAATGAGCACCTGGAGTGAGATCCTTCTTGAGACCTTCCTGCACAGGCTTAGGTAGAAGATGCTGCTGTCCAGTCTGCCTGTTTTTTCCTCCAAGTTGTGGAGCTGATGTTTTGAACTGGTTAAACCTCAGGGAGCTGGCAGGGTTCACATCCCCAGCTGTGGGCATCCTGACTTCTCCCTACAAACCTTTTTCCCCAGAGCAGCACAACAGCCCCGCTCAGTCCATGCTGGCTCCTTGCTCCTGTCTCAGCTGCCTGGATCTGTTCTGTCCCATTTCATCACCCCAGACAAGAGTTCTGGGCTCATCACCCCAGACAAGAGTTCTGGGTTCATCACCCCAGACAAGAGTTCTCTGCAAGGCCTGGAATCTCCATGCCAGGGTACAACTCTGTGAGCTCAGGACACAAGTCCTTGCCCAGAGGATCCTCACTCCTGCACACAACCTGAGCAGGGTTGCAAATCCCACCATGTGGGCACTGCCAGGGCTCTGTGTGCCAAAACATTTGCTGTGAAATGGCACAGCCCCACGGCCTCCCTTCTGCTTGCTGACCCCACAGCAGGTCTGGCTGAGCCCTGTGTTGTTGTCCAGGCTGAGCTAAATGGGCCAGAGACCCAGAGAAGCCCTGGATCTCCCCCCTGCCAAGGGGGGAAATCCAGCCCTCCCACTGCAGGTCAGCTTCTCCAAAAAAAGGTGAGAGGGAAAACTCAGCTGTGAACTTAAAAAATGCCTCCAGGCCATGGCATCTTACCTGGATGTTCAGCCAAAATGGAGTCATACTGGTCACAGGTCCTGACCCCATCTTGCATGTTGGTAACACACTCCCTCCAAAGCCCCCGGCACTTGTGACTTACCTGGAAAAGTGAGAAAGAAAGGGAAAGAAAGGGAAAGAAAGGGAAAGAAAGGGAAAGAAAGGGAAAGAAAGGGAAAGAAAGGGAAAGAAAGGGAAAGAAAGGGAAAGAAAGGGAAAGAAAGGGAAAGAAAGGGAAAGAAAGAAAGGAAAGAAAGAAAGGGAAGAAGGGGAAGAAGGGGAAGAAAGGGAAGAAAGGAAAGAAAGGAAAGAAAGGAAAAGAAAGAAAGAAGCAAAAAGCTCCACAAAGCTCCCCAGGGGTATCCCAGCAGGGCAGAGCTCCAGGCTCTCACCAGGACAGCTGGACACATCCTGCTGGCTCTCTACCCAAGCCTTGCTCTCTGTCCCCTCCTTCTGCTCCCATATTTCCATCTCTCTCTAATCCTGCTCCAGCTCAGGCAGAAAGCCATGGATTTGTCTCCCCTTTTCCCCTCTCCCAGCCATGGGAGACTCAGTGCCACCCAGGTGCCTCTGCTCACCTCCAGGCTGTCATCAACATTCACCATCCAGCAGTCAGTGCTCGTGGCAAGGAGCAAGAAGAGGGTTGCAAGGAGAGCAAGACCAAACGCTGTCATCTGCAGGGCTGCACCCATGGGCTCACCTGTGGGGGCACAGAGACATCTGACACCTCTGTCTGCCCACCCCCCAGCTGCTTGAACCACTGAGGACAAAGTGCCACCCGTGCCTCTGTGTCCCCACGAGTGACCTGGGCCCCGTCTCGTGGTTCTCAGTGCTGCCCAAACGCTCTGATGCTTTTAGGAGAGGTTGGGCAACCAGGTTTGCAGGGTGATGGGGCTCTCAGGGCTACACCACGTTTGCAGAGCAGTCCTACAAGGTCAGGCTACTCTCCAGGTGTCCTTCCTTCCAGACAGACAGCTCTGGAGCTGATAACCACCAGGGCTTGCCCATTGCTAACCAAGAACTGTGGCACCTGCTGCCAAAACTCTGCTGCTGCTGAAGCCTGGGAGCTGGACCTGTTTCCTCATGAGCTGAAGAGTTCCAGGTGCCTCTGCAGCCGTGTGATGTGGTGGGAATATAAACTGACTTCTCTTGCCTTTTCTCTCCCTCCAGGAAAGCAATGAAGGGCTGAAAGCTCCAGCACAAGAAAACGTTCCATGAAGGTTTCCTCATTTCAAACAGCAAGCCCAAAGAAAGCAGCTCCCATCCTGGAGGTGGATGGAGGATGCTCTGAGCTTGGTGTGAGTGTTCCTGAGTCCTGCCAGGGCTTCCCAAAGACCAGAGAGGAGGAGAGCATTTTTTTTCAGAGAGCATTTTTTCATTTTCTTTGCAGAGAGAGGAGCCATGCCCAGGGTATCAAACAGAGGACTCAAACAGGTATCTCCACAGCCTGGCTACAAATTCTGCTTTGCTCTTTTGCTCCCCAAGACAGCAAACACTTTAGCACCTCAAATTGCAACCATCAGGACAGCCCTTGGGGCAAAAAAGTTCCCACGAGGAGGCCAATTAATGAGTCCAGCTGAGTGTCTGAGCTGAGAGGGTTAATTATGGGGGGGTGATGACTGCAGGAGAGTCTGTGCCCTTCATGCCCACACTGGCATGCCAGAGGTTCCCCTGTGCCACAGAAGTGGGAAGGACTTTCCTAGTGTTCCAGAGCTACCACCACAGCCCCTGGGATGTTACTGGGAGCAGTGGGACCAACTTGCCCCCCTCTTCCAGCATTCCCATCTGAGAATGCCCATTGTTAGCAGGCAGCCTCTCAGCCCCCAGTTTACAGTGGTTTATAATTTTCCAGACTCCCTTCTGAGCTAATTCTTATAGAACCTTTTTTTTTTTGTTGTTGTTTTCCATGGGACCCTGGCTGGTGTGGAGACTTTGAAGAAAATCTGTTCAGCCATTGGAGTTGTATGAGCAAGGAAAGAAAAAAAAAGAAAAGAAAGGAAAGAAAGAAGGAAAGCAGGAAAGAAGGAAAGAGAGAGAGAGAGAAGGAAAGAAGGAAAGAAAGAAGGAAAGAAGGAAAGAAGGAAAGAAGGAAAGAAGGAAAGAAAGAAAGAAGGAAAGAGAGAGAGAAAGAAGGAAAGAGAGAGAGAGAGAAAGAAAGAAGAAAGAAAGAGAGAAAGAGAGAAAGAAAGAAGGAAGGAAAGAAGGAAGGAAAGAGAGAAAGAAGGAAAGAAAGAAGGAAAGAAGGAAAGAAGGAAAGAAAGAAAGAAGGAAAGAAGGAAAGAAGGAAAGAAGGAAAGAAGGAAAGAAGGAAAGAAAGAAAGAAAGAAAGAAAGAAGGAAGGAAGGAAAGAAGGAAAGAAATCCTTAACTCTGGCCAACCCCAGATATGAACCCTGCTCAAAAATAAAAAGGGGTTTGGGGTGGGGGTTACCTTCAGTGCAGGCTCATCCTGGCTTGGGTGGGAAGATGGCAGAAGTTCTGTGTCATGAAGGGCTGTGGGATCTTGAAGTTTTCCAGGTGGTGCTGGGCTGTGGTTCTGACCCACCTGGTGAAACAGGGACAATGGGGAGCCTGCTGGTGCCTCTGCTGGGCTATTTAAGGGTTTTTTCAAGGCTTGTCAGCTGGGCTTTGTGCTCCACAGAGTGCTGGGCATCCCTGCAGTTCGAGCTGTAAAAGGTTGGGAACTGAGCCTCCCAAAAAAATATCACGTGGGGAGACCTGTGGGAACCCACTGTGAACATTCCTCAGGTGGCAGACTCTGTGTCCCGGGTGAGTATTCCATGTTTTTTAATTAGAACTTTTAATTACTGCCAAAGGGTGAGTGGCCTAAGATATGTTGGGTCCCCAGGACTGGTAGAAGAGACCCAGAGGTGTGGAGGGGACTGGAGAAAGAAATAAGAATGTGAGGAGGAGAATTAAAACCCTTTGGCCAGGCAGGCAATGATCAAACCCTTTTCATTTTTCCCAGTAAGTGGAAAACAAAGGATCCCCAGTGCAGGGGTGATGGGGCCAGCCTGGAAGGAGGTTTCTGTGACCTTGGGAAGTTGTACCCCAGCTGCCTGCAGCTTTGTTCCCTGATTCCTCACTATTTGGAAAAAAAAATACATGGTTTTTGCTGTTGCTTTCTGGCTCAGCATCGTGTTGTGCATCCTTGGAGCATCCCTGGGCCCTCTCTGCACCCACAGCAAACCCCTCTCTATTTCCATCTCAGGTTGTGCTGACAAGATGCACTTGGGGTTTTTTTTAGGCTTGGTTTGGGGTTTTTTGTTTTTTTTCTTTCCCTGAGGATAATCCTCTGCAGCTCAGGGCAGTGAGGGCTTGGCAGAGCCCCAGGGGCTTGGCAGCTCCTCCAGCTTCACCCCCACAGAGCAGAGGCCCCGAGTGCTCTGTGGTTGCAGGGGCTTTGTTTTGGGTTCTCCTCTTTTCCCAGAATTTCAGCACATGAGTTCTGAAAATCTCCAGGAGGATTAGTGCACTTTTATTTCCCATCATTTTAAATCTCAATAATTTGTGGTACCTGGGCATCCATGACATGAAATTCTGGTGCTGTGGCCCCAAGAAACACAAACCTGCAGCTGCATGCCCTGGTAATGCCCATTAAATGGGGTTTTGTTTGGGGTTTTTTTTTTTTTTTATTTCTTCTCTAAACAGTGAATTTATATCAAACTAATCTGCCTTGTCAATTTTCAGTTGGAACCTCTGAAAGGGATTTGAAAAATGCAGACAGAGGGGCAGATCTACCTGTTGTTAAATAATTAAGATAATTTCCATGGTTAATGAAGGTGAAAATCCAATCTTGTGTCCCTCTAGAATTATGCTGACAAGAGACCAAGATCTTTCTGTTTGAAGGAAAAAAAAAAAAGGAAAAGAAATGAAGATGTTTCTGTTGATGGGACCATCTCACAGAGCTGGAGAGGGCTCTGTAGGTGCTGGGGGGCCAACAAATCAAAATGAATAAAAATGAATAAAAAAATCAAATAAAAAAAAGAGTGGAAGCACCACTGAGTAAAATCACAGCTCAGAGGCATGAGAAAAGCCTCTGCCTGTGGCCCAGCTGTGGGTTGCTCTGCTTCAGAAACATCTTCAAGCTAAATATAACAATGGGTGTTGAAATGGATTCTTAAGTTATTTTTATTTATTAGATTTTTACAGAAAAAAAAAAAAAAAGGCCATTTTATTCCTCTGCTCTGTTATTCACATGGAACTGCTGTGGCAGTTTGGGGAGATTTGCTTAAATTGTGGCATCTCTGGGGTTATTTTCCTTTTTCCCTCATTTCTGCCCATTCAAAAATGAGCATTATTTTGCAGGGGTTTCTATCCAAGCAAGAGATATGACCAGAAAACTAAATATTGTCCCTGGCACTGATGTTATTAAATAAAAGAAGTGTTCTGGGGGTCAGGACAAGCCATGCTTTAGGCTGGATGTGAGGCAGATCCCCCATTTCCCAGGGAGCTCAGCATCCCGGTCCCATATTCCATCCCAGTTTGCCCAGTTTGTGCACAACACACAAGGGATTGTCCCGAGGACACTGGGGGCCTTTATGAACATTTTAGTGCCACTCAGCTACTTTTCCCACCCCCCCTTTTCTTTGTTGTGCTTCCAGCCCATGTGTCCATCCCCAGATGCCCTTGGGTCACCCATAGAGATCCCACGGGCATCCCAGAGGACCCCAAATCCCTGTTTCTGGAGGAGGGATGGGACACCCTTGGGTCACCCATAGAGATCACATGGGGGATCGTCCCAGAGGACCCCAAATCCCTGTTTCTGGGGGTGGGGTGGGGATGGGGTGTATTTGTGGGCCAGGTGCCATGGGCAGGATGAGGATGTGAAGGTATCAGAACCCCCAGGAAAACCCAGGCACAGCATGGGGGGGTTGTGGGGTGGGTCCTGCCACTCTGCAGGGAAAGCAAAAAGGACTTTATGCAAGCAAAGTGCCTAATTAGGCACAAGCCAGCTCTGGATTAATAGAAAATGGGAGATAAAAAGATCTTTTCTTTTATCCATAAGATCAGCAATAAAGGGAGGATGCTGCTGGGAAGAGCCCGGCTGATGGACCTGCTGCAGGGACCAGCTGCTGGGTGCTACCCTGCTGCTTTGGACAGCTGGGCTTTGCCTTAAACCAAGCAATTTTTAAGGCCACATCCCCTCTTTTCAGAACAAACACTTAGCAGAAGACTCAAGATACCCAGGAGGGCAAAACCCAGGCAGTGTGGGGGGGAATCTCCTGCCCAGAGCACGATGCAGAAGCTGCTTTGGCCCAGATAAGGAGCCACTTGCAAGAGACTGGCCCAGAACTGGGAGGGGAGAGAACAAAGAGACAATTTTATAAAAATTCCCATGATCAGAAATATTTTAATACCACTGAGTCACAATTTTTAGTACAAACAATCAGAAAGAAAATGCATTTAAAAATCCCGACCGGTCCCATTCTCACACTGTAGAAAAGTTAAGGCAACTTTATATTAAAATCATAAAAACTTTCTTCTGGCAGAAAAATACCTTGTGACTGATTGATTCTTTTTTTAAAGCATGAGTTTTCCTTTTCAATCCTCACTGCAGTAGCTTTTGGTGTGCATTTTTTTGGAGGGGACCCCCAGGCGTTGGGTTCAGCCACCCAAGCTGGGTGAAGGCAGACTAAAAGCACTGCTCTCCCCTGATGGGTGAAGATATTTTTACAGGGGGTCTGCAATTTAAAAGAGAGAGAGGGTTGTTAGTCCCACATCAGAGAGAGAGAAATCTGGCCAAAAATAGCATTGCTTCTCCTCCAGCATGGAGCAGGACCCGAAACAGTACATGGGAATAAAATAAAATATAAAATAGTAAAGTTAAGCTAAAGAAAAGTTGAAAATCAGCTACTGCAGCTAGTTGGGATTATAATATAATATAAAATAATAATAAAATTTTGGTAATCAAACTCTCTGGATCATTTCCAGGGTTTTTTTTTTTTTTTCCTGCATGTTATCTGACACAGCACATGCAACATGGATAAAGAGATGGAGATATGGGGAGGTTTATGGGGGGATAGAGATGAAATAGGTTTTCTGGTGTTTGAAGAGCAGTTAGTAGTGATCAAGATGAGTTACAAAAGGAGACAATTAGCAGGTTGGTATTTGAAGATTTCCCTGCCTGCTCTGGGGGATCCCATGGGGGGAAGGAGGGGAGCAGGCAGGGAAGTGGAATTTGCACACAGCAGGAGGCACCAAAATTCACAGGTCTGTCCATCTGCTACCTGAAATAGCAGAAATGAAAACATTTCTGTGTTCAGAGCCCCCTTTTTGCCTGCTTTCATTTACCCAATGTTCTCTCATGCCCAATGTGTTCTCCTCCTTGACAAGGCTGCATTCTTTCTGACCACACCTGGTGAGAAATAAGCCCAGGGCAGACTGGAGCTGGCAGAGCTCAGCTGGAGCTCCAGCAGCCAGGTGGTTTCTAATTCCTCATCTGCTCTAATCAAGACTTAACAATAACAATAATAATAATAAAAATTCTTTTGGGTAGCAGTGAGGTGTGGGGGGGGGGCATTTGCACATCAAAAGCAGGGCACAGGCTGGGTCTGGTGGCCATCAGGGGAACACCAAGCGTAGGCTTCACCTCCCTCTTGCTCCCCAAAATAGGGCTGCAGGATGCAAAGGTGAGGGGGTGACAGCACAAAGCCCCCCTGTGCAGCACCCCCAGGAACTGGCACCTCCCTGCTGCTGCCTGCACCCTCCAGCACCTGTGGGACAGGCAGAGGTGGCCCTGCCACCCCGGGGGGACAATCCCTCTGGCTAGAAGGATCCTGGCAATGATGGATATGGGAGCTGTGACCCCCTCCGACCCCCCTGCTTTTAGAGGATGGTGCTGCAAATGGCCCTGGAGCTTGGAAGATGATGAGGAGAGGGAAGGTCTCCCGGGGCATCCAGGGACCACGCAGTGTGGGGGTGCCAGGGTGTTGCCAGGTTTTAGGAGAAGAGAGGGGTGTTGGGATGCAGGGGGGGTGGGATCAAACGTACTCCCGAGCCGTGGGGGGCTGTGACTGCTGGTAGTACTGGTGGCCTTGTCGGTCCTTGGTGGGGCAGGAGCAGCACAGGAGGGCTCCCCCCAGCATGGTGAGGCTGGCAGCCCCCCAGCCAATAAAGAGAGCTGAGCCAAACTCATACCTGCAGAGAGAGAGAGGAGGCAGCATCAGGGTGGGCAGGAAAGGCAGAAGTGCAAAGTGAGATGGGCACAGGGGTGCTCCAAGCCCTGATGGGTGACATCAAGGTGGGTGTTGGGGCTCTTCTCTCTTTCATTACCCATCTTTCATGCTGCCCAGATCTTCCCTAAGCTTCCACCATCCCTTGGGCTGAAAACCCATGCAAGTGCTCTTACTGTCTCCCAGAGCAGAGATGGCTGTGGTACCAGCTCAAGCTTTTACACTGGGAAGACCTCCTGCAATGTGGCAGCTGTCAGGAGCTGCAGGTCCCAAGCTTGGCACATCTGCCCACAACCCCACGAGTTGCCAAAACGGGCAAGAGAAGGTCCTGCAGGAGGCACAGGGACAAGCTGGGATTCAGATAAAGAGCATCCCCTGAGCTGGGCTCTTACCTGGCGTTGATGGGGACAGTGCTCTCTCTGAAGAACTCATAAGTCACCTGTGTTGCATACAAGGACACAGCAGCCAATGTGCACAGACCTGGACACCAAACATTAAACATCAGCAACACCCAGTCCACCACCAAATCAGCTCCTCACCTATTTTTTTTTTTTTTTTAGAAGGTGTTCGAGGTCTTTTATATGAGAGGTGCAAGGGCTGGAGCTGCCTTACCACAGAGGACGAAGAGGATCCCACCAGCAACAGCGATGCGGCTCTTGGTAACAGGATCCTCCTCACCAACTTTGGTGCATTTCATGCCCACCACGCTGACAATGATCCCAAAGAAGCCCAGGAGCAGAGAAATCACCATGAGAGCCCGGGAGGTCTGGATGTGAACTGTAAGGGGTGGGAAGAAAAGCTGCTAGCCAGCAGAGCCAGCCTCTCTCTCCCAAAGCAAGGTCACCTTGTCCTGCCCTGGGGATGAACTTGTCCTTAACCCTGTCCTGGCTGCCTGGCTCCTGTGTCACTGGTGGGATCCCCACACTGCTGGGGAGACCTCAGCTCAGCTCAGGGAACAGATCCCCAAACCTCAGCTCATCCTCAAACCACGCTCATCCTCACCAGAGATACAGGATGGGAACTGCCCTGCCTGCAGCCACACCACAGTCCCCAAATGCCACCTGGGTGATGACCCCGGGGTTTTAAGATGTCCCCGTGGGGCACTGCAGATCCATAAAGGTGGTGCCTACCCTGGAGACAAAAGCTGTGGGGGCCAGGGTGGGTCTCAGACACACAAAGGGACTCAAAGCAACGGAGACAAGAGGGATCCAGACCCGGCAGGGGTTGGTCAGGGAGGGCTCAGACACAGGAGAAGAGGGGAGAGGCTTGGATTCACATTGCAGCTCAGATCAGTGGGGTGGGAAAGGGGAGAGGGGGGGGCTCAGACCCTTTCGAGGGGGCTCAGGTGAGTTAGGGGCTCTCAGACCCCTGGCTCGGGGAGTGCAAGAAGGGCTCAGACCCTCAGAGGGCTCTGGACGAGGAGAGCTAAGACCCCACGGGGGCACCGGGACCTGGAGGAGCTGCTGGGGGGTGTCCGATGGCTGGAGGGGCTCAGCCCCACAAGAGGCTGGCTCAGACCCACGGGGGACTCAGACCCAAGGGGCTAGGGCGGTGGAATCAACCTCATCGCGGGCTCAGACCCATCCGGAGGGGTTCAGACCCAGACGGGCTCAGACCCAGAGGGGCTCAGACCCGCAGGGGGCAAGGGGCGGTTCGAAACCCCCCGGGGAGCTGAGCCGGGAACTCTGCCCCAGGGGAAGATGCGGGACTCGTCCCAATGACCCCTTCCCCCCTCATCCCCCTCCCCGTACCCACCGTCGAGGGAGAGGAGCGAGTCGTGCAGGCGGCACTGGACCTGCCCGGTGCTCTGTGCAGCGCAGCTCATCCACAGTCCCTCGTGGAGTCCCACGGCCGTGATGATGGCGTCCCCCGCGTACGAGCTCTGCCTCCACTGCGGCAGCACGGCCGCGGCCAGCGCCGACACCCACCCGCCCAGCCCCGCCACGTACCCCGCCAGCTCCCGCACCCCGCCGCCCATCGCCGCCTCACGCCGGGAACCGCTGCCCCGCACCCGGCCCGGTTCGGCCCGGCCCCGCCCCAGAGGAGGTGCAGGGGGGGGTCCCGGGAGGGGGAATTGGCCCCTAAGGGGTGGGTGGGTGGGAGCACGGGGGGGGAGGAAAGAGGTGCGGGAGTTGGGTGCTGTGACCGTCGGGGGGTGCGTGATGATTTGGGTCCCGCGTGGGAGATGTGGGGGGGTGGAATTTAGGGCTTGGGGGTGGGGGGTGGAATTTGTGTTGTGAGGGGGGAGTTTGGGTTCTGAGGGAGGAATTCGTGTTCTGAGGGAGGAATTTGTGTTCCGAGGGGGGAATTTGGGATCCAGGCGTGGGTGGGTTTGTGGCCTGGGGAGGGGATGTGGGGCCTGGGTGGGGTGTTTGGGGGCTAAGGAGGGATTGGGCTGTGTGTGTGTGTGTGTCTGTGTAATTGGATTACACAGGGAGGGGGGATTGGGGTCCTGGGTATGGAGATT
Organism: Heliangelus exortis; assembly: GCF_036169615.1. Lineage (NCBI taxonomy): Eukaryota > Metazoa > Chordata > Aves > Apodiformes > Trochilidae > Heliangelus > Heliangelus exortis. Next base: position 1,345,084 of record NC_092444.1, read on the forward strand.
GGGGTCCTGGGTGGGAGATTTGGGGCCTGAGAGGGGGAAGATCTAGGGTGGTGTTGGGGGAAAAGGAGCAGGGTGCTGGGGGGAAGGGTGTGGGATTTGGGGCCTGAAGAGGCAAAGATTTGCGTTTATGGGGAAATATTTGGGGATGGGGGGTGAGGGAGAGGAAGTTTTGGATCTGGGGCAGAGTGATTTGGGGCCAGAGTGGGGGATTTGCATGCTGGAGGAAGAACTGGGTCTTGAAGGGACTATTGGAAGCGTGGGGGGTGTTTGGGTCTTGAGGGAGATGGGGACACCCCAAGTGACAGTGGAGGAAAAGGGGGGTGCCCAGGGGAGGCAGGGAGGAGGTGAGCCCCTACCCCACCTCTAACCCATTGCACTGCTGATGGGGGGGACAAGGACAGGTTTCCAGCTGCAGAGACTCTAGGATTAGCTCCAGGAATTCAGCCTAGGAGCAGGGAAGGGGATTTTGCCCCCCTTCCCAGCCTGACCTTTTTTCCCTGCAGGAGGTTGGGGGAATCCTGGCACATCCCCATGGCCCCAACAAGAGCTGGCATTGAAGGCAGCATCACCCCACGGGTGGGGGGTGTGGGGGTGACACGTGGCACTGCTTGGGTGACAAAATGCAGGTGGCAGCCCCAAACCTGGCAATGGTTAACTGCTCATCAGCAGTCTGCTCACGCTCGGGGCCAGCCAGCAGGATGGTGGGTGACCACCAGAACGGGACCATCCACACGTCCATCCTGGAGAAACCACCCCCCAGGGCCCCCCTCTCCCACCCCCATGCTGGGCAGGACCTGCCCTCTGCCCTCTCCAAACATTATGGGGGTGCCTGGCCCCCCAGCGTGGGGCAGGATTTATGTCCTCACATTCCCTGGATGGTTATGGTAATGGCTGGGGCTGGACAAGCACAGGAACAATTCCATGCCCTGTTCCAGGGGTGCCACCCTGCTCAATGTGCTTCTTGTTCAAGGACAGTTCCCCTCCTGCCCACAACAGTGGGTCCCTTCCCACGCTGCAAAAGTGGGGTCCAAGGGATGCTGTGGGTCTTAGCAGGGGTTGCATTGTCCCTGGCAAACATCCCCTGGCTCCCCCCTGGGATCTGTTTGCACCTTTGAAAAGTTCCCCTCGTCCCCAGCAAACACCTTCCTGAGGTTGCAGGGCTGCAAAATGTTGGGGTAAATGTTTACAAGGCAGGAAGGATGCATCTCAACACTGGGTGACAGCCAAGGGACAGAAGCCTCCAGGCTACTAGTGAGCAAGGGATGGCTTAGGAGAAAAAAAAAAAAAAAAAGGAAAAAAAAAAAAAAGAAGCCTTTATTCACCCATTTTCTGCAGAAGGCACTTAAATAGCAGCAGTTTCAGCCGAGTGGAAAGGCACATGTCTGCTACCATAGCACTGGGTCCTCACCCCTGAAAAAGCATCAAAAAGTCCCCCCTGACAGCCCCCCTGAGCCACTGTGACAGCCCCAAGTCAGGTCCACAGCAGGATGCTGGGTGGTGTGGGACATCCCCCACCTCCCCATCCTACTCAGGGGTGGAGGGGGGTCCAGTCCAAAGGGCTGAGCAGCCTGACACCACCACACTGGTGTCACTGGTCCTGGCAGGGACATCACAACCCCTGTGGGAAGTCACAGCTCATCCTTCCCCACCGCAGTGGCAGCTGGTGGCTCCTGCTCTGGCTCCTGCAGCAAATCCCTCTCCTCCGGGCCAAAAAGCATCTTCACCAGGTCATCTGCCTGCACACGCTCCTGGGGGGCAGACCCGGGGGGATAAGCGTGGGGATTGTCCCCCCCAAAGCCACCCCCCAGCACCCGGGGAGGAGGGAGCTTACCCGTTCCCTGTGCCGGGGATCCAGGGTGAACCAGAGGGCGATGGCACAGCGCTGGCCTTTGGTCACAGCTTTCACCCCGTGGGGGTTCTCTGAGCCAGAGGAGAAGCCCACAGCACGGCCACACTGGGGATGAACCTCAGCCTGCGGTGGAGGGGAGACCCTGCTCAGGGTAAGTGGGTTCCCCTCCACCCAGTGCGTCCCCTGCACTGGCACCGGGGGCTTTCACACAGAGTCACACAGAATTATCCTGGTTGGAAAAGACCTTTATGATGGTTCCAACCATTAACCCAATTCTGCTGAGTCTGGTGCTAAACATTGTCCCCCAGCACATCCATATGGCTTTCAAACAGCTCCAGGAATGGTGAGTTAATCACCTCCCTGGGCACTTTCTGCAGTGCTTAATAACCCTTTCAGTGGAGAAGTTTCTTCTAATATGCAATCTAAACCTCCCCTGGCACAACCTGAGGCTAGCTCCTCCTGTCACCAGGGAAAAGAGACCAACCTGTGCTCCCTCCAACCTCCTCTCAAGCACTTGCAGACAGCCAGGTGTCCCCTCAGCCTCCTTTGCCCCAAGTCCCTCAACCTTTCCTTGTAGGACTTCTGCTCCAGCCCCTTCCCCATTCCCTTCTCTGGACACTCTCCAACCCCTCAGTGTCCTTCTGCTCCTGAGGGGCCCAGAACTGACCCCCCCAGTGACAGGGGGACCATCCCTGCCCTGCTCCTGCTGGCCACCCCAGTGCTGACACAAGCCAGGATGCTGGTGGCCTTTTTGGCCACCTGGGCACACGCTGGCTCATGTTCAGACACTGTCAATCAATACTCCCAGGTCCTTTTTAGCTGGGCACCTTCTAGCAACTCCTCCCCAAGCCTGGAGTGTTGTCTGGGGTTGTTGTGACCCAAGTCCAGGACCCAACACTTGTTGGATGAGCTTCCAACGACGTTGCCTTAGCCCATGGCTCACAGGAACAGGGCCAGCAGGCAGGAGCTGGGCTCTGTGCTGAAGACAAATCCTAAATCCTCAAGGAGCTGAGCTACTTACAGTCTCAGTCTTGGCATCCAGCTCGGTGAAGTAGAAAGCTCCTCCTTCAAAGTCCCCGTTGAGGTAGAGGATGGCACTAAAGGAAGCCATGAACAAGCAGAGGTGACAACCATGCCCCTAGGGCAGAGCTCCAGAGAGCTGGGAGCTCCATGGGAAGAGCCAGATGCAGAAGGTCCAGTTTTGGTTGTCCTCCCACCCTGCTCCTCCCAAGCCAGGTGCCACCAAGCCCTCTGACAGACACCACCAGTACCTGTAATCCCGGAAAGTGTAGGCTGGAGGTTCCTTCACACACACCAGGGCCTCTGCATTGAGGATGCAGTTGTCCACGTGCACCTCATGACTGTTGTCACTCCGTCCTTCTTGCTTCTCTAGGGTGCAACAAGACCTGGCACATCAGGACCCTTTTGCCCCGGCAGGACCGGGGACTGTCCCCAAGCACCATGGGTTTGGAGGTGACAAGAAAGTCCCTGTAACAAAGCCTTTCCACTCTCATGGACCACGAGAGGCCATTTTGGGGGGCACAAGCCTGTTGTCCTGTGCCACGGCATCTCCATGGCCCTCCAGTTACAGACTCCCACAGCACCCAATCCCAGCTGCTTCTGGGTGCTGAAACCTGGTGCAGCACCAAGCCACCCTCCTCCATTGGAGGCAACCAACAAACTGGGCCTTGGAACGAGCTCCCCAACACCTTCCCTCTGGGAACAGGAGCAGGTCAGGGAGCAGCAAGGAGGTCGCCAGCTGCGGGAGAGGACCCAGAGAGGAGAAGAGGCTGCAGGAGCTTTGCTCCTCCTGGGTTTGTGTTCCTCTGAGCCACGCTCACCATCAATAGCTGTGCGGCACACCAGGTGGGAGTAGGAGAAGTGGAGTGGGACCTCCAGACGGAAGTAGGACTCCATCATGTGCCTCACTTTCTCTGTCACGTTGTAGTAGAGGTAGGCACTTTGCAGGGGCACCTTGCCCTCCTGGCCCAGCTGTGGCAGACAGATGTGGAGCAGGCTCAGCCCTGGGCTTGGCCAAGCAGCTGCCTGCCTTCAAACCTCCCCACCCTCACCTCCACAGCCTCTGGTACCCCCCCTTCCCACAGCCCCCCTAACCTTGAGGGCCTTGAGGACAGTCACACCATGAAAGGTCTCGCTGGGGGTGTGAGGAGATGTCTTCCCACGATAGCCATCCCCAGCTGAGGCAGCTGCCTGCAAAACCCAGACAGCATCACTGCTCTGACTTCTGAGCCTCAGCACGGGACCCTCCAGCCTCCCCCACCCCATCTCTGCCCCCGTGCTCACATTGGAGAGTTTTTGCAGCTCTTGGCACTCCTCACTGGAGAGGACCCCGTCCACCACGACGCGCTGGGAGCCGTTCAGGGCCTTGGAATTCATGGTGACACTGGCTCCTTCGTACACCAAGGGGCCACCTGTGGCACAAAGAGGAGCAGAAGGACACAGGGATGGGTGCTGCCAGCCTTGGGGCACAGGGCTGGAGGAAGCCGTGTGCTCCTGCCACCACCCGTGTCCACGAGCTGGCAGCAGGGGCTCGGAGGTCCCCATCCCACTTTCCCCACTTTCCTCCCTACCTTCTCGGATGAATTTGCTCAGATCAGCAGACTCCTTGGCCTTCTCCTCCACCAGTGTCTCAATCTCCTTCATCAGGTTGCCAATCTCCTCCGAGATGCGCGCCGCCGTCTCCCGCTCCGCCCTGGGCACGTGTCAGCCATCAGCTCCACCACCCCCCTGCCTCCACGTTGGGAATGAGAGACACCAGCACGAGGGCAGGACGAGCTGTCCCCAGAGGCTGGTGACAAAGCCCAAGGCTGGAGAGTCATCTCAGTGCAGCCCTCATCCTGCCCTGCTCAGGATGACCTACCCGTTCCCGGCACCCCAAGGGCTGATGGGCAGCACATTTCTGCTCTCCAGCAACATCTCCCAGCCCCAACACCAAAAACTCTCCCTGGAAGTGTGCTCCAAACCCCATGGTGGAGGTCCAAACCCCATCAATCCCTCCCACGGGACAGGCTTTGGAGGGGACTCACTTCTGTTTCTCTTGCAGTCTCTTTGGTATCACCTCTTTGGGTGTCCAGGTGTCCTGCAGCCAGAAGAACAACACCATGAGGAGCTGGAACAGGGTCTGGCTGGCACACAGACCCCCTCATATCCTTTCTACATGGCCACTGCGTTCAGCTGTTCCAGAACCACTCACTGGGTCCACAAAGGGGATGCCAAAGACGTCGTAGCTGAAGAAGAGCAGCTCCTTCTCCATCAGGCTTCGTTGGAGGTACACCCGGATCTCCTGGGGTGGGGGGCAGAGGGACAGGGTGAAGGCTTGGCACAAGGGCTCTAGAAAGACCCCGAGCGAGGGCAGGAGGCAGCAGGGTTTACATCACTCCTGCAGTCCTTGCTCCAGACCCACCAGCCCTGGATTTCTGGCCCCTCTGACAGCTGGGAAGCAAATGGCTTTCCCCATCCTGCACAAAGTTCCCTGTCCCGTGTGGATAAGCCCTGGTGAGAGGATGGGGGGAGACAGAGGCACGGGTACATCCCTCCTGCATGAAGGACCCTTCCCTTCCCTGGTCCACCTGACATGGGTCAGAGATCTCTATGCCTGCCTCCCACCACCCAGGCAGAACTCAAGCATCATCACTGTGCGATTTTGAAACCAAATCTTCTCTTTTTTAAGCAATTCCACTTTCGTTGGAGCAGTCTGGAACAGAGGTCTGCTCAGATTCTTCTAAAAAGTCTGACCTCTCCCACAGGACTGGTCCATTTGTGCTGGTCCATCAGGACTTCATTTGGCCAAAGATACTTAGCCCGTGACATTTTTCAGTCTCTCAGCTATTTTCCAGCTTGTTGGTCTCGGATGCATCCACTCCTCTCCACCTTGCCACCAGAGGGTGGCTGGACTCAAGCAGACCCCAAAACCTCTGCAAAGGTGATGAGACCCAGGAGGGGAGAAGATGTCCCTGAAACAGCTCATCCCAGTGGGTTGCTCACCTCTCGGGGCTGGATAGGTCCTGCCAGGTTTTCCCCCAAGACAGCAGTGTAATAGGCCAGATTCTGGTTCATCACCTCATCGTTTGGGTAGAAGAGCAAATAGGTTTTGGTGCACTCAATGGCTTTTTCGTAATTTCCACCTGCAAAGAGAATGTTATGTTCTGTTATGGCCTGTCCATGAGACATGGAGAAAACATGGACATGGAGGAGAAACAAGAAAGTACTTCTTTTTCAAAGAGTCACCCAAGTAGGGCAGATACCCCAGAACAAGATAACTATTGCCACAAAGGCAAAACTTATTCTCCTCCTCTGTTCTGCACTTGTGAGACCCCCACCTCAAATACTGCATCCAGTTCTGGTGTCTCCACCATAAGAAAGACACAGATCTGTTGGAACGAGTCCAGAGGAGGGCCACAAAGAAATTTTTAAGGTGAGGGTGGTGAGACACTGGTGCAGGTTGCCCAGAGAAGTTGTGGAAGAGTTCAAGGCCAGGTTGGATGGGGCTTGGACAACCTGGACTGGCGGGAGGTGTCCCTGCATCTTGGGTTGGACTACGTGGGGTCTGAAGGTCCCTTTCCAACTCAAGGATTTCTGCTTGTGAAGAACAGCCCATGCAGATCATGGTGTCCAGCACCAATGGAGGACAGGGCAATGAGCTACTTACTGTTGTAGTAGGCAAACTGGAGGTAGTTGAAGTGTGAGGGCAAAAAATCCTCCAAGGGTTTCTCCCGGCCAGGCTGGGAGGCCAGCTCTGTAACACATCCCTGCTTGCAGCTGAGTACCTGCATGTAGTGATCTGGTGGAGAAAAACCCCGTGTCACTGCTCGTGGTAATCCAAGGGGTGGTGAACAGAACCTTGCGGGGTCTCTGACTCCAACCCTCCTTGCAGCAGGCCTGTTGCCAGCTTTTTGGTGGTGGAAACCCTCCAGGATGGTGGTTGCCTATCTCTGTGTGGTTGGTGGTGGGGCTGTGTGGCTCCCTGGGGACGGACTGGCCATCCTCAGTCTCCCCCCTTGTGTCCTAGTGATCCACGTGTCCTGTTCCTCCACATCCCTCTGGAATCTGGGGGGGTTCCTGGGCATCACCCCAAGTGCTGAGAGTGGACAAACACCTACTGCCACTCACTGGTCACTCTCCTCCTAGTGAAACCCAGATGGTGTTTGCTGTCCTGGGAAATCCACTGCTCTCCAGGACTTTGGGGACAACCACCTCCCAGTGTTGTCTCCAGCTCTTGGGAAAGGCCACAGCATGCACAACACCCACCTGTGATGGCCTGGAAAAGGTCAGCGTTGTACTCCAGGTAGTTGTAGCCCTCATAGTCATAGGGTCCCTCACAAAGTGCACGGCACTCAGCATCTGCCACAAAATACTCCTCCAGTGCCTTCTCCAGGTGCAGGATGGCAGCAGCTGGCTGCTCCTCCGTGTAAAACCTGACACCCAGCCGAAATTCACTCTGTGGAGAGATGAGGAATGAGGAGGGGGCTCCTCAATGTCCCACTCCCTGTGGTGGAGCACCCAGGGTACTTTATCCTCAGAGGATGGGGATGGATCTCCAGCACCACCGTGGCACCCTCACGACTTCACCAAGCTGTGGCGTGACCCCCCCCAGGTCCAGCAGCGGAGGGGAAGTTTGGGGGTCTCACCAGGTGGGGTTTGGCTTCCAGGTCGGTGAAATCCTCCTCGAGGACCCCGGCCATGGCTTGGTAATACTCCAGGTTCTGCCTCATCTCCTGGTGCCCGGGGTTGGCCACATAGAACGTGTGCGCGGCCGCGGCTGCCTGCGCTGCCCGGTTCATCTGCAGGGGGGGCAGAGGGCTGAGCCCGGAGGTTGGACCGGGGACCCGCAGCCGGGACGGGGGCGGCGACGGGGGCGGCTCCGGCGAGCTCCTACGTGGCACTGCGGGAAGGGGGGGACGGGCAGGGCCCGGGGGCCGCCGGCCGGCACCCCGCACCCGCCTGCCAGGGCAGCCGGACCTCCCGGGACACCCCCGGGATCGCCCCCGCCCGGTTCTCCCAGTTGTTCCCCTCCTCCCCCGGGATCCCTGCGGGCATCGCACCCATCTCGGATCCCGGTCCCGTTCTATTCCCGCGGCCGTTGCCGATCCCGCAAGCCCCGGTCCCGCACCTTGAAATAGGCGACCTGGAGGTAGTTGTAAGGGCTGCGCTTGCTGAACTCGCGGTCCAGCTCGTCTCCCAGCCGGTACCGGGAGGGCGCGGGGGGCCCGCAGTCCCGCAGGCAGGCAGCACGGCGCAGGAGCCCGCGGAAGAAGAGCAAATCGCGGAGCGCGGGTTCGAGATGGGGATCCTCTCCCTCCGCCGGCCCAGCCGTGGCGTTGGCGCAGAGCAGGCGGCACCGCACCAACCGGGACCGCACGGCCGCCCGCGCCCGGAGCGCCCGCTCCATCTGCAGCACCACGGCGGGCCAGTCGCCCCGCGTGTAGGCCTCGGCACCGGCGGCGAACAGAGCGTCCGGCGGCTGGGCCGGCAGCGGGGGATCATCCGGTACCGGCCCCGGTGGCGTCGCCGCCCGCGCCAGCAGCGCCAGGAGCAGCAGCAGCAGCACCGGGATCCCCGCAGCCCCGGCGGTCCCCGCCATCTCCCCCAGCCCGGGGGCCGCGCCCGCACACGCCCCTCCCGCACCGGCACCGAGCGCCCCGCCCACCCTACCCGCCCGACAGCCAATCAGCACCCAGAACGGCCCCGCCCCGCGGCGGAAGCTCCGCCCCCACCGGACGGAAAGGGCCGGGCCGGCGGGGCGGGTGATGGCGGCGGAGGGGGAAGCGGGGCCCGGTGGGGCGGCGGGACTGGCCCTGGTGGAGGGCAGCTCAGGCCGGGCTGCCCGCGTCGGGGACCCCGGGGATCTGGTGGCCCTGGCCCGGCAGGTGCAGCAGGTGAGGGCCGGGACCCGGCGGCGGGACCGTGGAGACAGTGCCGGCACACGTTGCCCCGCTCCCGTACCCGGCGCCCCGCTCCCGTACCCGGCGCCCCGCTCCCGTACCCGGCGCCCCGCTCCCGTACCCGTATCCCGCTCCCGTACCCGTATCCCGCTCCCGTACCCGTATCCCGCTCCCGTACCCGGAGTCCTGCTCCCGTACCCGGAGTCCTGCTCCCGTACCCGTATCCCGCTCCCGTACCCGTATCCCGCTCCCGTACCCGTATCCCGCTCCCGTGCCCGGCGTCCCGCTCCCGTGTCCGGCGTCCCGCTCCCGTGTCCGGCGTCCCGCTCCCTTGCCCGGTATCCCGCTACTTTGCCCGGTATCCCGCTCCCGTGCCCGGTATCCCCCTCCCGTGCCCGGTATCCCCCTCCCGTGCCCGGTATCCCCCTCCCGTGCCCGGTATCCCGCTCCCGTGCCCGGTATCCCGCTCCCGTGCCCGGTATCCCGCTCCCGTGCCCGGTATCCCCCTCCCGTGCCCGGTATCCCCCTCCCGTGCCCGGTATCCCGCTCCCGTGCCCGGTATCCCCCTCCCGTGCCCGGTATCCCCCTCCCGTGCCCGGTATCCCCCTCCCGTGCCCGGTATCCCGCTCCCGTGCCCGGTATCCCGCTCCCGTGCCCGGTGTCCCGCTCCCGTACCCGGTGTCCCGTTCCCTCCCGGTCGTTGCCGGGACCTTCGCAGCCGGAGGCGGCCGCGGTGCCTCCCGACACGTCCTGGTGTCCCGTGGTGCCTGTCCCCGTGTCCCGGTTTCCCAGCACGTCCCCCTGTCCCCTCCTGTCACACCTCAGTGCCTCTCTCCAGTGATTCCTACAACACCCCACTAAGCTCCCAGTCACCCCAGTACACCTCCCAGCACGTCCCACTGCTTTTAGTCCAGCACACTGTGTCCTACCACTCGCTCTCCAAGTCCATCCCAGCATCTTGTTCCTTCTTCAGTGATTCCCAGTCCAATCCAGTGCCTCCCAGTGAGTGCATCCCACCTTCCAGTACGTCCCCTGGAGCTTCTCAGCCCACCTAAATGCTTCCCTGTAAAACCTCCTGCCTCCTCCCAGTGCATCCCAGTGCCTCCCAGTGTGTCCTGCCGGCCTTTTCCACTGCTCTCCAGTTTCTTTCATTTCCTGGTTCCCTGGCTGCCCTCTCACTGCTGGGGGTACCAGGGCAGCTCCCACCCCACCAAGGGCCCCATTAAAGCCTGGAGTGAGGCCGTGGGTGCCTCTCCCCCAGCCCAGGGGGGTCCCAAGGGCTACGTCCCTTCCCCTCCTGGCCCAGCCTCCTTGTTCCTTGCCAGGCAGACGACTTCATCCGTGCCAATGCCTGCAGCAAGCTGACTGTCATTGCCCAGCAGATCCAGTACCTCCAGGAGCAGGCACGGAAGGTGAGGATGGGTTGAGGGAGCTGGGAGCTTCTTGCCTGCATGGAGAGGGGAGATGGGGGTCTCTGCCTGCACTGCCTGGCATTTGGGTGCAGGTGTGGCCTGGGTGCAGCCATAGCCAGGAGTCAGGTGGAGGAGATTCAGTGGGAAAATAATGTGTTTATTATATGGTATCAGCTGGGGAGGGGGGGAGTGTTGGTTTTGGTGTCATCCCTGAGTCCTTCGACCAGCAGGGAGCAGTTTTATTGAGGTGGAGGAGGGAGGGCAGGCAGTGGAAATCAGCTTAGGTGTTGGGAAAGATGGAGGGATGATGGATTTGGGGACAGGTGACTCCTGGGAGCACTCAGCACAGTGCTCCTGGGGGCAGAGGAGCTGTTATCTGACAAAGGGCCTGGCTTTCCAGCTTGTCCCAGCTCGTTTGCTGGAGCAGGTGGCTCTGGCAATGGGGCTCAGCTCTCCTCTCCAATGCAGCCCCTTTGGGGATGAAATCTCAGAGGCTAAATGGGAAAGGATCTGCCAGTCACCACGACTGCTCTGCCACCATCCAGGCCACTACGTCATGGAATTGTTAACTGGTGGAGCCAGAGCTGTGGAGCAATCAGCTGCTGGAGCTGGGAGGATGAATTCCCCTTTGTTTGCTGTCCTTTCCCTCGGGGACCACAGCAGGGAAGTCCCCAGGGGCTGGTAGCTGTGTGTGGGGACAAGAAACAAATCCAGCATGTGGTGGGCTGAGGCACAGAGGTGAACCTGGGGCTGTGGAGAAGAAGATCTTGGTGGCTGGTGGTATCTCCACCTCTGTGGAGGGGTGTAGGAGCTCTCATGTCCAGCTCACAGGGGAAACTTGGTGAAAATCTCTGGAAAACAGCTGCTTCCTGGGGCAGTTGGGATGTGCCATGTGAAGCCAAACGTGCACCGGGGAGGACGGTGCCTCGTGAGTGGTTTGTCAAGGGATGTATCTTGGACCCTAGTGTGCTCTAGTTTTATTTAACGTGTCAAGATTTAAAATTTGATTTTCAGATCTTGGATGAAGCCAGCAGAGATGCTGATCTGAACCACGTGGCCTGCAACCTCGTGAAGAAGCCAGGGAACATTTACTACATGTACAGGCGGGAGAGTGGCCAGCGGTACTTCTCCATCCTGTCTCCCAAGGTGGGTGGTAACAAAGAAAACCCAAGGTTGTGGTGGTTTGGACACTTCTGGACCTCAGCTAAAGGTACCAACTCGATGGTACCTGGTCGATGGTTTTCCTGGTAGACAAGAAGATGCCCATGAGCCAGCAATGTGCCCTTGTGGCCAAGAAGGCCAATGGCATCCTGGGGTGCATTAGAAAGGGTGTGGTTAGTAGGTCAAGAGAGGTTCTCCTCCCCCTCTATTCTGCATTGGTGAGGCCACACCTGGAGTATTGTGTCCAGTTCTGGGCCCCTCAGTTCAAGAAGGACAGGGAAGTGCTTGAAAGAGTCCAGCGCAGAGCTACTGAGATGATTAAGGGAGTGGAACATCTCCCTTATGAGGAAAGGCTGAGGGAGCTGGGTCTCTTTAGTTTGGAGAAAAGGAGACTGAGGGGTGACCTCATCAATGTTTTCAAATATGTAAGGGGTGAGTGTCAGGGAGATGGAGTTAGGCTTTTCTCAGTGGTGACCAGTGATAGGACAAGGGGTAATGGGTGTAAATTGGAGCATAGGAGGTTCAAGTTGAATATCAGAAAGAATTTTTTTACTGTAAGGGTGACGGAGCCCTGGAACAGGCTGCCCAGGGGGGTTGTGGAGTCTCCTTCACTGGAGACATTCAAAACCCACCTGGACACGTTCCTAGGGGATGTACTCTAGGGGGCCCTGCTCTGGCAGGGGGGGTTGGACTAGATGATCTTTCCAGGTCCCTTCCAACCCCTAGGATTCTATGATTCTATGATGTTAGCTCCTGCTCAGTTGGTGTTTGTCCTTAGTCTGAGTTCTTTGCTGGTGGCAGAGCACCGACTCAGAGCAACCATTCTCTCACCTCTGGGTAGGTGGGGGTCAGGAATCCCTTTGGCACATGGACCTCAGCTCTGCCTTTCAGTCCCTGCAGGACTTCTCTGGAAGTAATGAACTGCAAATAGCCCTGGGCTGCCTGGCAGTGGGGTTTTCTCAGGCACTTCAGGCCAGAGAGTGAATCACTTTGGTTCTTGTAGGTGCCCTCCTTCCAGGGCACCCATTTCCTTATCTGCAGGGTGAAGGCTTCAGAGCAAAGCACCGAGCACGTAGAGGAGCTCTGTGCAGCTCAGGGGGATGCTGTAGCCTCCTGCCTCTCTGCATCAGCAGCACTGTGTCTTGGCCTGGTCTTAGACTCAGTCTTGTTAAGCCTATTTTTAGGGTAGAAAATGGATGGTCATGTAGCTAGGACTGCTCCAAAGGTGGGATGGGCTGTCCAGCAGGGGCAGAGCTTGGGGTGAAGGACAACTTCAAGGGAAAATGAGCAATGATACGAATTCTGTTCTCTTCCAGGAGTGGGGGACCAGTCCTCATGAATTTGTTGGTGCCTATAAGCTCCAGCATGACATGTCATGGACTCCGTTTGAGGAGATTGAGAGAAGGGATGCTGAGATGAGGGTTCTGGACAAGCTGCTGAGCCAGCAGGCAGCACTGCCCCCGTGTACAGAGCCCAACTTCCAGGGCTTGACCAAGTGACATCAGTGACCATCCAGGTCCCCCTGTGCAGAGTCCTTTGTTCTGCCTAAGGCAGAGCAAGGAAAGAGACCAAGAAACAAAAATGCTGATGCTGCCAGTGCTTGCTCTGTGTTTTAACAAGGTTCATTCTGCATTCTGTCTGACTGGATTTTCTAGGAATTGAATAATTTATTTCTTTGATTTATGCCAGGCTGTAGTCAGAGGCAGATAATATCAGGTGGAGTCAGTTCCAAGAGGGCTTGGGGCAAAAAAGCAAACATGCTTGGGGCAGATGTGATAACACTATAAAATATCCCCTGCCTGTCTGGCTCTGGTGTCCTGGTTGTGTCTACGTGTGGCAGGTAATGCTTTCAGGGCTGGATGGTTTTCCCTCATTAAAATGCACATGTTTAGGAAGCTCTGTGGCCTGGGAAGAGCAGTCAAAACCCCACACAGGACAGTCTGTCGTGACCTTTATCTGTTGGTCTCTGCCCCAGGTGGTCCAAAGCCCTGAATCTGGCACATGTCATGACCTGGAGCTCTTTTCTCTGGGAAGAACACCCTGAAATTGCCATTCAGGGCTCAGGCACTCTTCAAAAGGTCTGTGTGTCACTGTCCTCCTGTCTTCCCCTGGGCTTTGAGTGCTTGAGCTGCCAAGATGAGACAGGAGTATGCAGGGACACTGAATAATAGTGAAAATAAATGAAAATAAATAAATAAATGAGAATTTTAATGAGAAAATAAATCAGTATTGAGGTCAAGTGTAGCTCTGAGACAGGCCCTGTGTGGAAAGCATCCCTTTGGCTTTACCAGAGGGCACAAGGGGTTAGTAGGACAACTCCAGCCTCCTTTTCCACCAAGAATTGGGAAGAGGCAAAGGCCAGAGCTGCTGAGATGTTCTCCCTCTGCCCAGCTTCAAAAAAGCCTGGTTTTGGACTACACTGATGGAGAAGATGTCCATGTTGGGTCCTGGCATCTCAAGTCAGATCTGCTCTCATCCTCTCCTGACTTCCTGACCTCCCTGGGGTTATGAGGCAGTGACCTGTGCTGCTCAAGGCATTTCACAGTCACATATTCACATTTCACAGTCACATATTCACATTTCACAGCCACTTAGCTGCCTCTCCACTGGTGATGTGATGGTTGGGGCCATTTGTGGAAGGAAAATTGTGACCCCAAGGTCTGAGCCCACCAAAGGTGGAGGTGATGCTTATTGAGGGAGTCCAACCAGAAGCACACTTGGGTTGGGCTTTTCTGCCTTCCAGGGTGGTGGTGGTGGATGGGAGAGTGGTGTCCTCTTCACAGCCTTTCATAGAATCATAGAATTGGCTGATCAAATGTCTTGATTTTATGCTTTTTTTTTTTTTTCCTGCTTATTTCATCACCCCAGGCCTTATTTCACTGCACGTTATTAAACCTTAACTTGGAAGGGAGAAAGCTAATTACTGCATGGGCTTTGTCATGGTGCTAATTACAGCAAGATCAGAGGAGATCCTCATGTATTGATTTGTGCTCCTCTGGGCAGAGGGGATTCCTGCTCCCATTTTGTCTGTTTCCCATCACTAGAAGCTGCACAGTGACAGTGGGAAGGGGTCAGGGTGATGTTTGTAGACTTCCATAGCTTGTGATTCCACACATTCCAGCCTCTGGTGGGAATTCCTGTGGGCTTTACTCCATCTCCTGACCCTCCCTCCTCGGTACTTCAGAACTCCCCAGTGTCCTGCAGCTCCTCTGGGTGCTGGCAAGTGTTTTTTTCTTGGATTTGCCCAAAAAGAGCCAAACCACTGTTGCTGTAGCTCCAGAAGGTACCAAGAGGCCAGACACGGTGGTGATGGGCTCCTGCTTGGTGCTCTCTGCAGAAACAGGGATGCAGCTGCCCAGGGAGGTGATGCTGGAAAAGGGGGAACTGTTCCCTCAGAGCAGCTCGCTGGGGTTGCCATCTCATAGAATCACAGAATCCTAGAATGGGCTGGGTTGGAAGGGACCTCAGAGCTCATCAAGTCCAACCCTTGCTCCACTCCCCCCGTGGTTCCCAGCCCATGGCACTGAGTGCCACATCCAGGCTCTTTTGAAATATCTCCAGGGATGGAGAATCCACCCCTTCCCTGGGCAGCCCATTCCAATGCCTGATCACCCTCTCTGCAAAGAATTCTTTCCTAATATCCAACCCAAACCTCCCCTGGCAGAGCTGAAGCTCTGCCAGGGGAGGTTTGGGTTGGATATTAGGAAAAAATTCTTTAGACCGTGCCCTCTTGTCCCACTGATATCTGCCTGACCCCCCCTGGCTCCAACCTCCTTTCAGGGAGTTGGAGAGAGTGATGAGGTCTCCCCTGAGCCTCCTCTTCTCCAGCCTCAACACCCCCAGCTCCCTCAGCCCTTCCTCACAGGACTTGTGCTGGATCCCTTCCCAGCCTCCTTGCTCTTCTCTGGACCTGCTCCAGCACCTCAATCTCCTTCCTGAGCTGAGGGGCCCAGAACTGGACACAGGACTCAAGCTGTGGCCTCCCCAGGGCTGAGCACAGGGGCAGAATCCCTTCCCTGGACCTGCTGGCCACGCTGTTCCTGAGCCAGCCCAGGATGCCATTGGCCTTCTTGGCCACCTGGGCACACTGCTGCCTCCTGGTCACCTTCCTGGCAATCCAGACTCCCAGCTCCCTTTCTGCCACTCTGTGCCCAGCCTGGAGCTCCCCATGGGGTTGTTGTGTTGAACCTCATCCCCTTGGGATCAGCCCAACTCTCCGGTCTGTCCAGGTCCCTCTGCAGAGCCCTCCTGCTTCCAGCTGGGTGTTGATTTATCCCACACAAAAAGCTGAGGCAATGTCTCACCGGGAGGTGCTGCCATGGCAGAGCTCACCTGGGAGCTCCGTTCCTGGAGAACCCGATGCCGGGTGGAGGATTCCCGAGGCTCAGCCTGGACAGCCCCATTGCCTTCAGGGTTTTTTTTTGCCTTGATGCGGCACGAATTTCATTAAAAAAATCACCTGGGAAGAGCCGGCTCCCACCCAGGAGGAGCCTCCCCACAGGAGCAGTCGCGGCTCTTTGGTTTTTTTTGTTTTAACTGCAGCTCCAGGCCGGAAAAAAGCAAAGGGGGGAAGAAAAATGGAGAGAATTTACATCCCCCCGGTGCGGGCAGGGCGATGGCGGGAGGGGGTCCCGCAGCCCCGGTGCGGGCGGGGCAATAGCGGCAGGGGGTCCCGCAGCCCTGGTGCGGGCAGGGCGATGGCGGGAGGGGGTCCCGCAGCCCCGGTGCAGGCGGGGTAATGGTGGGTGGGGGTCCCGCAGCCGCGGTGCGGGCGGGACAATGGTGGGTGGGGGTCCCGCAGTCCCCATTTCGGGCAGGGCAATGGTGGGTGGGGTCTCCCAGCCCCGGTACGGACAGGGCGATGGCGGGAGGGGGTCCCGCAGCCCCCGTTCCCGCACCCCCGGTCCCTCCCCCCCCCTCCCGCCGTCTCCACGCAGCCGCGGGGGGGCGGGGCCTGTACCTGAGCAGCGCCCCCTGGCGGCCGTGCCCGTCCCCAGTGCCCCGCCCCGCGTCCTCTGCGTGGTGACGTCACGGCGTGCCCCTGTACCGGAGCGCAGGAGACCCCGCAGCGAGCTGCCAACGCCCGGCGGAGCCTCTCAGGTGAGCGGCGGGGCTGCGGCGGGCGCGGGGGTCGGGGCGGGGGTCCCCGTTGTCACCGCGCGGCCCCTTTTTTCTCCGTCACCCCACCGTCCATCTCTGCCCGGTGCCACCGCCGCGCGGGCACCGCCCTCCTGGGGCCCGCGGGGTGTGTGCGGGGCCTCCGCGGGCGATGGGCGGCGGGGTGTAAGGGGGGGGGGGGGGGCCCTTCCCGAGGCCTCCGGGAAGGGGGGGAGCGGTGCGGGTTAACGCGGAGCCTTCCCCGCTAACGCTGCGGGGGTTTCGCGGCCTGGCGGGGGGCGGTGGTGGTGCTGGGCCTTCCCCTCCCCCGCTTCCTGGCGCGGCGGGCGGAGGCCGGACCCTCGGCGCTGGGGAGCGGCGGCAGGAAGCGCTCCCATGCCGGGCTGGGCGCATCAGCCATCGGCGGGGCCCTGCCCTCGCTCCCCGCCGGGACTGCCGGGTTCGGCTGCGGCTTTCGGCTCTTCCGTGCAGCTCCTGTGCGCTGGGGCATTGCGGGGAGAAACCCCGAGATTCAGCTTGGGCTCGCCGGGCCCCAGGGGGGGGCTCTCGGGCTTCTTGCAGGAGATGGGAGCCGGGCAGCAGAGCAGCTCGGAGCCGGGGGGGGAGGGAGGGGGGCAGGCGTGGTGGAAAGCTTCGTTTGAGCCATGAGCGCTACAAAAAGTGGGTTTGTATATTAAAAGGAGTTGGGAGGCGCTTCTCGTCTTTTGCTTCCCGAGATGCTTACTGGAATGCCTTGCCGTGGCTGTCCTTGTGCTGGGATGGGGCTGGTTTTGGCTGGGGTAGGAGCCAGTGTTCTAAGGCTTGGTGTTGATGTGCGTTTGTCTTTGAAATCTCATCCAAGTGTATAGAATACTGCAGCACGTCACAGAGCTCTGTGTTAAAGGTTTGAGGGCTCTGGACTTCATTAGTGGTTTTTTTCCTATTAAGGGGTAGACCTTACAGTTTATAGCGACAGGGGGAGAGCCCAGGTATAGCCAGGTGGCTGTGATCACAACAACTGGCGTTGTGAAACTTGTGCTCCGTGAAGAATTGCAAAAGGGGCAGAATTCCTGTTGCCCTGTCTGAGCAACCGGTGGAGCCACAGCGACTTTGCTCTTCTGACAAAAGCCTTGGGGAAGACAAGGCCTTAAGGAGGCCATGATAGATGACAACTGTACATTCAGAAGTAATTCTTTCTGGCCATCTGTGGTTGTCTTTGTCTCGTGTTTATCTGGGTTGCTTCTCTTCTGGGGAAGGAGGTGCTGGCTGTCTATTCAGAATGAAGTGTTAAATTGCAGTGTCCCAAATGCCCTTTCTTTTTGGAAGGGTGTTTAAAACCTGAATCAAGCTTCTCATATTGCTAATTGGGGTAGCTCAGTAAAGCACTTGAAGCTTTCCCTTTCAGTTATCAAAAGGGTCTTATGCAAAACCAGCTTTAGATAGAAAGTCCCTGTGTTCAGGACAAGGAGAATCTGTTGTTTTGTTTTGTAAACTGTTCCTTCTTACTGTAGTGTTGTGGGGAAGGCAATGTAAGCAAAATGTAGAATTGAAATGGGTCTTAGGTCCTGAATCAGTGTGTTGGTGAGTGTAGAAATGGTTCTGTGTTTAAACTCCTCACTTCTACACCAGCAACAACAAGGAAAAGGATTTTTAAGTCTTGGCAAGGAATAAAAACTACTGCGATGCAAGATAAAACATGTTTACAGTTTGGGAACATGTTCTAGGCAGAAATTATAATAATTGCATTTGCATACTTTGAACTTGGTTATTCATGACCTGCAACTGATGGCCTTGGTTCCTTACATGCCCTGCTACAGGGTTGTTTGTTTGCCTGAAACTGATGGCCAACTCTGGAAGTTTGCTCTGTTTTAAGTGTTAACTGAAAGTGTGGAAGTCCTGGAGTGCCTGGAATAGAAGCCATAGATCTCCTGCTAAAAAGAACAATAGCAAACAGAACAGAATCCCACATGGAGCTCCTAGGGATTTCCCTCATGGGTGCATCTGCTTTTCCTACTTTCCTGTAAAGTGTAGGAGAGGCTGAAGTTAGTGCAGCTTGGTGACTGCTAATCCAGGTGTAAAAATTCACTCTGTTTAAAATGCAGCTGTGGCACTGAAATACATCTCTGTGTCTTAGGAGCAGCCTGACATTTTAACCAAAATCTTCTCAGCAGCTCTCTGTTCCCCTGCAAGCTTCAAACTTAACCCAGCATGGTGATGTAGCTGGGTTCCAACCCTGCTTCTGGCTCTTGAGAACTTGTACAGCAAATAAATATGTTTCATTGCAGTCTGGGGGTGTGTAATCTGTTTGATGCTAATGTGAGTGCTCACAGCTTTTCCAAGTAATGTGTGGGCTTGTGTTTTTTAGCCCTCTCTTTACTCTGCTTGCCTTCTGTGGTCAGCTGAGCTTCCAGGCTGTCATTAGGCTTGATCATGCAAATGGCAATGATCCTGGCTTCTAGACTAGGAGAAATTATAGGGGAGTGTAGTTATCTTTGAGGCTCTGTTTCTAAAGAAAGATTTGATTGATTGATTGATTGATTGATTGATTTTCCCCTCCTCTCCTCTCTCTGTGAAGGTGCTGTCAATTTGCTTTCTGGTAGTCCAGGCAGCCAGAAACTCTGTTTATATCATTTAATGTATTGTAGACTTCTGTCTTGGCTCCTCTGGCCCCACTGTGCTAATGTAGGTAAAAACCCACCCTGTTTTTATTAATATGTGACAACTAAAGCAATGTATTGACTTGATAAACTTTTATGCTCAAGTTTTGAAGAAATTTAAGGTATTTTACACTTCTGCAGCATATAATAATTAAATTACATGGCTTCCTTCAAGTGCTGTTTCAACTAAATTACATCCTACTAACTCAGGATATCCATCTGCAAGGATTACCCCTGGAAGTGGCATGTAAAGCCCTTTCACCAGAGTATCCTGGGGCTAAAGCCTGGCACAAAGTTATCCCTCCTTGAGCATCCATGGCCCTTCATTTATAGTGGTTCCCTGCCTCCTGCAGCCCCTGTCGTGGTGTGCAGATAAATCCCTGAAATAAGTGACAAAAATAACATTAAGGCAAGGGATGCCCAGCTTCTGGTGGTGCATTGTTGTTGGGTGGAAGGACTGGGATTGTTTATCCAGTCCTGGGTGGGCAGTGAGCTAAAAGCAGTCTGAGGAGCAGAGTTTCAGTGCTGCTGTCGTGTCACTGATCTTTGTAATCTTCCCTTTGAGTTTCAAGAAGTGGCTTAGGCTTTAAAATTTTTAAAACTTCAGAGTACTGCTTGGTCTGTTTTCTAATCAGTAAATCAACTGTTTCTTTTCTTGAGATGTATTGAGTTTTTTATTCTAACCAAGTGGCATTTTATAAAAAGAGAGCAGTTAGTTTTGCAAAAACTTTTATAAACCATTGTTCTATTTTAAGCTCGATTTTTAAGCCCAGACTTGCAGCAATAGTTAGGGCTGCCAGAATTGTTTTGGTTTGTAACAAGCTGTTTTGAATTGCTCAGCTCTTCTCAACTTGAAAGATGCTGCACTGGTTTTTTTGGCCAATGATGAGTGTTCTGTTTTGGGGAAAAAAATGACAAAAATGCTTGTGCAGCTTTGGCTGTAATGACAGGAGGCATCTGCCACTTCATCTACTGCTGTAGCTGTTTGTCTTGGGCCAGCTGTGGCTGGTAAACAGCTGAATGCCAAAGGCCTTGTTGTGGGAGGGTCCTGTGCTGGGTTTGACAGGACTTCTCTCTCTGCTCCACCTCTGAGCAGTTAGCTTGGGTTTAGTGATTTTTTTTAATTTTCTTTATTTTTAGTGCTTGCAGGGCAACCTCTCCTGCTTCAGCCCTGCGTTAGGGAGCTTTCCAGCAGCTCCCTTGGCACTGGTTTTAATAGAAATACCAAGGTAGCTTAGTGGCTGGGAAGTGTCTCTTTGGGATTATTTTTTTTTTTAAACAAAGCTTCAAGGTCTTCAGTCCTCTTGTGTTGCTCCTTGGACTGAGTTGTTCCCTCTGAAGGCAGTGCATCCCCAAGGACTCCACACTCTGTGAGTGGAGCTATCCCAGTCTCTGAGCTTAACAGGAATGAGGGGGGATCTGTTGCAACAGAGGTGCATTCAGGGTGCTTCCCATTAAGCAAAAATGTGCCTCAAAATAGAGGAACTTCTTCCAGTGTCTGTTTTACCTCTGGTAAATGGAGTTGGCTGTGGGTGTAGGGAGACCATGATTTGGTAGTCTGCATGACTATAGATACAGCTTTTATTTGAAGTATTAGCAGTATGAAGCTAAGCTAATAAAGGTACATTTAAAAAATTTTTTTGTAATGTGGTATTAAAATACTGAACAGGATTTTATAGCACAGTAAACCAGCTTCCTGTAGAGTATGAAAGTGAAGAGGAACAATGTAGTAAGTGCCTGCCTTTGGCAGAAGACTGATTTAGTGTCAGCCCACATACTTCCCAGTGTTTAATCTAGGGCAGGTTTTTGCAGTGCTGGTGGCTGGTTTTGACAATGTAACTGTAACCAGAGTGATAACAGAGAAGCTTATGCTTCTGCTTTTTTTTTTTTTTTCTGTTGAGTTGATGATGAAATTAAGGCAGTTACTTGAGCTGTAAGGTGGAATACTCAGGCAGGTGAGCAGATGTAGGGGTTCCTGCACCATGGTGTAACTGGTGTGGAAGGAAAGAGCCCACTGAGTCATGCTCTGTCTGATGAGGCTGCATGGGCAGCTTTCTTGGAATTTCAGATGAAAATGGGATGACACAACCATAGCCTTTTTTTTTTTTTTTTTTTTTTTTAAGTTGTAGAATCACAGAATTATCAGAGCTGGAAGGGACCTCTAGGGATGATTCAGTCCAGCTCTCTCACTAAAGCAGGATCACCTAGAGCACATTACACAGGGCTGAGTTCTGGTGGCTGCTGAATATATCCAGAGAAGGGGACTCCAAAGCCTCCCTGGGCAGCCTGTTCCAGTGCTCCCTCACCCTCATAGAACTTGAAACATGTTACAGTACTGTAGGTAGCTTAGGTTCAGGCTTTTAAATTTCCCCACCCAGCTGTCCTGTCTTGCACATATCTGCTTCACCAGTTAGTTGTGAGGAGCCTTTATAAAGAGGTGCAAAGTAACTGTCAGTTCTTTCATGATTAGAAAAAGAAAGGTGCATCAAGTCCAGAAAATAGTGGTTGGTTTTAGCTGCATTTTGATACAAGATCTTCTATGTCTCCCTTGGTAATTCATTGTCCAGAAATAGGTGCTTCAAAATGACAGAAATGTTGGAACACACGGTCAGTGTTGAGTGTCCAACAAGATTCCAGGACTCCAGAAGCATCCTGCATCTCAAGGCAGGGATTCCCACAATCACAGAAAGCTTTTCAAGAACAACATCAGCCTGAGAGCTAAATCAGGGCTGGTCATGGTGCCAGGGCAGCTACATCCCGGGGTGCTTCATACCTCTCACTGCCTGAACAGTTCCTTTCTTGGATCCCTCATCAGGTTGGGACAGTGGTTGTGGGCAGATGATGAAATGGAGCCCACCAATGTGCTCTCAGTCTTTCCAACTTCAGATGGAGACCTGCTGGCTGCAGACCTGTCTTTAACTGAAGTTTGGTGTTTGGCTTGATATCACCTTAGCACAATGAAGCTTTTTTTGGCCATCTCATACTTAAAACACCTTCATAGAAAGCAAATGGCAGCAGATTTTAGAGGTGTTTCTTCATCGTGCAGTGTGACAGGATTTAAAGGACTGTTGGGTTTGTTATTGCCACTTCAAACAGAAAAACCAATGCTGAAAAAGAAAGATGTCTTTTTCAAGATCCTGGTCATGTACAGATTGTTTCTTGAGTCCATCTCTCTGCTTTTTGCAGGTTTTGCCATAGAATCATTTGCCTGGCTCCAGGGGAATGCAATTGCTGTGCTGGTTTGTAGTTGAATAAAGCTCTTTTTAAGAAATTAAATACCTAGGATCTGAACTTGACTTGGAATCTTTGGGATAGTGCATGTGCAGTAGTCTGAGCTCTGATCAAGAAAGGTGGGGGTGTTGAGCATCAGGTGGTTAAAAAAAGGATAAAATGAAATGTAAAAATTGCTGGCACAGAAGAGGCAGATGGGTTTAGTTCTGGGTTGAGGTCTCCATGAAGGTTCCTGTTAGGCTTTGGGCTGGAAGATGGAGGTGATGGCTGGCAGTGGCTGCTGTGCACACACAGAGCTGAATGCTGGTTCTGGTAGTGCTGCTCCAGGAACTGGTTTTGCCTTCTGTGCCTGCTGGTCTGTCTGGAGTTCATCTCTTAATCAGAGAGCAGCTACTACTGGTGTTTTGCATCATGGATTTGTGACAGTATCAGGTTAGCAAGAGGTGTAAATAAGGTCTTTTAACCCTGTGGCTGGTAGCTGAACTGGAGCTGTCTTTTCACTGGTGGTTTGTGATGTGTGCCCAGCACTGGTGCATTGTGTGAGCCCTCTTTGCCATGAAGCATGGTAGTGCCCTCTCTGTACAATATCTGGGAGGTATCTGGGGTAGGGAAAACCTGTTTGCTTGGATTGGAGTATTTGGTTATCTCTCTGTCTTTGGTGTCCCTGATTTGGGAGAGTTGTTGCTTTGAAAAACAAAAGTTAGTTTGTAGTAGGGCCAGGGGAGGTGGCAGAGGGCAAAGACCTTGAAATGGGAGGGCAAAGGTGCTTTGGAATGGATGTGACTTAATCTGGGAACAAATTATCAAATATAATCAAATACTTTATTTAAGGATGTGTGTTTTTTATAGATTAATCACTTCTACCTTTCCACTGTTTTTTAACAGATCAGCACCAGTTAAATCCAGTGATTGTTGTTTCTTTCATTGTGAATTCCTGGGTGTTACATATTATCAAATATAATCAAATACTTTATTTAAGGATGTGTGATTTTTATAGATTAATCACTTCTACCTTTCCACATTTTTTAAAAGATCAGCACGAGTTAAATCCAGTGAATGTTTTTTCTTTCATTGTGAATTCCTGAGTGTTTTGCCCCTGCAGCAGTGAGATGACTGAACTCCCATCTTCACAAGTGGCTGTGCTGGTTTTCTTGCAGGCTCTGGGAGCTGTGATATGCTGGTTAAGCTTAGACCAGTGAGTTAATGGTGTGTGCTACAGAGCATCAGGAAATAATTCCTGGTCCTTTTCTGGCAGTTGCCTGCAGTGCCTGTGATGAAATGGCAGCAGGTTCCTGAGAGAGGAAGTCCTGCTGGCCAGGCTCTGCAGGAAGCTGGTGCATGATGTGCAGCCAGATTGGACAGCTTGGTTCCTTTTGGCTAGGATAATGTACACATTTGAACCTGGAAACAGACTTCAGTAGCTTAAAAATAAAAAGGAATCTCAACAAGCTTGGAGGGTTGTGGTTTCTACATGAGATTGCTGATACAACAAGTGTGAAGGCAAGGTCATGCAGATTTTTCCCTCTTTTAGGACACTGATTTCCTGCAAAACCCCACACCATTTCACTTAATTCTTCAAAGCAGTAGTTCATGTTGCTGCTAGAACATATTGTCTGCATTGCAGGCAGTTTTTAAAGCTAAGGGGCTCCCACAGTAACATTTGGTGTGCTTGCCATTAAAATGGGAAAATGAGGCTGTCAGGGTGCATTCAGAACAGCATTTTTTGCAGCATAAACTCACTTCAGTGGGAACTTCCCACAGGTGCCACGAATTTCTTCAGCATTTTGTGGTCTCTCAGTATCTTCTGGTGTATGCACAGTGTGTGTGTTGTACACTGGAGACTTCACTTGACTGTTGTCAAATGAACAAATGGCCCATTGTGACATTTGCATCTCAGTATTAATCCTGTTTTGGGATTGATCCTAAACGCAGCTCATCTGTGTCTTACAAAAATGTAACTGAGCTTTAAAACAAAATTCTGGAAAATGGGCCTGTTGAGTCAGGAGTAGGACCATCTTGATGGATGTGATGAAGTTTACAAGGCTTTTGTAATCCACAGTTTCCAGGAGGCTAGATCCTAGTCCTCCAAATACTCAGTATATACAAAGAGGCCTGAAAAAATTAATTCAGTCTTCTTTTAAAGAATTCTTTAGATCTTGTTGAACAGAACTAAGTCATACTGACTTGCACTACATTGCCAGTCTTTATCAGCTCTCTCTCCTCTCTGGCTTTGGCCAGATGGTTCACAATTACATGGCTCAAAATCCACTCACTGCACTCAAACTGGGCTGACTTTCCAGTCTGCTTCAGTTCCCTCAAATATAAAACTATTTGGAATGTTTGCTGGTCCTGCTGTGTGCTGTGTATGTAGACTTCCTTTTATTGGGCTTCTTTGTAGTGGGAACACACCCACCCCCTTCTGACTTTGTTTCTCTGTCCTTTGGCGTTGCACTCTGGGGGTGAGTTGGTCTTTAGTCATATCTCTTATTGGCCTAAATTGCTTTTAAACCACAAGACAGTATCTGTCCTTAAAACTTTTCCTATGAAGAATAGGTCCCAGGGTGGAGCTTTGAAGCTCCCTAAAATTGAGCTTGTTTTCAGCTGTTTACTGTGGAGCTCTTAGAAGTGGAGAACAAAGTAGCTCATCCTGCTAATCTAGAAAGCCTGCTAGTCCAAGTAAAATAACTTCTAAAACAGCTTCACTTCCCCCTGGTAAAACTTTAGAGGCTTAGGCTCAAGGCTTCAATCTGTTTCAAGTCATCTTAATATTTAAAGATAAAGTTATATCAATTAAAAAAGGGGTGACGCTGCTAACCTGTGCTGCACGGTGAGTGGCTGTGTTTGGTTTGGTAAATCACAACCCAAAAGGCAGATGATGATGATGATGATGATGATGATGATGATGATGATGCCTTGCTGCAGGGATAAGGCTGGCAAGCTACTGAGGCTTGCTGGTAATTTAGGCTGCTTTTAGTTGGAGTACACTGGAGTTGTTTGATAGCAGTTTGGATGGGTTTTCCTTGCAAAATCTGCTTAACAAGTGGCTCATCCCTTTCCACCTTTAAGTAAAAGTACTTCCAATAATAGAGAAATGTTGAAAGTCTGTGGGAGCTTTGCTTGGGGTCAGGATTTCACATTTATTCCCTGTGTGAATGAATGGCCACAGGCTAGTACTTCTCTAATTGGAGTAGCACACTAATGAAGGTCAGCTGTGTCTGGCACTGGAGGTAGCTAAGTGATGTTTGAGGGAGGTGTTGCAGGTATTGACTTAGTTCATGTACTAAAGCTGTGCTGGGACAGTGTCAGAAGTAGCTGGGAGCATCATGAATGGCTGGAGAGGAAGAGGATTCCTTGAGGACCAAATGCTCTGCTGCCCAGTGCTGTTGGCAACTTCAGGTGGGGCTGAAGAGACTGTTAAGTGGCAGCTTTAACCAGAAGATTGTAAAAGTGGGTTTGGGCATCAAAAAAAGTGAGGAGGAATTAATCATTTCTGTATTTTTATCCCCTAAACTAGCTTCAAAGCTCACCCTATGGTCTTCCCTCCTGAGCTTTCTTTACTTGAACTGCTCTCCAGAGGGAAGATCTCTTGGGAAGCCTGGGTGCTACTTAGCAGCCATCAAGACTGAACTTAGACTTTCAGTGCTCCCAAGGCTCTGGATGCTTCTGTGCATTAAAACTGAATCTGGAAAAGCCTTTTTTGCCCACCTTTGGGTAATCACACTGTATATGAGGGAATATACTGAACAGAACTGGTCCTTCTTCCCAGGGTGGAAAAGTGATGATGTTATGCACAGTCTGAGGTGGTGTTTGGCAAGTGCCTGCAGTGGGAGGAGCCTGGCTGTGGGGAGGATGTATTTGCATTTATGGAAATGAGCAGCTTCCTGTTAACTGTGGGATGCAGGGAACATATCTGCCAACTCATTTAGGAATGGCTTCTTTTCAGAAGTGGTTTGGGCTCCAGTCAGAGCTCATCAGTGACGTGCACTGCTGTCGAGTGAGGATGAGAAACATCTTCATCTGTGTGTCTTTTTTTTTTTTTTCTTCTAGGTCCTTGTTGGCATTGATACTCTGGTAGACTTCAGCTATGCAGACGATCAAGTGTGTGGTGGTGGGTGATGGTGCTGTTGGTAAAACCTGTCTCCTAATTTCTTACACAACAAATAAATTCCCATCGGAATATGTACCAACGGTAAGTGTGGGAATGGCTCCAGTTGTCCTTTGGGCAGCATGAGTTCCCTTCCTAACAAACCTGCATGGTGTGCATGCCTTCATACCTGTTCTTGTGGCTGCTTGCTTCTTGGAGACTGACTACAGTGGCAGAGGAGTGATCAGTTTGATCCAGTGCTGCTGCCTGTCTCCACATTACCTGGTAGTGCTGGGGGGCTTTTCCTGGTTCTGCTTAGTCTTTGCCTCTGGACTGCTCTGCAGAATCTGGGCTTCAGTTAGTAGATGGCCACCTGCTGGATTCTCTAAACAAAATAAGTTGTTGGGACTGGTAAGTGGAGAGCAAGCAGCAGGAACACCAGCTCTCCAGCTTGCTCTTTTACTTCTTGCTGTCTTCATTTTTAGGGAGAGTAGTAGGTTGTTGCTATAATAGTGACTACAGTTCACATTTTTGTTTTGCAAAGTCTGAAAGATCCCGAGGTGACAGAGGGAGCTAAGGAATGTGGCCAGTTAACCTCAGCTAACCATGAGAAATGTGTTGATTTAGACTGCACAGACTCTTTCTTTTGTACTTCCAAATGTGTTGACTTTGTGTAGTTCTTCATCTTTTCTCAGTAACCTTTCTGAGGTTTACTGGCTCAGTTTTCTGAGATACTGAATCATTGACTTACCTAAAGGTCATGTTGGGAGCAGTATGCCCACTGCTTTATCTTTCTACCAGGAAAGTGCTTTTCTTCTTTATCTGCAAGAGCAGTGTGCTGACACTGACATGGTTCAGTCTTTTAGTGTGGTTGCTGTAAGAGCCATCTGGGTGCTTTTTTACTAGTTTCACAGTTCTGGACCCAAAAAGGCCATCTTGTGCACATAAACAAGAGTTTGCTTAGGTTCCTCAAACAAAATTGCATCTAGAAATGAATCACAAAGAGGTTGAACACCTGCCAGTGAAAGGGTCAATAATATTTTCTGCCATTACAAAGCAACTTAAAAGAACAGATAGCTCTGCCTTTTAGCTCTTCCAAAATAATTACTTCTTAAAAAACCCTCCTCTCTTTGTGGAAAAGAAATTGCAATGAACACCACTGCCTCTTTTTGAGATGTTGGCTTTGTGCTCTATCCAGAGATTTTCAGCTTACCAACTATGAGGTTTTTTTAAGGATAGGATAGACTTCCATGAAATGAAGGTGTTTGTTTCAGTTGTAGATCAGAATTGAAGATGAAAGGACTCCCAAACCCAAGAGTATTCAGGTTGGATGCAGTGAGAAACCTGAAGCTTGTGCTGTAGGCATAGAAACCCCAGTTCTGCCCCTGATGGAGATGTCAGGGACTGGTAGAAAAGTTGTATTTGTTGTCTTGGCATTCTCAAGTTTTAGAGAGTGGTTTCAAGTATCCTGCTGGGATGCTTTTAGGACAACAATATCCTGTTCTTTACCTCTGGAATCTGCTTGTCCTCTCGGAGTTTGTCTTCATGGCCAAAACAAAACAGGTGGTCAGTGAGCTCAGGCAGTGTGTTCCTATGCTTACCCTCACTGAAGTGGCTGTTAATTAAGCTGAAAAATGTTATTTTAATGTTATTATCTTAAAATGTCTATTTTGAAAGCTTGTCAGTTTGTGTGCTGTCCTGCAGGTGGTAGTACTGCCTATAAATCCCTGCAAGCAAGCAGTGTGGAAAAGCTGCTCAAACCAGTTACTTGTCAGTAAATTGTGTGGAAGGTGTGCTAAGATCTTTACAGTGCCTTTTAAAACTTCCCTATATTTCTGGAATAGAATTTACTTCTGAACCTCATGGCTTTAGGAACTTGCTCTTCTGGGGCTGTCATAGGCCTGTTTGTAATTCTGTGGATGGCCTGGAGACATTTGTCATCCTCTGGACAGTGGTAAGTAACTTGGGATATTCTGGCTAATACTTCTAGTAAGAAAGAAAGAAAAGGAATGTAATGTTCCCAAAAGGAAAGCAAGCTGTTGGAGAGCTGACAAGCCTTAATGTCCCTACAATGTTTGTGGCTGAGTAAGGACCACAGGATAAGTGGGTAGGACTTTCCTGCTTAAGCAGTTTGAGAACTTGGTGATAAAATCCTGATTTGAGAACCTGGTAAATCCTGGTAGCAGCAGTGAAGTCTCAAGAGGAAGGTAGCCCCCTTTTCTCATGTTTTTGATGTCATTTCTATTCCTAAAAACTTCCAGGGTGAAGCAGCTGTCCATGGCAAGACACTGGCAGCACTCATGGAGTGGCAGATCTGGTGTGATTCCTGTAACCTGGAAGCTTGTGCCACCTGCTGTAATGAGCTTTCTGACACTGGCAGGAATTGAAACTTCTTGGTGGGCTAATTGGGCTCTGGTTTTTTAGCCTGTTTTGGCAAAATTGAGGGTGAGATTTGTCTGCTTTATGCTATGAGGCTGTAGTTGCCAGGTTTGAAGGCTAGCCTTGTAACCCTGGCCACCTTAGGGCTGAACACCTGAACCTTAAAAAATAAAATTTTAAAATGCCAGAATTTGCAGATAAGCTTAAAAAAATCATTAAATCATTTAAAAAATCATTAGAGGGAGAATGCATGCAACTACAAGAACTTTTATTGACTTCTTGGTCACTGGGCAAAAATGAGGGGGGTCTCTTTGGGAGATTGAGTTGCTGCCCAACTTGACATCTGAAAGAGCAAATGCTCTGCCCTTCAGTGTAGAGCATTCCAGTTTCTTGATCTGTACCTAGTAGCAGATGAGCTGTCAGCTTGAGCTGTCCTTTGGGGTGCCTTCCACCCTCCTGCATCCTGAAGGTCTGGTTTGTGTGTGGATACAGATGTGGCTGGGGTGGTCAGGGTGATCTGTAAAGGAACAGGTTTTAAGTAGTGGAGAAATTTCTTGCAGTGCTTTAAATCTGGGATGCTAATCCAAACCAGCATGAGAGGTGGACTTCTGCTTGTGGGGATAAGCAGTGTGCTGAGCCCATAGCTGCTTTCTCAGTCACTGAGTTTGGTAAAGTTAAAACAGCTGTGTGTGGAGTTAAGTATTGCTTTAACCTGGACAGTCAGGTGGAAAGAAGGCAGCTGAACCTTTGGATTTTCAGCTTTGATGTGCTCTGTTGCTGGTCTGTTCTCAGTTTTACTGTTTTTTCCCCAAGGACTTAAGCTCTTACTAAAGCTGTTAATAAATGCATGTGACTGCTTATTTCTCCATGTCCTTCCCTCCACACTTCCATGAAAAGCTTTTGTGATGACCTCAGTGTTGGGGTTTCCTTCAGCTGTGTCTCTGTTTCATTTTGAAGCAGGGCTGCTTTATCCTTATCCAGACATCTCCCCTGCCTCTGGATAGGTTGGTTTGGTTTGGTTTTTTTTTTTTTTTTGCCAATAGTGCTTTCTGAGATAATGTCTCTTACAGTTCTGCAGATAAAGTAGTTATTAAAATGAAGGATTGTGATCTCAGGCAGTATGCTCTGTAATGCTGAGTGTGCTGCAGGTGTTGAAGGAAAACCTTTGGATAGATCCTCATGCTTTGTTGCTTTGTGTACAAGTTACTGTGTGGAAGATTTTTGGTACTGTTAGTTTTTAATCTGTGTAGCAGCAAGTCTGCCATTATGGGTAGGGGTACTGTGCCAGGTGGTGTACAGAGACAATGCAGCTTGGTCTTCTGGAGCTGGATTCTCCATTTAGATTTAGAATGTTATATTTATCTGAATATAACAGACTGGTTTTGACCAACTCTACTGCACCCTTTAAAGTGGATCAGTTCCTGTTGAAACGTTGGATACTATTGAATTCCCTAGTAGCTCTGTGAGAAGAAGTCCCATAGTTCTGCTCCCTGAAGGACAGGGCTGAAGTTGATCAGTTTTGTGGGGATGTGTTTACTGTGCCAGACCAAGCACCAAGGTTGAAATTTCTGTGGCAGTGTGGGGAAACCTGTCTGACACTGAAACCTGTCAGCTGTGGTGGGAGTTTGGCTTAGTGGCTTTTACCCTGTTACATGCAGTGGTCTTTGCTTTAGGTCCCTCATGGATTTTGCATCCCTCTTCCAGGGGAACTGACCTGTTAGCAGCATGGTAATTAATAGCAGCATGGTAATTAATAGCAGCATGGTAATTAATAGCAGCATGGTAATTAATAGCAGCATGGTAATTAATAGCAGCATGGTAAGCCTAATTGCTTGTTACCCTGTGCTGATGACTCTTCTACAACTTGGAGATGGTCTGGCAAGGTGAATGGATGGTTTGGAAGGTGATTTATTCACATTCTCTTAATTGTGTTTCTCTTCTTCCCAGGTTTTTGATAACTATGCTGTAACAGTGATGATTGGAGGAGAGCCTTACACCCTAGGCCTCTTTGATACTGCAGGTGAGAACCAAGTGCTTGTGGGACTGTAACTGCTCAAAATTTAGTTGAGGTGATGCTGAGTGTTGTTTTTTGGTGTGTTCTAAAATGAAAGGGGGAAATCTTTCTTGGTGCTTCATTCCTGATGTTAGAGGAGTTGCTAAATTGAGTTTATTTAAAAAAAAAAACAAAGCACAAAAACCAAAACCAGCCAGAAACCAACCCAAGAAAAGCTTCCACTTCTTTTATTTTGTGACAGCAGATTTCAACTTTCAAACTTTCACCTCTGATCTAGGTAATACCTGAAAGAGAAGGGGTTTGTCACAGCTTAGCAGTTTGGGTAGAAC
Organism: Heliangelus exortis; assembly: GCF_036169615.1. Classification (NCBI taxonomy): domain Eukaryota; kingdom Metazoa; phylum Chordata; class Aves; order Apodiformes; family Trochilidae; genus Heliangelus; species Heliangelus exortis. The sequence continues at coordinate 1,376,199 of NC_092444.1, forward strand.
ACAAACTGAAGGACATAGTTACTCTCTATTTCCTCCTCCTCCACAAAGGGAAGATAAAAGGGGAATATAGACTGGTGATCTTCTTCCATTGAACAAACTGCCTTTTTTTTCTCAAAACTGGAGGGTTTTTTTGCAGGGTAATGAAATTTGATGGTGTAAAACATTTAATGAATGGACTAGAGGGAGAGGACTTCATCTATAATCAGATCTGGTGTTCTGCAGCTTCTTATAACTGAGGAAATGATGTCATCTGAGGGTGCTTGATCTCAAATTTATTAGTGGGTACTCCTTGGGCTTCCCAGCTCTCCTGGGACTTTAAGCAGCTCACTGTTATGAGCAGTTGAATGAATTCTGGATTTGAGAACTAGGATTCAGTTTGTGTTCAGGGCATGGGCATTTGCTTAAGAGTTAGGATTAATCATAATAATTCTATTGTGCTGGAACATGGACTCTGACAGCTTGTAAAGGGCAGTATTTAATTGTCTGGGTCTAATACTGAGTTAATTTTCTCCTCTTCCAGGTCAGGAAGACTATGATAGATTACGACCCCTCAGCTATCCACAGACAGATGTATTTCTGGTCTGTTTTTCAGTGGTGTCTCCTTCTTCATTTGAAAATGTGAAAGAAAAGGTTGGTTGAGCTGCTAGTGGGACTTCAGAAACGTGTGAGGAGTTACCTTGAGTGGCTGCTAACAAATATTTTGTCTTCTCTGTCTTTAGTGGGTACCTGAAATTACTCACCATTGTCCAAAGACTCCTTTCCTGCTTGTTGGGACCCAGATTGATCTAAGAGATGACCCCTCAACAATTGAGAAACTTGCCAAGAACAAGCAGAAGCCCATAACTCCAGAGACTGCTGAAAAACTGGCCCGGGACCTGAAGGCTGTGAAATATGTGGAATGCTCTGCACTTACACAGGTGAGAGTTGGTCTTTGACCACTTTGCTTGCTTATATTCCATACTTTTTTCCATTCAGGAGGGAAAACAACCCAGTAGGGATGTGAAAGGATACAAGCTCTGTTTCTAGTGTTGACACTGCAGCTTCCTCTTTGTCCTGTTCTTCTAAGGCCCAAGGAGTTGGCAGTGGTACACAGAAAATCAGCCTGTGAAGGTTAGGCATAGTGTGGAGGGCTGATGGAGAAGGGTGTGCTCACTGGGTTTGCTTCAGTGTGGGGGGAAAATTGCTGCTGAAATCTTAGAAGGCACATTACAGACAGTAAGGGTGTTAGGACCCACTTCAGTAGCTCCCTGTTGTCATTAAGTACTACTTACTTACTTAAGTGAGCTACTCACAGTACCAGTAAGAGATGGTATGAATAAAAACTTCAGTAGCTCACTACTGAGGAGTGTAAGGAGAGGAAAAAACCAAACCCTCTTATAAAAAGTCAGTTCTGATACTTCTAAGACTGTAAATCTTCACACCTGAGAGTTTTTCTCTTCTTCTGCAGTCAGTGGTGAGCAGTGTTTCCTGTGTCAGCCTAAAATGGAAACACAAGAGAGCAATCAAGTAATTCTTAAGGCATAAACATGATAGATCAACAAACTTAATCAGTCTAAAGCCAACTAAAATGGCTGATTTGAGGCCAGGAAAACTCACTATCCTTTCCCTTCAAGTTAGGAGTACTAGGGTGGGGTGGAGGGGAGTTAGGGGCTGGTTGGCTGCCCTGGTGTGTTGATTTGGATGCCCTGGGGACCTAATCTGCAGCTGGTCTTGCAGAAATTGCAACTCTAACAGTTTCCTTAATGCTATTGGGTAGGTATTTTGTCCCTACCTGACCTGCATAGAACTAGAGGTGCACAATGTCAAGTCCCACAGTCTTAATTTTTGTTGTGCATTCATGTCTGGTATCTTGAGCAGGAAGCTTTATTGCTGAAGCCTGAAATCTTGCTTATCTTGCACCTTTTTTCCCAGATTGCATGTTGACTCTTCCATTTGGGATCCTAAGGCTCTTTTTTGGTAACAAAGCTTTGTTTGCTGAGAAGGAAGAGGCTTTTGATGGAATTGTGCAGGACACTGGCACTGGAGGTGTTGTGGCAAGGTGTGCTGCAGTCTGTCCTGGAAATCCATGATCCAAAGGTGTTCTTGTCTGGGCTTCCTTACAGGCCACACACAAGCTGAGGGTTATTTGTGCTGAAGTTGCAATTCTGTTAGATCTGCTGAGTCCTGAAATAGTATTTTAGATTGTGTCTGGCACTCCTGAATGCTGCTGCCAATTAGGCTGTAGAACCTGCTGGTTGGCTAAATACTTACTGGGATTTTGGTCCTGTATTGCTCATTGAGACCCTTTCCTCTGTAGCTTTGAAACTCCCTTGTTTAGCTTGCTCAAGTTGTGTGGAAGCACTTAAAATTACCAGAGTAAGAGATGATATAAATAAACATTTCAGTGTTCATCCATTCTTTTTTATTTCCAGATAGACTAAAATGTATCTGTTGCAGAGAACAGATTTATGCCCTTGGATCTCTTCCTGGGTTTCTTCCAGAGTACCAGTGCTTGTAAACTCATTCATGCTTTTAGAAATCAAGTGACCTGGGAAGGAGGGTTCAGAAGCCCTCTCACCTGGAAGAGCAGTCAGTTTGCATCTGCTCTGTTCCTCTTCCTTCATTTGTTGTTGGCTTACCCCACAAAACACCTTTTTCTTCAGTCTGCCAGTAGTAGTGGCTAACCATAAATGTGGATTATCTCTGAAGGGTTATTTAATGTTCCCAGCAGTGATTTAGCTTACATCTTGCTAAGCACAGAAGCTGAATGGATTTCCTAGCCAGGAGGGGGTTTTTTCCCTAACTCCAGGGCAGTGTTGTAGTACCTGCTTTCAACTTAAGCTGGACTCAGCTGGGTAGTTCAGTCACTCTTTACTTTGGCTTCTGTCTGCTCAGTTCACCTCAACCTTGGGTGGTTTTTTTTCCTTTCAAACCAATTTCCAAATGACTTCAATGCCACAGCAGTAATCATAAAATCATGGAGCCAAAGTGTGGCTTTTTTTCCTGGGAGTAAAGCTTTGCTTATCTTTGTGGAGGAGCTGATGTTCTGAAATCATTAGGTGAGCTGTGAGAGGCTGTGTTTGAGTTTTTTCTGTAAAGACAGAGCTCCTTCTCCTCCCTGAGCATGGATGACACTGCAGTGCTGAGTTCTGTCCTCCCTTCTCTCAGATAGAGGGATTTTTGTGATGAAGGCTGCTTCAGGGTGCATCTTCAACTTCTCTCTACACCCATACCCTGTGAAATGTGACTGGCATCAGGAAAGGGTGCCTGACACACAGGTTACAGCTACAGTGCTGAATCCTCCTGCTCCAAGATAAATGCCTGAGTGGGCTTCCTGAAGCTCAGTGCTAGTACCTGACACAAGGGAGACCTTTGAATTCTGTTCCTTTTTCCCCTGGATGCTGGGTTGACTGTTTTGACAAAGATTTATGAAGTGGATGATGCTGCATGTGAGTAGGAATATAAAGTAAGGCAGAGCCCAGGCTGTTCCCCAGTGCAGCACAGGAGCTGTGTTAAAAACCATAGATGTCTGGGTGCCAGTAGCAGCAAACACAGCTCCTTTCCTCTGGTTACTCCTCTGTCATTCTGTCTCTTAACTGGAGTTCCATTTTCACAACAAGCTTTTCTCACAATTTTTTTTTTTCTTCTTCCTTTTTCTCCCCCTTACCCCATTTTTTTGCTAGGTACTTTGAAATAAATTCTAAATTTTCTCTAAGTATTTTCCCATGTGCAATTGGATAACAGAAGAGGAGAATTAGCAGCATGTTTTCTTGACTCTTGCTCTGCCTGGGTTCTAATCTAACAGTACCTAACAGCCTTTATCCTACAGCCTTATTCTTGGAGAGAAAACAAATCTAATTAATGCTCATGCTTGACATAGGCATTATTTATTTGAAGTCTCCAGCTCTTTTGTCAGCCTGGGTTGCTACTCACTTAAAAAAATAAGAAAAACTTGCTGGGGAGGATGTACAGAGTGATTGTACATGGTAATTTCCTTAACTTCTTTCAAGTATAATCTTGCATGTAACATGGTTGACTTAAATACTTCCAGATGGAATTGCCTTAGAGACCTCACATGTATGGGCTTCAGGAAAACAAGATTAAAGACTTTTAAAAAAAGGGATAGATCCAGTCTAACCTGTGAGGGAGAAACCAGTTACGTTTAAATGATTTAAAAAAAAAAATCTTAATTTTGCGAAGACTGCGATTTTTTTACAGGAAGTAAGTCAAGCTTTTCTGTTTGCCTTTGGCTGGGATAAAGCAGTTCTTGTGAATTTATGGAATTACACTCAGGACAGTGGATTTAGGCGAGTCCAGTTAGAACAAACCCTGCCAGGTTTCACTCTGGTGTGTAACTTGGCAAAGCCATGCTGCCATGCCCTGCAGTCCTTACAGCACATGCAATGCATGCTTTGTGTCCTGCTGGAATCCCTAAAGAGTCATGCAGCTCCTTGGCTACTTACCTGCTGTTGGATCCCAGTTATTCCAGTCCTGACACTGTTTCTGTCTTGCTGGGACTGGAGTGGTTCTCCTTGCTTTGGTAACTGACCTGAATTGCCATGCTGTGTCTGTCAGCTCAGCAGCACTGGTAAGATACTGCATCTCTTCTGAAAAGACTAACAGCTGATGTCTGAAGGGGATGATGGCTTACCAGAGAGGTACAGCTCTGATCCCAGATCCTGTTTTCCCAGCCATCTGGAGATCTTCAGTTATTCAGAGGCTGAATTCACAAAGCAGAGGAGTTGTTAGGAGTCCTTGCTCTGGACTCAGCTGCCACTGGGGCACTTGGGAGCAGTAATACATTTACTGTACATACAATACAATACATCTGAGGCATTTGCTTACCCACAGTGGGTGAGTGTACAAGTTTTACCTGACCTTTAGGATCCCTGTGGTGGGGCAAGCTGCTCTCCAGTGTGTTTATTCCCCTGTAAACTCCTTAAGTGTAAATTCAGTTAAGTGGAAACCACCCATCTTCTGAGTGGCCCCTCCCAGCTCTGTGTTCTTGCCAGATGCTGCTGTTTGTTTGTGCCTTTGCCCTTCTGGGTGTTCATTTTGTCCACCTTGGTCTGTCACCTGTTCTGTCTCTCTGACAATTGACTGCTCTGTGACCTAAATGAGATTTTTTTTTTTTTTTTTTTTTTTCTCCCGGGATCTACTTTGTTTTTTGCAAAGTAAATCTCTTTACTGCCTCTGTGAATTCAGCCTGGTCTATCCTGAATGCTCTTTGTATCTGCTTGTGTTCCTCTGATCCTCTAACCTGGCTGCTGTTTTTTCTCCTCCCCTCTGTCTTGTAGAGAGGTCTGAAGAATGTGTTTGATGAGGCTATCCTAGCTGCGCTCGAGCCTCCGGAAACTCAGCCCAAAAGGAAGTGCTGTATATTCTAAACTTTCTCCTTCCCCTCTTGCTGCTGCTTCCTCTGTCCCACTACTGTAGAAACCTGGTTAAAAAAAAACAAACAAACAAAACAAAAAAAGCAAATAAACCCACCTTGACTGGAAGCTGTTTTGTCTGCTTACCATCTTAGAGCAACCTCTGTATTAGCTCTTGGACTGAAAACAATATTTAAGGTCTTTAGTAAAACGTTGTGACTGTGGAACACAAACTGGACTCGCTTAACTCTCTGCTGCTTGGGTTGCCAGATGTGGGTAGCTTTTATTATTTGGGCTGTTGAGGGAAAGGATCTGGTTACATGGTTATTTAAAGAAAGATCAAAAGAACAAGAAGTGATCTTTGATCTTCCTGAATCCAGCTGGAAGAAACGATGTGTGTTTTCTCAGTTTCTATTGTGACTCTTGTTAATTGTATTTGCATGACAAAAATACACGAAACGGTGATCTGCCAGTTATGCTGTAATGTGAAGGGTTTTCTGGTTTGCCTTTGTGCAGTGAGATGTTTTTCTGTTGCTATTGCTTTGGCTGTCTGTGCTGTAGTGGAATATTTGTCAGTCCTTGGAGGAAGGAAATATCAATGTACTTGCTACTGCTTTATGAACTGTTAAAATTCTTGCTTTCACTAACACGGTAGACTGCTTCATTTCAATGATAGATCCTTAAAGCCTGTTACTGTAAGATGTAAAGCTGCTTCTTACTATCATGCTTCTGATTTTTATTGTCTTGAGGAGAAAGCATAAACTGTAGCTTGTCTTTAAATTTTGAAATTAAAAACTGCAGTTTGTATAACTGACTGATGAAGCTTTATTCCGATTTGTACTTCCTGGCTTCAGTGAAACACCCCTCACAGTGTACAGTACCTGCTTTGTAGTCCTCCCATCTTGACTTCTCTAATACCATGTACAGCTTCTGGGCTCTACCTGTCTGCTTCTAACCATCAGGTGTTTGGGGCTGGAAGTTTTGGACGGATTTATCATTGCATGCCTGCCTTGTCTCTTCTCTCCCCTGTCGCCCGGGTGTCTCGGTGTGCTCCAGATCAAACTCTTCCATCGGAATGCAACACCCTCTGCTTTGTCATTAGCATGTGAAACGTGGTAGTAACTAACTGATCATAAAAACTGCCTTAAGGAAAGGGAACGTGTGGTTTGCTGCTTGGGAAGGTAACTGGTCTGCTCTCAGAAGGATTCACATCCCTGATCAGAAAATCAGGAGCAGCCGAGCGCAGCACCGCGGCTTTGACAGAGCCACGGAGACTCTGGGGTTCAGTGATGACAAAACCTTGATTTGTCTTTACAGGGATTTGCCAGCCACTTGGCTTGCTGTGCTTTTGTGTGTGTGTGTGTGTGTGTGTGTGTGTGTGTGTGTGTGTGTGTGAAAACTAAAAAATGAGACTGCCCCTTTCTCTCTTTGCCCCTTTTCAGAAAGGCCTAAAGAATGTATTTGACGAAGCGATATTGGCTGCCCTGGAGCCTCCGGAGCCGAAGAAGACTCGCAGGTGTGTGCTGCTATGAACGTCCCTCCAGAGCCCCTTCTGCAGAGCTGGTGTTTGATGTCATACTAAAAGCAATGTTTAAATCAAACTAAAGATACAAATTTTAAAATTTGTTTTCGCAATAATGACGACTGCCCTGCACTCCCATCTCCCCCACATGACCCCCTGTGTGAGATGAGAATGTTAGTGTTTATTCCCCCAGTGCCCCCTCAAGTCAGTTAAACTAGTTAATTTTGAGTAATTGCCTATTATCAGAAAACACTGATCAGTACTAGTTTTTTTTTTTTATTTTGTTTACTGTTTCTAATTTTTTTTTTTTGTTGAAAATCCAGGCATGCTTGTGATGACTCTTTCTGTAACAGACTAATTCTAGGCTGTTCTACTGAAGCCTTGTCCCTTACACTGGTCTGGCAAGACCTGGTTCTGATTTAAAGAACATTTAGGGCTGTTTTGCAGCCAGCCAGCAGCCTGAGTGTGAGCAGACTTCAGTACTAAACACAAAACCAAGAAAGTAAGATGTTCCAAGCTGGTGCTCCTCTAAGGAGGGGTGTAGAAAAAGTATCTGCATTTCTTCTGAAGTTGCCTTGTATCTCTTTCCCTGGCTTTCCACTGTGCAGGTCATAGATTTCTACCCCATCCTCTAAGTTATAAAGCCTTAGGAATAGGAGAATATTTTTTCTCTGGATGCACCATATGACTTGAAACTAGCTTGCCAGTCTCTTCCTTAATCTTGACATCAGAAGCTTTTGTCATGTGTTGAAGAAATAACTGCACCTTTTATTAAAGCATTCCCAGCTGATTCAGATGGCTTGTAACAAACCCATCTTCTGCCAACCCTTAATTATTGGAGAAATGCTTACAATGACCAGTATGTGTGCTGCTGTTTGGACACTCTAAAAGCACCTGGTGTATGTTAAGACAAGTTTGGGAGCTGGCCCTGGTGGTGCATCTCTTACTGGATGGATTGGCATCCTTCAGGGAGGGGTGGAAGGCAGGCCTGTGTCAGCAGGAAGGAACTGCAGGGAGGGGTGTCCAGTGTTCAGTTTGGCACCATGGAGGGAGGAGTTAAGGGAATCCCCTTTTTCTGCATTTTGCTTACAAGTAACCTGGAACCTGTAAGATGGGCTCCAGCCCTCTGAGGATGTGTGTGGGGTCTTCATGTAGGCTGACTGCAGTCTTGTAGGGATTTTACCAAAAATGTATTTTGGCTTGGAAATTCAGTTTTTTAAGACCTAGGGAATCTTACCCGTTTTCCAAAATTCTGATTTCTTGTAGACTCATTAGTGTTGAACCAATGCTTTTTCATGTCTAAGTTCTTTGTATATGCATTATTTTCAGATGTATTAAACATAAAATACCTTCACAAGCCTGCCTGATGGTAGTTATTTCCCATGCCTTTCTCTTGAGTGTGAGGGACTTGTAAATGCAGCTTTTATCCCTTGCAAGCCCCACTCTCTGCCTTGCAAGGTAGTGCTGAGTTTTTTCTTAATGCTTAATCCTGTCAGTTCATGTCTTCCCTCATCTCTGCTGCTTTTGTCAAGATTGCTCTGATCTTTGGTGCAGTCTTTGCTGTCATATCCAACTCTGAAGAGAGGGCTTGGTGGCCCTTAAAGGGAATTTTCATCACTGTGCATGTTCCCAAATACCATGTTAGCTTTTTGGAGCTTGTGGGCATCTCTTCTGTCAGGAAGCAAGTTTTTGTGGAAGTTTCCTGTTGTTCCCTGCTCACAAGCACATAGCAAAAACCCTGAAGGACATCCTACCTGTCTGCCTCCCAAAACCACCCAGGATTTCTCACACCTTTATGTTACTTCTCCAAAGAAAGGGTGAAGTCTTACCCTGTTTGTGCATGATTTGTATTCATTATTAAAACACATTCCAAAGAGCCTCATTAAAGGTCACTTATTTGAAGATTTTTGACTTGCAGGTACTGTAATACAAAAGGTCAGTGTAAAATATCTGCTTGGGACTTTTTGTAGCAATTAGTGCTGCTGTTCAGCTTTGCAGTTCAGGTGTCTTCTCTGGGAGCTCTTGGCTGTAGGTCTCTGGCTCCTTCTGGTACTTGTGATGCTTGGTGAGCTGGTCCATGTGCTTAGTGCAGACTGAAGTGGGCTCCTGCACCTTCTAATAACTAACCCTAATTCTTATGTCTTTAACCCTAATTCTTATGTCTTTAACCCTAATTCTTGTGTCTAAAGCAAGACTGGCATATAGGCAGCTGCTTTAATGTGAAGTCTTGCCTCCCATGTAAGGAACCTACTTGAAATCCAAAACGTGATGCTGGGCTCCAGGGCAGCAATTTCTTTACCAAGCAGGAGATGACTTCAAGCACACTTTTAAGCTGAGTCCTTCCCTTGCTGGCTTAGTGAATATCTGAACATCTCCTGCTGTGTGTGAGCTGAAAATGCTGTTCCTGCAGCTGCTGGTGCAAGCATGGTCAATACAACCTGGCTGCTGTTACTCAGACTGGTGCTAAAGTTGTGGTAAACTGGTCTTTATTTTCCTCTCCAAGCTTCCCTGTGCTGTGCCAGCAGGAATGTGTTGGAGGGGAGAGCTTTTTCTTCCTCTCCCTTGCCTGTTTTCCTGTGGGGCAGTGGGAAACTATTGTGCCCTGGAACAAAGGGTACTGCTAAACAACAACTTCTTTTCTGAGGTGTTTGGGAGCTCAGTGATACAGGCTGAGCTCTGCAGGTTTCCTATGAGGGAATTCATTTGCTAAGCCATATTTCTTGCTTTTTGGATCTGCTGCATCTTTCCCAGCACCACTGTCACCCAAGCTCCTTGGCAGTTTGTTTCATGCCTTTGCCCAAGCTGTGATGCAGCACTGGGCAATGCTGCTCCTTGCCTGAGAGGCTCTCCAAGCAGTGTGCTGCTCTCTCATCTGCCTTGGGATGCTCCTCTTCATTGTTTTCTCACTCTGCTTGGGTTGTTTCCATCTGCTTTTCAGAAGTCTCTCTCAGAAGTGAGGCTCTGCAAGGTGCAGCTTCTTTAATGTTAGGTCAGATCAATGTGCAGATCTCCAAGTACTTGACATGCTCTGTTTCACGTTTCAGAGCACTGTGGGGTGTGCTGGTTGGATCTGTACGAGATAAAATTGAAATGGGATACTGCCCTCCAAGCATAGCTAATGGAGTTTGGGTCTTTGGGACCCATCTAGAGTTAGTTTGAAGAGCCCCCTGAAGAGCATTCAGTATGGTTTCACTTAACAGATTTGCTCCTGCTGTCTTTGCCATTTGCTGTTGTAGACACAGCTAAAACCAGACTGATTTTGGTGTCTTCTCAAGAGGCAGGAGTGCCCTCTGTTACTTGGCCACCATCTAGGTCTCATTCTTCAGCTGGTAGCAGCTGCCTCCTTTTAAATTAAAACAGGCTTGGAGTGGGATTTGCAAGAGCTGCTGTCAGCACTGCCCCTGACCCAGCCTTCCTGTTGCCTTAACTCACACTCAGCTGTTGTATCAGGACTGTTTGTCAGGGTCCTGTGCTGGGGAGGTGCAGAGCTTTGCTTTCTCTGGCTGCCCATGCTCTGCTGCTTCTGGAAAGAATTCCTCACTGTTCCTTGTCTTCAAACCCCCAGTCTCCTCTCTGAGAACTGCAAGTCACTGTTGTGTCCCTGGAGACCTTCCAGCTATTGACTAGTAAAACAAATAGAGAAGATCAAGCATGAAAGAGGAAAGTACTGCTTCAAAAACCGTAAAAAAATAATCCTAAGGTGATTAAACCAAGAGTAAATGAGTTGTAGCTGATGAAAGGAAGAGGCCTCTGCCCCTGGCAAAGCATTTCAGCTGGTTTTATTACCTTCAGTTCCAGTGCTGTTCTGTCCCTTTCATGAGCTGACTCAGTTCCTGAAAACCAGCCTGGGAAAAAAGAAACCGAGCAGGGAGTTGTTGGTTGGCTGGAGCTCTCCTGTCAACTCCAGCCCTGGGTGTCTTGTCCCAGAGTTTCTTATAGGGAAGAAAGTACTAGCAGGGCACAGGCTTGAGCTCCGTGGGGAGGTGGCTTCACTGGAGATCTTCCTGTGCCCCATAAATGTACTGGTTGGCCCAGGACCTCCTTCCTCTTTGCCTGGAAGCAAGTATGAACAGACCAACTGCAGGGAGGTGAGATAAAAATATCATTTATCATGGGCTTAGACCAGGATAAAAAGCCTAGATAAAAAAAACCTGCTTTGTCTCAGACAGAGGAACCTGGGTGAGGGTCAGAGGAATGAAACTCCTGATGCTGCAGCAGCTGCTGTCTGATTTTAAGCAGTCTCCTTGGTATAAATACTGTGGTTTTGAGACCTGGGCAGATGCTGCTTCCCTCTGCCTGCTGCTTCACTTTGGTGGTGGTTGGGGGTGAGTAACAGAGGTGGTGTATTTATCTTTATTATATATTAAATATAATAATATTTATCATATTATTACCATGAATTCTAGTGGTCCCTGAAAATCAGCCAAGTCTTTTCCTTACCCCTGGGAGCTCTTAGGCCTGAACTAAGTAAGTGTGATTGCAAAGGACCAAACTGACCCAGATCCTCATGGCAGGGCCCCAAGGAAGAGGCTTCCCGGAGACATTATCCCTCAGCTCCTCACATCTCAGCCCCACCTGAGGGACAGAGGGGGTGCTGGGGCATCTTCTGAGTAGCAGCCAGGCAAGGAGGATCCAGCCCTCAGAAATGGGAGGGTTTGCTGTAGCCGAGCCCATCAGTGGTTGGGTTTCCAGCTGCTCTCTGGTGGTTTCGGGCAGAAGGACCGAGGTGATGGCTCCGCAGAACCTCCCAAACCCCCTGCCAGGAGCAGAGGGGCTGCAGCTGGGGTTGGCAGGGACACAGGGTGAGGACACTGAAGGTCCTGCGGGGGTGACTGGGACATGGGTGCTGCTAATAAAGCCCAATGAAGGACTAAACGTGGGTCAGCAATGTGCCCTGGTGGCAAAGAGGGAGGGTGGTACCTTGGGTGCATGAAGAAAAGTGTGTCCAGCAGGTCTAGAGAGGTGCTTCTCCCCCTTTGCTCTGCCCTGGTGAGACCACACCTGGAATACTGGATCCAGTTTGGGGCTCCCCAGTTCAAGAGACAGGGAGCTACTGGAGAGAGTCCCAGGGAGAGCTATGAGGATGATGAAGGGACTTGAGCATCTCTCTTATGAAGAAAGAGTGAGAACCCTGGGGCTGCTCAGCCTTGAGAAAAGAAGGCTGAGGGGGGATCTGCTGAATGTCCATCAATAGCTGAGGGGTGGGTATGGGGAGGAGGGACACACACAGGATGTGTGCACGTGTATCTGCTCACTCCTTCCGTGCAACTGTGAAAATGATTGGTGAAAGATGCAGCTTTAAGTGTGTGAGCAGCCTCACGAGTACAATGAGGGTACTGATCCTGTCTGCACCCCCACTGAGGATTCTGCTCAGAGCCAGATGAATGCTGTGCAGGTTTGTGTGGTGCCTGGGGGGCTGGTATTTCACTGGTAGCAGTTGCACTGCAGTGTGAGCCATATAAAAACGTCAGACATCTGCAGCTACTGGACTGATATCCCAGCAGAGCTGCAAACTTTGCTGCTGAAAAGTCCATCTCCTTTTCCTTGAAAAAATGTGGTTTCTGTACAAGTCCAGGAACTGATAACCTGCCAACACTCAGCGTGTAGGAGGACACTGGGAGCTTTGGTGTGAGGGTGGTCACCAAAGCATAGTTATGGTTGCATGGGGAGGGGATTTCTGTCCCAAAGATGCTGAGGGAAATGGTTACTTTATCTGTCCTACAGCCCTGGAAAGATGGATGGGTAATAAACAGAATGCTGGTTACTTCTTTCAATTTAGGATGGGATCTAGAGCCTTGGGTGCTTTCCCTCGTGTAAACGTGACCTCCTTGTGCTCCCAGTGCCACGGTGGTACAGCCAGAGGGAGCTCATCCATGGCCTGGCATCCTATAAACCACGGTGCTGTCTGCCCCTTCTCTTCACATCAGGGATGGAGCTTCTCTGCTTTCCTGCTCACGTTCCTGGCACATGAGGAGTGGCTGTGGCACCATCACCAGAGCTGGGGGTGAAGCTGGGGATGAACCCCGGGGGGGATTTATCTGCCAGGGGTGAGGTTGCAGGGATAGACCAGGTCTCCCCTTCTCCTCTGTGGGTGCTGGGCTTGTTGGCAAATCTTTGGTGACCTGAAAGGAGCAGTTTAGGACCAGATTCTGTTTCCAAAGGGATTGGGATCGATTGCTTCCCAAGTGAGTCCTGCCCAGCAACGAGCTGTCACTGGGAGGCTGGAGGAGAGGAGGAGAAAGCTGCTGATTTTCCTCTGCTTTTTCTTGTCCCACTGGCAGACTTCTCCCATATCTTTGTTCCCCACATGTCCTGCCAGCATCCTCTGACCCTATTCCCCACTTTTCTGGTATCTTCTGCGATTGCTCCCTTTCCCAGGGGTGCGGAGCAGCGTTCATGGAGCAATGTGGGGAGATGCTGGCAAGTAACACGAGGAGAGGAGGCAGGCAGCATGCCCCGTGTGTTCAGCCTTCTTGCAGACATCCTGGCGTGCTGTAGAATCATAGAATCCTAGGGGTTGGAAGGGACCTCGAAAGATCATCTAGTCCAACCCCCCCTGCCAGAGCAGGGCCCCCTAGAGTACATCCCCTAGGAACGTGTCCAGGTGGGTTTTGAATATCTCCAGTGAAGGAGACTCCACAACCCCCCTGGGCAGCCTGTTCCAGGGCTCTGTCACCCTTAACAGTAAAAAAAAATTTTCTGATATTCAACTTGAACCTCCTATGCTCCAATTTACACCCATTACCCCTTGTCCTATCACTGGTCACCACTGAGAAAAGCCTAACTCCATCTCCCTGACACTCACCCCTTACATATTTGAAAACATTGATGAGGTCACCCCTCAGTCTCCTTTTCTCCAAACTAAAGAGCCCCAGCTCCCTCAGCCTTTCCTCATAAGGGAGATGTTCCACTCCCTTAATCATCTCAGTAGCTCTGCGCTGGACTCTTTCAAGCACTTCCCTGTCCTTCTTGAACTGAGGGGCCCAGAACTGGACACAATACTCCAGGTGTGGCCTCACCAATGCAGAATAGAGGGGGAGGAGAACCTCTCTTGACCTACTAACCACCCCCTTTCTAATGCACCCCAGGATGCCATTGGCCTTCTTGGCCACCTGGGCACACTGCTGGCTCATGGGCATCTTCTTGTCTACCAGGATTTCTGCTGGATCCCTTCACCAGCCCAGTTGCCTCCTTTGGACCTGCTCCAGCACCTCAATCTCCTTCCTGAACTGAGGGGCCCAGAACTGGACACAGGACTCAAGCTGTGGCCTCCCCAGGGGCAGAATCCCTTCCCTGGACTTCTTGGCCACCAGCCCAGGATTCCATTGGCCTTCTTGGCTGCCTGGGCACACTGCTGGCTCCTGGGCACCTTCCAGGTCCCTTTCTGCCACTCTGTGCCCCATGGAGCTCCCCATGGGGTTGTTGTGGAAAAGTTCAGGCCCTGGCACTTGGAATGTTGAACCTCATCCCCTTGGGATCAGCCCAACTCTCCAACCTCCTTTCAGGGAGTTGTAGAGAGTGATGAGGTCTCCCCTGAGCCTCCTCTTCTCCAGCCTCAACACCCCCAGCTCCCTCAGCCCTTCCTCACAGGACTTGTGCTGGATCCCTTCCCAGCCTCCTTGCTCTTCTCTGGACCTGCTCCAGCACCTCAATCTCCTTCCTGAGCTGAGGGGCCCAGAACTGGACACAGGACTCAAGCTGTGGCCTCCCCAGGGCTGAGCACAGGGGCAGAATCCCTTCCCTGGACCTGCTGGCCACGCTGTTCCTGAGCCAGCCCAGGATGCCATTGGCCTTCTTGGCCACAAGGGCACATTGCTGGCTCATGGGCATCTTCTTGTCTACCAGGACCCCCAGGTCTCTTTCACCTCCACTGCTCTCCAGCAGCTCAGCCCCCAACCTATACTGGGACATCGTGTTGTTCTTCCCCAAATGCAAAACTCTACACTTCCCCTTGTTGAATTTCATCATGTTTCTCCCTGCCCAACTCTCCAGCCTCTCTAAGTCCTGTAGGATCTGTAGGATCTGCCAGCAGCTGTGCACCTGGTTCCTGTGGGATCATCTATTGCTGCAGCTTTTTGGCTGCTGCCAAGGTGCTGCTGAAGCTCAAGTGGCCTCGCTGCAGCCCTTGGGTCGGTGTGGGAAGAGCTGGCTGCTTGCTCCAGGTTACAGGGAGACTCCTAAACCCCTGTCTTGGTTGGGGTCTTTACCCCAACAACAGCTCTGCAGATCTTTCTCAGGGTCTGAGAGTTGGTACTGGTTTTATTTTTTATTTTTTATTTTTTTTATTTTATTTTATTTTTTTTATTTTTTTATTTTTTATTTTTATTATTTATTTTATTATTTATTTTATTATTTATTTTATTATTTATTTTATTTATTTTTTTTAAAATATGGCACTCTCCCAGAGCCTTTTCCAAGAGGTGAAGCAAAAGTGATCGGTGTCCTATTGACTTAACCCTAACTGCAGCTGAACAAACTTTGTTTTCCACAATTAGGAATTATTAGTTGGGCAAAAATTAAACCAGTTTACTCGTTAGTGTCCTGACATAATATCATCTGTTTTTCTTTCTTTGCTCTTTATGTTTCTTGCTCTTTATGGCCCTCAAGCCCCTCCTGTGGGCTCTGGGGCAGTGGCTCCATGCAGCCCGGGTTATTTTAGTGCAGCCTGGCAGCCAACTTGGTGGCTGTGGTGGGGTGGGGGGGTTGGTTTGGTGTGGGGTTTTTTTAGGTTTTGGGGTTTTTTTTGTTTGATTGTTTGCTTGTGTTTTTTTTAGGTTTTTTTGTTTTTTTGTTTTTTATTTTCATTTTATTTTTGTTTCCATTTTTTTTGTTTTTTTAGGCTTTTTTCTTTTTATTTTTGCTTTTATTTTTGCTTTTATTTTTGGTTTTATTTTTGGTTTTATTTTTGGTTTTTATTTTTGCTTTTATTTTTTGTTTTTAATTTTTGTTTTCATTTTTGTTTTTATTTTTGCTTTTATTTTTTGTTTTTATTTTTGTTTTTTTGCTTTTATTTTTGCTTTTATTTTTGCTTTTATTTTTGTTTTTATTTTTGGTTTTTAATTTTTGTTTTTATTTTTGCTTTTATTTTTGTTTTTATTTTTGCTTTTATTTTTGCTTTTATTTTTGTTTTTATTTTTGCTTTTATTTTTTGTTTTTATTTTTGTTTTTATTTTTGCTTTTATTTTTTGCTTTTATTTTTCGTTTTTATTTTTGCTTTTATTTTTGTTTTTATTTTTGCTTTTATTTTTGCTTTTATTTTTGGTTTTTAATTTTTGTTTTTATTTTTGCTTTTATTTTTGCTTTTATTTTTGGTTTTTATTTTTGCTTTTATTTTTGTTTTTATTTTTGCTTTTATTTTTGGTTTTTATTTTGGTTTTTATTTTTGCTTTTATTTTTGTTTTTATTTTTGCTTTTATTTTTCGTTTTTATTTTTGCTTTTATTTTTGTTTTTATTTTTGCTTTTATTTTTGCTTTTATTTTTGGTTTTTATTTTTGTTTTTATTTTTGCTTTTATTTTTGCTTTTATTTTTGGTTTTTATTTTTGTTTTTATTTTTGCTTTTATTTTTGCTTTTATTTTTGGTTTTTATTTTTGCTTTTATTTTTCCTTTTATTTTTCCTTTTATTTTTCCTTTTATTTTTCCTTTTATTTTTCCTTTTATTTTTGCTTTTTTGTGTTTTGGTTTTGGGTTTTTTGATTTTTTCTGTTTGTTTCAGTTTTTTGGTTTTTGTTTTTTGTTCGGCTGGGATCATGGTGAAAACCTTAAGCCCCTTTCCTTTGAAACTGCTGATTTGCAAAACCAAAATACTATTCTTAAAACCGGTGTTTACCCCTTCTGCACACACAGGCGATGCGGGTGCGATGCGGGTGCGATGCTCACTCGGGATGTGGCCACCTGAGCTGTCCTGGGGTGGATTTTTGGGGTCCTGGCATTTGGGTGCAGATCCCCCACCCCTGCGGGATGTGCCGGGACCCCTCCTGCCCGGGGTTTTGTGTCAGCGCTGCTGCTGCTGCTCGGTGCCTCGGATCCGCCCCGCCAGAGGGCGAACGCGGAACGGCCGCGGGGACCGGGCTGGGGTGGGGGGGGAGGGTTGGTTTGGTGTGGGGTTTTTTGGGTTTTGGGTTTTTTTTGTTTGTTTGTGGGTTTTTTTGGGTGTTTTTTGTTTTTGTTTTTATTTTATTTTTGTTTTCTGGTTTTTATTTTTATTTTTGTTTTCTGGTTTTTATTTTTATTTTATTTTTGTTTTTATTTTTGTTTTTTGGTTTTTTGGTTTTGTTTTTTTTGGTCTTTTGTGTTTTTGTTTTTTGGTTTTTTTTGGTTTTTGTTTGTTTTTGGTTTTTGGTTTTTTGTTCTTTTTGGTTTTGGTTTTTGGTTTTGTTTGTTTTTTTGTTTCTTTGGTATTTTTTGTTTTTTTGGGGTCTTGGGGGTTTTTTGGTTTTTGTTGTTTTTGTTTCTTTGTTTTTGTTTTTTTTGTTTTTGTTTTTTTTTGTTTTTGTTCTTTTTGTTTTTTCTTTTTGTGTTTTGTTTTGTTTTGGTTTGGTTTTGATTATTGTTTGTTTTTGTGTTTTGTTTTGTGGTGTTGTGGTGTTGGGGTGTTGTGTTGGTTTTGTGTTTTGTTGTCGTGGGATTTTTTTTTTGTGTGTTTTGTTTTCATTTTTGTTTTTTTGTTTTTGTTTGTGTGTATTTTATTTTATTTTATTTTATTTTATTTTATTTTTTAATTTTATTTTATTTTATTTTATTTTTTTATTTTATTTTATTTTATTTTATTTTATTTTATTTTATTTTTTTATTTTTTTATTTTTTTATTTTTATTTTTATTTTATTTATTATTTTTATTTTATTTTATTTTACCAGGATCCCTCAGTACCATCAGCCACCACCTGTACCATTTACCCTTCCAGCTCCAGGGTACAACCCCAGGACTGCACAGGGTACAAACTGCTCAGCTGGTTCCACCACCCCGGGCTGAGCCCTCGGGGTCCAGCGGGGCCGTGGCCTCTCTTGGGTTTGGCTTCTTTCTGATGTCCCTGGTTTAGAGGGGATCAGGAGGAAGAGGAGAGAGAGGTGAGGAGGGTTTCGTGGGGGGAACTTTGTTTCCCTGGGTTTCCCTGCATCTGTGGGCTCATCCTTGGGGGCTGTTGGTGTCCCCAGAGGTGTCCCTGGATGGTTTTTTGTTTTTTGTTTCTGCGTGGGGACAGCTGAGCAGACAAGAGGGCTCAGCACCCCCTGTCTGGGGTTTGTAGCAGCTCTGATATTGCCCAGACTGCCCTGTTATAAATTACATCCCATAAAATTGACCAGGACACACGAATTAATGAATCAATCAGACCCCAGAGATGTCCCCAGAGGTGTCCCTGGATGTTTTTTTTTTTTGGTTTCTGCATGGGGACAGCTGAGCAGACAAGAGGGCTCAGCACCCCCTGTCTGGGGTTCGTAGCAGCTCTTATATTGCCCAGACCCCCCTCTTATAAATTACATCCCATAAAATTGACCAGGACACACAAATTAATGAATCAATTGGACCCCAGAGGTGTCCCCAGAGGTGTCCCTGGATGTTTTTTTTTTTGTTTCTGCATGGGGACAGCTGAGCAGACAAGAGGGCTCAGCACCCCCTGTCTGGGGTTTGTAGCAGCTCTGATATTGCCCAGACCCCCCTCTTATAAATTACATCCCATAAAATTGACCAGGACACACAAATTAATGAATCAATTGGACCCCAGAGGTGTCCCCAGAGGTGTCCCTGGATGTTTTTTTTTTTTTGGTTTCTGCATGGGGACAGCTGAGCAGACAAGAGGGCTCAGCACCCCCTGTCTGGGGTTTGTAGCAGCTCTGATATTGCCCAGACTGCCCTGTTATAAATTACATCCCATAAAATTGACCAGGACACACGAATTAATTAATCAATTGGACCCCGGAGGTGTCCCCAGAGGTGTCCCCAGAGGTGTCCCCAGAGGTGTCCCTGGATGGTTTTTTTTTTTTTGATTCTGTGTGGGGACAGCTGAGCAGACAAGAGGGCTCAGCACCCCCTGTCTGGGGTTCGTAGCAGCTCTTATATTGCCCAGACCCCCCTCTTATAAATTACATCCCATAAAATTGACCAGGACACAGGAATTAATGAATCAATCGGACCCCAGAGGTGTCCCCAGAGGTGTCCCTGGATGTTTTTTTTTTTTTGGTTTCTGTGTGGGGACAGCTGAGCAGGCAGGAGGGCTCAGCACCCCCTGTCTGGGGTTCGTAGCAGCTCTTATATTGCCCAGACCCCCCTGTTATAAATTACATCCCATAAAATTGACCAGGACACAGGAATTAATTAATCAATCGGACCCCAGAGGTGTCCCCAGAGGTGTCCCCAGAGGTGTCCCCAGAGGTGTCCCTGGATATTTTTTTTTTTTTGGTTTCTGCATGGGGACAGCTGAGCAGGCAGGAGGGCTCAGCACCCCCTGTCTGGGGTTTGTAGCAGCTCTTATATTGCTCAGACCCCCCTCTTATAAGTTACATCCCATAAAATTGACCAGGACACAGGAATTAATTAATCAATCGGACCCCAGAGATGTCTCCAGAGGTGTCCCTGGATGTTTTTTTTTTTTGGTTTCTGCATGGGGACAGCTGAGCAGGCAGGAGGGCTCAGCACCCCCTGTCTGGGGTTCGTAGCAGCTCTTATATTGCCCAGACCCCCCTCTTATAAATTACATCCCATAAAATTGACCAGGACACAGGAATTAATGAATCAATCGGACCCCAGAGGTGTCCCCAGAGGTGTCCCTGGATGTTTTTTTTTTTTTGGTTTCTGTATGGGGACAGCTGAGCAGGCAGGAGGGCTCAGCACCCCCTGTCTGGGGTTTGTAGCAGCTCTGATATTGCCCAGACTGCCCTGTTATAAATTACATCCCATAAAATTGACCAGGACACAGGAATTGATGAATCAATCAGACCCCAGAGGTGTCCCCAGAGATGTCCCTGGATGTTTTTTTTTTGGTTTCTGTGTGGGGACAGCTGAGCAGACAAGAGGGCTCAGCACCCCCTGTCTGGGGTTTGTAGCAGCTCTGATATTGCCCAGACTGCCCTGTTATAAATTACATCCCATAAAATTGACCAGGACACACGAATTAATTAATCAATTGGACCCCGGAGGTGTCCCCAGAGGTGTCCCCAGAGGTGTCCCCAGAGGTGTCCCTGGATGTTTTTTTTTTTTGGTTTCTGCATGGGGACAGCTGAGCAGGCAGGAGGGCTCAGCACCCCCTGTCTGGGGTTTGTAGCAGCTCTGATATTGCCCAGACCCCCCCTTGCTGTCCCTTTAGGGCTGCTCTGTGCTGCCTGGGGTGCTGACCCCAAGGAACCTGTGTGGTTTATTCTCAGGGAAAGAACTGGCAAGAAAAAGATGGCACAAATCTCCTCCAGGCAGGACAGTGCCTCTCCTCAGCTTTGGCTTCTGAACCTTTTCATGTTCTTGTGGGGGGGGAAGGTGCCACTGGGACTTCTCTCTGGAGGGCTCAGCAAAGCACTGGGAGAATCTTCTGTCTCCTGGGAGTGAGGAGGTGTCTGCAAGGCTGAGATGTCTCAGGTGGTGCAGAAGAGCTGCTGCCACCTCCAAATGTTGCCCTGGGGGTGTGGATGCCTCCCCAGCAGAGCTGGAGACCTTTTCAAGATGCCTGAGGAACTCAGGAGCTTGATAGATGAAGGTACTGAGGTGCCACAAGAGCTGCCTCTAACAACCCCTCCAAGACTGAAGTCTGTACCTTGGGGACTGAAATATCTCTGAAAACACAGCCCAGAGCTCAGCTGCTCTGCCTAGAACACAGAATTGCTTTTGAAGATGGGACTGTATTGCTCCAGGGGGCTTTTGGAAATGTGAGCTTTGACCTTGTGCCCTGATCCAACCTGTTTAGGTTGGACATGAGAAAGAATTTCTTTACTGAGAGGGTGCTCAGCCATTGGAATGGGCTGCCCAGGGAAGGGGTGGATTCTCCATCCCTGGAGATATTTAAAAGGAGCCTGGATGTGGCACTCAGTGCCATGGGCTGGGAACCACGGGGGGAGTGGAGCAAGGGTTGGAGCTGATGAGCTCTGAGGTCCCTTCCAACCCAGCCCATTCTAGGATTCTGTGATTCTATGATCCCCTTGGTCTGGTGGCCAGGAGAAGGAGAAGCCAGGGAGCTGGAGCCTGTGTCAGAGCAAGCCCAGGCAACCCTCAGCAAGACAAGAGGGCACAAGAGGTCTCAAGTTGTGCCAGGGGAGGTTTAGGTTGGACATGAGAAAGAATTTCTTTCTGGAGAGGGTGCTCAGCCATTGGAATGGGCTGCCCAGGGAAGGGGTGGATTCTCCATCCCTGGAGATATTTAAAAGGAGCCTGGATGTGGCACTCAGTGCCATGGGCTGGGAACCACGGGGGGAGTGGAGCAAGAGTTGGACTTGATGATCCCTGAGGTCCCTTCCAATTCTATGATTCTGTGATTCTAGGATTCTGTGTCCTGTTCCCCAGCTCTGGCTGGAGACCCGATGGGGGTGATTGTTCCTGGGCTGCCTGCCCTGCCCAAGGTGGGTGCTCAGATGCACCCCTAGCCCTGGGAGGAATCAGGAAGGGTCTGAGCCTTGTGATGTGTCTGCAGTGCCTGTGTTCAGGGATGAATTTTGCTATGGATGCAGGAAAGCTTCAGCATGGTCCTCTGGGCATCTCCTTTTTGCCCAGGTCCTTCCTCAGACCCCTGCAGTGGGGTCTCTGCCCTGCTGCCTGGTGCAGGCTTTGCCTCTGTGCCTGGAGTTTGATTCCTGCCTCGCCCTCCCTCATCTTAAACGTGTCTGCCCTTTGCTCTGCTCCCTCCTGGCTGCATTCTGGCTTCAGAAGGGGTTAATCTGTCAATCTGTTTGTAACAAACCCACCCAGACAATGAGTGATCTGGGATCTCTGCCTCCTCTCCCCTCCTGCGACCGATAGCAATTTGGGTTTGGAAACAATAGTCCTGCTCCAACAGACCTGATTTCATTCTCTGGGAAGATTGCAGCTTTGGTGGCTAAAGATAACTTGAGTTTACGTGGTGGGTTCCAGTTTGCTATTGTGGTGTTTAAAAATGAGCACAGCACAGCATAAATAAGTGTGTTGATCACCCAGCCTGCTGCTCGTGTCCTGGGGGGGGGGGACAGCCTGGAAAAGGGAGCCAGGGAGCTGGTGATGGACATCCCTGCTGGGTGGCAGGTGCTGAGGGGGTTAGCCTGGGCTTTCACCACCCTTCCTGAAGCACAGAGCCTTGGGGCACTCTGTGGAAAGCTGGGTGGTGGGATGGGAAGGGGGATGGAGGGCTGTACAGCTCTGCCCTGGGGAGCTCCAAACTGGTTGTGGTCTCTGAGGTGACTTGGAGTGACCCAGAGGTGCCATTGCTGTGTTCCTCACCCTTTCCCAGCACTCTGTCTGCAAAAGCACTTGAAGGCATGGCTGGGGAGCTGTGTTTCCAGTGCAGCAGTGCTCAGAGAGGCTGAAATCCTGTGGCACCCAGGCTCCTGGGAGGTGCAGGTCAGCCTGGCAAGGTGGGAACCTTGCCTTGCCCAGCAGGAATCCAAGCCCAACCCCAGAATCCCAGGACTTGCTGTAGAATTACTCTGCACAGCCCTACTGAGGTGAACCAGG
The DNA here is from genome assembly GCF_036169615.1 of Heliangelus exortis. Lineage (NCBI taxonomy): Eukaryota > Metazoa > Chordata > Aves > Apodiformes > Trochilidae > Heliangelus > Heliangelus exortis. The sequence goes on from NC_092444.1 coordinate 1,398,694, forward strand.
TTTCCAGTCCCTTCTTTGCCTGCCCCCTGCCTTTGGGGGGAGATCTGATCATGTGCAGATAAGGAAGCCTGGGAGCTCCAGCCACGTTATCTGTGCCAGATGTGTTTTTATTGCTGTCTTGGGTGGAGTTAGCAAATGTCTGGAGGCTGGAGGGAGCACAGGGCACCCTGTGGATCCCGCCAGGGCCAGAACTCTAGGGGAGGCTCCATGTCCTCATCACCAGACACCCTTCTCTTACCCCCAAGGCTCCCCAAGAAAGCTGGGAGGGGACCAAGGCTCCTTCTTGTGTACCCAAGCTTTCCGTGGGTGATGATCCAAAGATGACATCGTGACCTGGAGTCTTGGAAAATGAGGATGGGTAAAGGGGGAACATGGAAACAAACTACCCTGGAGGAGCACCTGCTGGCTCTGCTGACCCACGGAAATGTCTCAGGTCTGGGGCTCTGCTTTAGGGAGGTCTGTGTCACTGGATTTGCATTTCTGGGAGCAGCTCAGAGAACCAGGGCTCTGGTATGCAGCTGGGTCTGTCAGTCTTTTGACACCGTCCTGTCCAAAAAGCCCCTGAACCTGCTAGCTTAGCTTGCCAGCTCTGGCTCCTTGCCTGCTTCCCTCCTGAAGGCTGGGTGGAAGGCATAGACATGGGCAGAGCAAACACTGAGCTCTGCCATGGTGCTGTTGGGGTGACAAAAAAGATCATTTTGGTGACTCTGGGAGCAGAGACCCACACCACAGCCAGCACTGGAGGCTGAGAGCTGCATGTCAGCTGGATTGCTGTCTGTTGGCATCTCAGAGGTGCCAGCTGGGAAGGTCTTCCCAGTTTTGGGGAGGTGCTGGCAGCTGGGGAGCCAGGGCAAAACTGAAGCGTTGATTTTTCCAAACTTTCCTGAGCCTGGGCGCTGGTTGCAGCAAGTTCCTGGTTTCATGGGATGTGAGTGAGGGGCTTTGGGTGTCCTTTCTGCAGCTGGGATGATGCTGGGGTGGATGTCTGCTGGGTGGCAGAGAGCCCTGGGTCAGACCAGCTGGGCTTGTGACCTTTAGAGGTTTGTTCCTCTGAATCCCTGGCTCTTCCCTTCTCCCTGAAGAGCTTGTGTGGGTAGGGTGGAGATCTGTCTGGTGGGTAGATGCCTAGGAGTTCTCTTGCCTCCACCACCTTCCCAAAATAAGCTGGCACTGGTGTGGCATCTATACAGCCCATCTCAGGGCACGTTTTATGCCTTCTTTCCTCCTGCACAGACTGCTGAGGAGGAGACCCCGAGAGATGTGGCAGCAGCCAAATCACTGCCATGGGATGCATCAGGTTGGTGGAACACCCTGAGGGATGGGGAAAGGTGCCCAGGAACAGCCCAGTCCAGCCAGGCTGCTCTCCCACTGAGGCCAAAATGTGCATCCAGCCACCTCTCCTCCTGCCTTCAGCCATCAGTGGGTCTGTGTCCTGGAGAGCAGCCTGCATCCCTTTGTTGTCATAAGATGTGTCCTGCCCTCTTTCCCTGGAGGCACAGGGATTTGAACTCTGCAAACCTGGTGCACCCAAAACCACAACACACTTCAGAGAAAAACCTGGCAGCCCAGCATCATGAGGTTTAAACGGGAGCCCTTGGGTGAGTCCCAAAACCCTGCCAGGATCTGTCACCAAGCCCAGGAGCATCCTCTGGCTCCGGTATCAGGCAATCCCCATGGTGACCCAGTGAGCCAAGCACCAGGGACCAGCACTGGGGCAAGGGGGCCAGGCAGCATTTTTCACTCTGTTCCCCAGGTTGTTGTTTCAGCTGCTGGAGCCTCTGTGGGGCTGACAAACACCCCACAGGTGCTGTTTGAAAGTACCTTCTCCTCTCCACCCCAACAACCCCTGAAACCTCCTGGTCCCCAGCTGGGGACTCCTTCACCATCTCTGCCCAGACCTTGCACCTCTTCCCCCAGGGATGAGCCCTGCATACCTGAGTCCTTGGTTTGTGCCTCTATCCCCACCTGAGCTATTACCAGCTGCTGCTTTTCTGCCTGCTGCAGGGCTGCACAGCCCTGGCCACCAAGCTTCAGCCCTCCAGGGCTGCCTCTTAACCTGGAGCAGCAGTGGGTTATTTGTGTTGATCTTGGCAGAGAGGCCCCGGTCCTCTGAAAGAGAGGTGAATGTGCATGGAGGTGTGGGGCCCGGGCCAGTGCTCCCTGTTTGTCTTGGACCCATCATGCGGGGAATTAGCTCAATGGGGCTGCTAATTGCTTCTGAAACATGGGACTCTCAAAAGGACACAAATGCAGGATGGAGACAGCAAGCACAAGCAGGGAGGGAGCTGCTCCAGTGCTGTTTGGCTCAGGGCTCTTTGAGACTTCGGTATCTCACCTCTCCTGCCTGCATCAGATCCACTTAACCTGGTGGGAGCAGAGGGGTTTTTTTGGCTGTGACCCAGTTGCTGAGGAGTCCTGTGACTGGGATGCAATGTTCTGCTTTTGGGGAAGAAGGAGTAATCCCCTTCCCTGCCCCACCTCATCTCTCCTGGGCTAGAGTGGGGTTATCCCTGTGCTGGGCCCTGCCCTGTCCCAGCCCAGGTTTGCTTTCATGCTTGTTTGTAAATCCCCCAGTGCTCCAAGTCGTGGGACCAGTACAGGACTGGAAAGGATGAGCAGTGGGAAAGGAGGATTTTGTCCCACAGAAAGTTTCCCTGCTGCATGAGCAGGGGCTGAGCCCCCCCTCTCCTGTCCCTTTGTACCTGGTCCTGCAGTTGCTTTGGGGCTGGGGTAGTGCTGCAAAAGGGTCCAGTTCCCTTAGGTTGCTGTGAGGAGAGATCTGGAAAGCACCATCCTGCACGTTGTACAGAGTGTGTCTGATACCTTCAGCCACGGGTGCACCTTGTAGGGTGCTGAGTGTTTCCCTTTGCAGGTTGGACCCAGCACCATTCAGCATTGCTCCTCAGAGAGGAGGCCAAGTTCACCCATCTGTGGTGGGAGGACACGTCCTTTCCCAGAGGTGGATGGGATCCAAGGTGGGACAGGACCTGCCAGATGCTCTCCTGGCCTTGGGAAGAGGCCACCAACCCTACCACCATCTTTCATGTAGCCATGACCATGCTGCTGACCCCTGGCACCCCCAGGGTGATGTACAGGGCTGGGGCTCTAGGGCAGAGAGCCCAGAGGTGATGTCCCTGGGGTGGGAATGGTCCTTATCCCCCTCAGATTTATCACTGACTGGTGCTTTGAGCTTTTTGGGGCTCAGCCAGGCTGGCTGCCCAGTGCCTGGTGGGTGCTGCCCCTTATCCTGTCCCTGCTCTCTCCCAACCCCTCCTGTTCCCCTCCTTCCTTCTGCTTCCCTTTAGCAATCCCTGGTTAAAAGCCCGGACTCCCATTGTCCAAAGGGGGATTAAGCACCATCTGTGCAAACTTTGAGGCCATTTTCAGTGACTGGGAGGAAATGGATGAGTCAGAGAGAGGTTTCAACACAGATCAGGCTGTGACCCCAGGCTGGGCGGGTGGATCTTGGTGGGGCAGCCCTGTTAACCCAGGCACCTCCTGGCAGTGTTTGGAGGTGGGAGCCAGCATCAGGTTTTGGGGGTTTGGGGGATCCCTCCTGAACTGGGAGGTGTTTCCAACCAGCTATTCCCCCACATCTGAGCTCTGGTCCCACTGGTGGGGATGCAGTTTGTTGGTTGACTCTGTACTGGAGTGCTGAGGTCAGTCTGCATTAGTTTGGGACACTGTAGCCCCCTATATTTTGGCTCTTTCCCCCCAAAATAATGCCCAAAGGATGCTGGTGACCCTGGAGGAAGGCGACTGTGAGTGCTGCATCCAGGAGACACTTTGATGTGGGAGCCAGAGGACTGTGATTCAGGCAGCTATTTATTTTCTGGTACCACATCACCTGCCCTCTGCATGGCACCTTCCCATGGCCCATCTGGACTGGGATGGCACCCAAACAGGGGACACAGTGCTGGTGAGGTGCACGGGGGGCTGAGGACCAGGCTGTGAGCCCAGCAGTGAGGAGCACTTGGTCAAGGCAGGATTTTCAGCAGGACTCAGTGTGGGTCCTGCTGTCACAGAGGGAAGATGGAGAAGTTCCATGCTCATTCCTCTCAGCCCAGCTGAATGGCTGCTCTCATCTCTGACCCAGAGCTCTATGCAGGGAGACAAACATCCCTGCAAAAAACCCCCTGCCTTAGGAAATCCCACCAGAAACCCCTTTGGTCCAGTGTCCTGAAATAAGGGAGTTTGGGGGAGGACAACAGATTTAAAGGCAGCTGCATTTGGGAAGACTGAGGGGGTCAGAATTTTTGGTGATTTAGCTGAACCCATGATTATAGAAGATGGATCTGGGTCCTGGGCTGGGCAGGCACAGCCAAGGCCAAGTTTTTTGCTCAGTTCCTGCTTGTGATGCTGACTGTGAAAATGGGGATGAGGTGTGTTGGCTCCCTGCTTTACTGGGGAGATGTCTGTGTCTAAATCTTGTGCCCTGTGCGTGGCTCAGGGTCTTCAGATCCTGAGAAGTGATGGTTGGAGCAGGAAATAAGTAGCCCTCAATAAGGAGCTGTGATTAAGGCAGCTTTACACCACAGGTCTGGTCTGGACAGATTCAATAACCAGAAGTTGGTGAAATTATTAGGCAGAGCTTAAGCAAAATGATCTGAAGATGGTGCTAAGACAGGTGAGATTTGGCTTGGTTTACTGCATAAAACAGAGAAGAAAAAAAAAAGGAAAGAATTTCCCCTGTGGAAGTCTTGGTTGGTTCAATTTCCAGTGAAAGGCAAAGAGTTAAATTGATATGTTGGGAGTTATGAGTGTTTATCCAAAAGAAAAGTGGCAGGTGAAAGGGATAATATAACACAGTTTGTAAAGCAATGCAATATGTTCAAATTATCCAAGGATCAGAGCTGGAATTTGGAAGGTAATATTGGATAGAAGGAAATGGGAGATGGAGACAGAAATAGGATGGGGAAAAAAAACAGCTTGAGGTGGCTTCCTCATTGGTTGCTACAAAGGAAAAAAAAAAGGGGGTTGGCATGATTAAGACCATTGTAAATTTGTTTATTTGAGAGGATTTTTATTGTACTTTCAGAATTAAGCTCAGGGCCTCTGCCACAGTGGGACATGGAACAGATCCTCCTGAGCTGGGTTTGGCTGGAAAAACATGAGCAGAATCCATGCAACTTCCTTGGAAGTTGCTGATGTGCTCAGATGACCTGTGAAACACCCTGTGCCATCCCTTAGTCCCTTAGTCCTTCCCTTCCTCAGTCTCCTGGGCTGGGGTTGCTCAGTACTGGGGAAGGATTGGGCTCCCCCCCAGGTCACGGAATGGTCACAGTTGGGAATGACCTCCAGCATCACAAAGTCCAACATCAACCCAGAAAAAGCCACCATGAGTTGTGTGTGTCCTGAAGTGCCCCATCTGCTTGGGTTTGAATCCCTCCAGAGATGGTGACTCTGCCACCTCCCTGTCAGTAGAGAAATTCTTCTTCCTGCTGAGTCCAAACCTCCCCTGGTGCAGCTCCAGGCCAGTCCCTCTGGTCCTGTTGTTATTTCCTTGGGAGAAGAGCCCAACCCCTCCCTCACCACAACCTCCTTTCAGAGAGAAGCTCTGCCCTCAGTCTCCTCTTCCCCAAACCCAACAACCCCACTTATCTCAGCCTCTCTTGTAGGACTTGTGCTCCAAACCCTTCCCCAGATCTCTTGCCCTTCTCTGGACATTCTCCAGCCCCTCAGTGTCCTGGGATTCTTGTGGGAGGCCCAGAACTGACCCAGGATTTGAGGTGCCCAGCACAGGGGGACAATCCCTGCCCTGCAGCCAGGATGCTGGTGGCTTTCTTGGCCACCTGAGCTGGTCCATGTTCAGCCAGGTGTCTGTCAGCATCCCAGGTCTCAGCCTGGGGCTGATCCTGATGGCCCAAGCACTTTCTACAGCAGGAACAAACAAATGCTCTACACCTACCCAACCTTTCTACTTCTGCTCTTGCCTCTAGAACACTGGGGGATCTTTTTTGTGGGAAGCACACAGGCAGGTGAGTCTTGGGAGCATGGGAAGATGCAGGAGATGCCACTGGGAAACTGCTTTGCTAGGAGAGCCTGGGCATCCCCCAAGGACTCCCCTTAAATCTGTGGCAGAGCAATGCAGGAAGATTTCAGGTGATTTTGTCTCACTGCCCTTACTCCTATAACTGCTTTTTACAACCTCTGCTCTCCAGGCAGAGTCCAGAGCAGCTTCTCCTGGGCTATTCTCCTGATTCTGGGGGATTTCCAGCTCATGCTTGGCTGTGAAACTTGGAGAGGGCCTGGGGAGGTCACAGCACCTCCACTACTGCCTCTGCCCTGAGCCTCCTACCTGGATAGCTCCAAAATCCCCAGGGTTATTACTCTGTTGTGACTTTTGCTCCTCTAGATGGGACGTTGTTGCCTCCAGCATCTTCACCTGCTAAAACCTTTCTGTTGGCAGCTCTCTCATGGCCATGAGTTGGGTGATCCCTTCCCACTACATGATTTTTCTGTCTTCTCAGGGCATCTGTGATTTTGATGCTCACCAAGGAGCCCAGGGCTGTGTTCAAGCCTCAGGGGGGTCTGCAGATACCACAGCAAGCACCAGCCTTCTCTAACCAAGAGAAGGTAAAAGGAAAAAGCCCAAGAGCAGAGTTTTAATTGATGCATTGACTCTGCAAGCAGCCCAGAGCAAGGGCTCTGAGGTGTCCTGTGCCACCATCCCGTGGGCTTCTCGATCAGCCTGACTTTTCCGAGCTGCAGTACATGGAAAATCGAGGTGGCAAAGGAAGTTTATTGAAAAAGACACAAAGGACTGATTTATTTTGCATCTAATTCAGCTCTGAGGCCCTCCCAGATGTTCTGGGTTTCTTGGTGGAAATGAAAGGGCTGCAGGTTTTCCAGCTGGCCATGGAAAGCAGAGCACTAACACCAGGCTGAGTCCCAGAGGAGCTTTCTGCAGGGCTTCCACTCCTGCTCTTCCCTTTGTTCATCTCAAAGTTCATTTTAATAGTCTCCTGGGAGTCCTCTCTGCTCTACTCTACCCCTTGTAGTCCCTGTCCCCTGGAGAGTCCTGCTGTGCCATGGGCTGGATGGCTTTTCCCACCTTTTGGCCTCTGTTACTTGTTCCTCCTGCTTTCTCCCCAGACCTGGTCTCTTTTTTGCTTGGCTTTGATGAAACCTCAGAGATGTGGCACCATCACCCCACCTTCCATGGAAGTGAGAGGCAGCCCTGGGGCTGCAAACCTGCTGTCCCTTGCTTAGATTCCTTTGTCCTCATTTATTCAGCTCTAATGAGGTCTTCTGGTGGGCTTGGAACAACTCTGCTTTTTCCTCCAAACCAGAGCAAACCAACTGGAAGGAAGCATGGAAGGGATTGAGTTCACCTGGCTCTGACTTTTGAGAGAAAAGACTTGCAGAATAGCAAGCTGTGCCATGAAGCCTTCTGAGATGCATTTCCTACAGCTCCACCAGGAGCCTGGAGGATTTTGTTGCCATGTTAAATCAGTTAAAATATCCTGCTGCAGGCAGAGACTCCAGAACATCTTCCTGGTGTCCTTGGAAGTGGCTGCAAGCTTGTGGTCACCCAGGGGCTGTGCAAGGTTTGTTATCCCTGGTAATTCTGTGAGGAAACATGAATATCCCTTTTTTTTTTCCAGATTTTTTCACTCTTCCAGTTGAGCTCCATACAAACCACAGTGTCTCAGCCCCTGGCACTTCTCTCAACATGTTTTATATTTCTGTGGTCTTTCTTGGACATCTTGTTTTATAGCCAAGGCTGAAGGTATCTATAATCCTGCCCCACTGATTTTTCTGCACAACTTCCTGGGCAGTAGCTCAGGCAACATTTTGCAGTACAACAGGGTTCAGGGTCTTTTCCAGAAGCACCATGAAAACTCCCTTTTTAATTTCTAACTCTTGTGTTCAAGAGCCATTTGTTGAGAAGCTTCCACACCAACTTTCTCTCCTTCAGAAAAGTTGAGGTTTTGAGGCTGTGAACTGCAGACGTTGTCAGGTGCTGAGGGTGAGGTTTCTTTGGTGGAAAGTGTGGATAAAATAGAAGCTGCAGTGGCACTTGTTGTGTCCCACATCTTTACCTGGCCATGGCAATTTTTCTGACAGTTCCTTGCTGTGTGATGGGAACAGAACATGTACCTTTTATTTCTGGACCAATTCTTGTGCATACATGTAGTTGAAATCTCAAGGTAGTTGGTCTCTGAGGTCCCTTCCAACCCAGCCAATTCTATGATTCTATGAAATCATCTCACTGGCCAAAAATGGGAACTTGCAGAGCTGATGGTTTCTGGGGTTATGGTGTGGGGAAGAAGTCTCAGTTCTGCTGAGCTCCTGCTTGATGAGCAGTGGTCCTGTCCTGGCAAAGAGAGCATGAGAGCATCTTCTGGGTGCCTGGGGATGAGAGAGCAGAGGAGAGAGGTGACCAGCTCTCAGTATGTGAGTTCCTGGGCTGTACACCAGTAGTCACTGGTGGAGGGACCTTATCTAACTGGTGGCTGCCTAATTTGCAACCCTGCTTGGCAGCCTTCAAGGGAAAGGGCTGGAGGCAGAGATGAGACCTTCTCATAAGCTGACATTGGCTTTCACCCAGCTCAGGGGGGCTGGGACATCAGCAGAAACAAGACATTGCATTTTCAGCCCCTTCTTGCTGTAACATCTCTCACCAGTGTGTGTTGAGAAGCTCTCTGGGCTGTTCCTGTTGTCTCACCTCTGCTTCTTCCCATGGACACAACTATGGGAGCAAAGCTGCCAGAGTGCAGCAGCTGTCCTGGGGTGGAGCTGGGGGAACAAGTGGGCTCAGCAGCTGTTCAGGGGGTTTGGGTGGGTTTTGTGTTGTGGGGTTGGTTTTTTTTTTGTTGTTGGGTTTGGTTGTTTTTTGGTTGGTTGGTTTCAGTTTTTTTTTTTGTTGGTTGGTTTGGTTTGGGGGTTTTTTTGGGGGCACCGCTGATTCTAATCAAGACTTGCAATTAGTGCCTTTGGAGGTCTGGAAAGAGAGGACCCCTGATGTATGATTTAGCTGCTTTGGACCAAGCATCTGGTACCGAGGCACTGCCCAGAGCAAACTGAAGATCGTGGTGGTACAGGGACTCTTTGCAGTCCCCCAGCCTTGCTCATGGGCTCAAGGAGATATTGATGGTCAGGTTTGGGATGAGGGGAGGAGTGTTTTGCCTGCTCAGGGCACCAGCCTAGGGAGCAGGTGAGTTCTGGGGCTGGAGCACAGACACAAGGATGGGGTCTGTGTGTGGCCACACCTCTGGAACCTCTGAGGAGGAGCTCTGGAGCTGCAGAAATATCCCAGGAGAGCTGTGAGATGGGAGGAGGGGAGGTTGAGCACCACTGAGCACCCTCTGAATGCTGAGGTGCTGGGCCTGATCCCCAGTTCCTGCCCCTGCCTCCCCTCTGCCTGCCATGGGCTGCTGCGATCCAGTCTAAGGCAGGTTGCACAATTTATTTTCCTGTACTTAAAGCAGGATTTTGGCAGTCGGGGTTGGGAGGCCTCTCTGAGGAGCTCTGGCTGGCTTCCCTTCTGCTGTCATGGGATTGTCAAAGGCTCTGCTCCCCTGGGTGTCCTCCAGCCTGGCCCTGCTGCTGCAGCCCGGGGCTGGCACCATCAGCAAGGGGGGTGGGAGGGGTGGGCACCCCAGCTTGGGTCCTCTCATGCCAATTACCAGGAGATGACAACTACAAAGAGAGTTTCCCATGCAGAGAGACACCATCCTCTCCTTAAACACGTTGGCTCAGTGGTCCCAGGCTCTTTTTTCCATCCCTATAACCAGAGGTGAATCCATGTGGATAAAGGGAGAGCAGGAGATGAAGCAAGGTGGCTGTGGTCACCACTGTAGGAACGTGCAGAGGGGTTTGGTGTCCCGTTCACTGCTGGTTTGGAAACGAGGGGAAGGATGGGAGTGTGGATTTGTGCTCTGCATCAGCAGTGCCAGGGTCATCTGTGGTGATTTAACACAGCGGGTGAGGCTGAGCGTGCCTGGGGAGCAGGGATGAGATAGTTGGGAGTGATGAAAGTGTTCGTGGGCAATAAAGTGCACGAGGGTGATGTGGCCAAAACAGCTGGAGAGCAACCTCAGCTCTGCCCGTGCACTTTTGGGCCACAGGGAAAAACCATGGAGTGGATGGAGCTGCCCATCCACTGGAGCAGTGTGGGGAGGACTTGGAGGGGATGTCTTGTTTTTGCCATGATGATCTTGAGTTGGCTTTGGGACATCCAGGAAGGTTTATGAGTGGGAGAGGCTGGGTGGAGATGTTGGCCTGCAAGTCCTTGGAGAAACAATGACTTCACCAGGGAGTGGGTGCTGAGGGGGATGAGGAGGAGAACTGAGTACCCAGCCCCTGGGGCTGGCACGAGGGGAGCAGCGTGGTGGGATCTTCCTGGGTGTGTGTGGGGTTCTGGGACAGGCTGAGCCAGGAGGGACACTGCAGGAGGAGGAGACCCATTGATGCAGAGAAGCTGGCATCTCCCTGCACCTTGTTTCAGCATGGAGGTGAAGCACATCTTCATTTTACCCCCACACTTGGGAGGTGGTGTGGAGGGACAGAGACTGATCCTCACCTGGGGCTCAGGCTGGATCGGGATGGAGCTGGGAGGTTGTGGGATGGGATGCAGCAGGGGAAGAGGGGGGGCTGTTTCAAGGATTTTTGGGAAGCTTAGGGCTTCTTTTCTCCCATTTGATCCTCCTGTTTCTGCAACAGGAGTTAAACTTTAAAAATAATAACCCTCAACCCCTGTCACCCGTGGTGGCCAAAGGAAGAGAAGCCATTGGTTTTGCCATCAGCCTCACAGAAGAAATGTGCTTAGAGAGCTCTGCCTTGGCATTAGTGCCAGCAGCTCCTGACCACAGGGAATGGCAGGAAAAGGACACAGCTGAGTGCCCTGGCTTGTGGCAGGAGAAAGGACAAGTGAAATGCCCTGGATGGGGACAGCTTGGTGTGAGCTGGGCATCTGCCACCACATCCCTTCCAAATCTAGCAGCCTGCAGCTCTGGGATGAAGGCAAGAGGGCTTCTGACTCTGCAGCATCTTCCAGTTCTCTGGAGTTCCAGCTCAGCAGCACCTCCAGACCTCTGCTGGTGTTCCCAGCAGCACACATAGCAGCTCTGGTACCTCAGCTGTGTGCAGGGCAGGAGAGCTCAGTTCTGAGCAGATGAATATCAGTGCCCTCTCAAAAGGAGAAAGAAGCCACAGACCTACTGAAATCTCAGGTAAGTGGCCTCTAAAGCCAGTGATGTGTCAAGTGGTTAAGGCAGAAGATGAGTGAGTGATGGGAAAACAGGGATGCAGCTTGTGGTCCAGACATCAGCATCTCCTGAGGAGAGAGAGGAGGAGGGACAAGGAGAGGCTCTGCACAGTCAGGAGGCACCACCTGGACACCTCTCCTCCTTCCACAGGCTCTCAGAAGGAGACACAACAACTGGTGCTTGCAGCATGTGCTGGTTTTACACAGCCCGATTGATGGGAGAAGAAAAGCCCGTGGCTTGTTCAGCACAAACTCATTATTTAATAGACACAGTAGATATGAAAAAAAGAGGCACTTTCCTCACCAAATCCGGAGCTGAAATTTACAGTTGTGAGAAAAGCCAGAGTGCTGTGGAGCTGGGGTATCTCCAGGTGACATTTACAGGGCTCAGCTTTCATCACAGTTAGAAAAAAAATCCCTTGTGCAAAGATTATCTCCACACTGATCTGGATTGTCTTGTTCAGCTTTGGCCCTTTTCCTAGATGGACAAGAAGCAGAAAACTTGGCCAGTGGCCTCCCCTGCCTGAGCTGGGAAGAGGAGGAACAGTCTCCAAGGTACTTGAGGACTTGCAGCCTTGGGGGGGCTAAAGAGATGGAGCTGGGGGTGTGAAGCTCAGATCTTCCTGAGGGTTTAATCCCACCCTGGTGGCCCCTGGAGCCACGAGAGAGGCAATTCCTGCTCCTGCTGCTCTGGGGAGCAGATCCCTGGGTCACATTGAACCAGATCAACCCACGGTGGCTCCACCTCAGAGTGTCCCCAGGTTGTCCCCAGCCCTCCTGTCACCTGGCAGCCTTTGCTGAAGATTTTGTGGAGCTGGGACTGGGCAGGCAGGAGGGAGGCAGCTGGGGGGATGCCTCAGCAGGAACCCCCCTTGCCCTCCAGTGCTGGAGTCAGTTGTCAGCAGCCTTCCAGCTGGATGGTGTCTGGAGACCTTCCAGGGACCACAGCCTCTCCCCCAGCCCATCACTGCCACACAGCAGACAGGATTTAACACATGTCTGCATCTTCCCCCAGCCTTTCCCCTCTCAAGATGAAGCCAGGAATAAAAAAAACAAGACTGCAGGTTTGCAGAAACCACCCAGCCCAAGAGGGTGATGGTCTCAGCTCGGGGCTTTTCTGGACCATGCAGAGAGCTCTCAGCTGGACAGGGGGGGGGGGTCAACAATGTCAGCTCCTTGCTGCACTGTGGGCAAATGCTCCTGCTGGCCCTAGGTGCCATTTCAAGGTTTTTCTCCACTCCCTTTTTTTGCCTTTTGACTTGCAGACAAGAGGATGAGGGAGAAAGAAGCCAGTTGACTTTGCACCTCCCCTCGCAGTGCCCCTCTGCCTATCAGTTCTCCAAGTATTTTATCCTGCAGCCCAGCAGCAAGGACTCTGGACTAACCCAGTGGCAAGCAGAGGAGAAGTGGAGCAGGTAGGACAGTGCCTTGTCCTCATGGCATCACTGCAGAGCAGCCTGCAGGGAATCAGAGGGCACAGCCAAGGCCCTGCTGCACTGACTCCTGGCAGTCAGGGCACACATGGCAGCATCCCTCAGGCTCAGCAGAGCAGGAACACTGCCTTGCCCCCCAGCAGCATCTTTCCCCAACCCCTGAGAATTTTTGCTCCACTTCTGCTTCTTTTTTCAGTAGCCACTGGGATGGGGACTGTCCTCAGAGCCTTCACTGCTGTGAACAACAGGCACATGGAGGAGGAGGGAGCAACCTCTCCTTCCACTGTTGGAAAAGCAAGGATGCAACTTGTGGCCCAGTCCCCTGGTCCATCCCCTGCTTGTAGGATGCCAGTGAACAAGGTGGGGGAAGTTATGGGACAGGAAAATAAATCTCCTTGGACTTTCTCCCATCAAGTCCCAGCTTGATCCAGAGCCATTGGATTGCAGGTACCACGGCCTTTGGACTTTCTTCAGTCTCCAACACAGCAAGATGCTGGAGAAGTGAGTGAGGAAGGGGACTTGGAAGGGGAAGAGGAGCAGGGTGAGAACACTGTATCCTCCAACAGCCCTGGGCAGCTGCTGAGGAATTTCTGTAAATCCCACTGGTCGCTGGAGCTGCTCCAAACTCACCCAAGCCCCAGCAGGTTGTCAGGCATCATAAGTGCCCTGCAAGGGATGCAGAAGTGTCCCACCTCCCCCTCACATGCCCATCACCCTGCCTGGGCTTTCCCCACATTGAGTTTAACTCCTGGGGACTCTGTCACTCCATCACCACCTGCCCAGCCCCTGTGATGCACCCGGCTGCATGTCCTGGCTGAGCTCCATCCTCTGCCGAGGCTCAGCCAAGGCAAGCTGTGCTCTGGGATGCTCAGCACATGCCTTAAACAAATAAAAATAACTGTGACAGAAGATACCAAGTGCCTAATGCCAGCCTCGGCTTAAACACCTCCCCTTTGCAATGCTCCCAAGTCAGCAGGAGCTCACCCGATGACTGTAGGCACCCTGCAGGTCCCCAGCCAGCCACCAAGAGCAGTGTCCCTGCTGGCACAGGACACCCAGGTGCTCTGGCTTCAGCAATAAACAAAGCAAGCCAACAAAACAAAATTAAAAAAAAAAAAAAAAAAAAAAAAAAAGCCAACAATGACCGATTTTTCAAAACTTTAAATATTTTTTTTTTCTCTTTAAAATCTCTGGGGCTCTGTCTCTGTCAAGAGCTGCGCTCTCTCCCTGCAGCATCTGGGTTCCTTCCCCAGTCCTGCCCCAGGCCGTGGGGGCAAGGGAGCAGCACGGTCAGTCAGGAGGAGGGATGGCTGCTCCCCTCCTCGCATCACCGGCACGTGTGGATTTCCACCATCCGATGGCAGGGTTTGCACTTGACAGAGCAACACCAGTGGAATTTGCAGCTGCACCTTTCCACCACCTCCACCTCGTCCGTGTGAAAGCCGCGGCCGCAGCACATCAGCTCGCAGCCATCGATGGCCTTGGAGGTTTTGTTGCACTGCCTCCCGCTGGTGCCCAGCACCCCGTTCTTCAGGTCGTGGTCACAGAAATCAGGGCTGGAGTCCAGGTAGACGAGGTCCTCATCCGTGTGGGGCTTGAACTGAGAGTTTTTGGGCACCAGGACCTTGGTGGAGCCGATCTCGCTCTGCTCGACCTCGGTGGCGCCGTCGAATTTCTCCTTCAGGATGTTGCCCACTTTGCGGAAGGGGGGCATGGCTTTCCAGCAGGTCTTGAACTCGCAGGAGCCGGACACGCCGTGGCACTTGCATTCCACCCGCATGTTGTTGAGGATGGCCTGGAGGAACAGACACAGGAAACGAGGCGGGAGGCTCCCCTCAGGATGGACGCAGCGAGGAGGGTGCCGCGGGTGGGAGCGGGAAGGGCCGTGCAGTGATATTCGGGTGTTGATGGGATCAAAGGAAGCCAAAGAGGCTCAAGCTGTGGCTGTGGAACCCAGCTGGGATGCTGCTGGGAAGCGGTGAGGGAAAACTAACGCAACCAATATGGTTGGTAAACAAGCTGCTGCTTTATTGCGCAGTACCTTTCACTTATATAGTGTTTCTGTGACCACACCCTGGCCACCACACAACAACACAAGGTTTTATTGGACACCCGGGGTGTTTACCTGTAGCACAGCAAATCCCTGGTGCAGGCAGCACAGCAGTATGGGCCGATCTAATTGGCCCCTCAAACGTGGGGTCGGGCACGGCAAAAGGGGTCACACCCCCTACCTTTTTGGGAACATTCGGGAACATTTGGGAACATTCTCCAACATTCTCCAACAGGATGCACCCGAGCTGCCCAGGTTTCCCCCTCACCATTACCTTCCTGCCTGCCTCGTTGTTGTGGAGGTTCATTAATGCTCTGTTGGAAGAAGCCCCTTTGCTCCTCTCCCGGACGTCAACAAAGGACTGTGAGAACGCCACGCCGTAGGCGATGTTATCGGAGCAGCCCGACCACTGGAAGCCTAAGGCAGAGAGCATGGATGAGCCAGGTGACAGCCACTGCCCAGCCTCTCCAGCCCTGCTCTTGCCAAAATACACTTGGCACCCCCCCCAGGTCTCTGTTTGGCTGGGCTGGGCTGCCCGGGGCAGTGGGGAGGCTGGAGGGGGGAAACGTGGACAGATGAGAACAGTCAGACTTTGGAATGGTCTCCCAGGGGAAGTGGTGGATTCCTCCACTTTTGAAAGTTTGAAGTCTCAGCTTGAGAGGACGCTGAGGCATCTCATATAAACAGTATTTTATATTGTTTATATATATAAATATGTATATATATGGATCAGGTGATCCTTGAGGTCCCTTCCAACCTGACATCCCAGGATTCGGATGCTTTCCGTGCCACATGGGCGATGCGCTCACGTGGACTAACAGGAGGGGGTTTGGTTTTTTCTTTTTTGGTTTTTTTTTTTGGTTTTTTTGCTTGAGTGGGCATTCCCATGCCTGTCCCACCCAGCACCCCTGCTCAGCTGCCCTGTCCCACCCCCTGCCCCCTGCTTACCCTGCGGGCTGCCCCCCTGCACCGTGCGGTCACAGCCGCACTTGTCCAGCTCTCCGCTGCTGCAGGCTCGGGTCACTGCAAAGGCCACCCCTGCCGAAGAGATGGCATAGACAAAGGCTGCCTCCCGGGTCCCTGCAACAGCACAAACCATGGTGGGAAACAGGGCAAGGCTGAGAGGGCTCTCTGGAGGGGCTGCAGCCCCCTCGGCGGGCCATTGCGTGGGGCTCTGCTCCTCGTCCCTCCTCGCCCTGGTGTTGCACGTGGAGCCCCTTGAAAAGCTGGTGTGAAAAGTGTCTCTGGGCAAAACGTGCTGGGCAGAGCTCTGAAGTCAAGGCCTTTGCTCCAGCTCTTCCTCCCAAGCTGGGGGACTTCACACACCCACCCTCCCCACTCCCAGGGATGCTGCTGGCTTTGGCTAAGCCTGCACCAGTCTCAGCAGAGCCACCTCAGCACTGGGAGTGTCTGCAGCACTGGGAGACCTGAAGTGCAAGAGTGAAGGATCAGGGAGCTGCTCTGCAAGGTTGGAAACATGAAAGGGACAGAAAAGTGATCATCACCTGGCAATGAGGGAGATGAAACTCTCTACAACTCCCTGAAAGGAGGTTGGAGCCAAGGGGGGGGTCTCATCTCCCAAGTAGCTACCAGTAAGACAAGAAGCCATGGGCTTCAGCTCTGCCAGGGGAGGGTTAGGTTAGATATTAGGTTGGATATTAGGAAAAAATTCCTTACAGAGAGGGTGATCAGACATTGGAATGGGCTGCCCAGGGAAGGGGTGGATTCTCCATCCCTGGAGATATTTCAAAAGAGCCTGGATGTGGCACTCAGTGCCATGGGCTGGGAACCACGGGGGGAGTGGATCAAGGGTTGGACTTGATGAGCTCTGAGGTCCTTTCCAACCCAAATGATTCTGGGATTCTGTGAAAAGGATGAACTGCCAATGTGGGAAGAGCTGTTCTGCCAGGGGGGGGTTGGCATTTGGGGCAGCCCCGTGCTAGGGGTGAGGGTTACAGGGGAGCAGACATCACCCTGCCTCCTCAGGCAGATGGAAAGCAGCTACTCTGGTGGTCACAGCCCAGACTTTGGTGGCCAATGTGGGAAGATGATATGGAGAAACTGTCTTGTCTGGTGCTTGCAGGGCACCTCTGCCATGAAATCCCTCCTGCATCCACAATAATTGTCTGCTTTCCACATCCAGGACCATACCCAGCTGCAGATCCTCACCAGCCTCTCACACAGGGTCCTGTAGCTCCCAGCACGTCCCAAACCACCCTGCAAAACCCCACCCTGCTCCCAAAGTGGAGAAAAAAACCCCACTGGTCCCCAGCCTTCAGCCCCTGCCCAAATCTTGTGTCTGCCTATCTCCTGCCACAAGGTTAGGAAGAGCTTGTTTATGAAAGTTGGGACATTCCTGGGCAGAAAAGGGCAGTCTGTGTCCCACAGGATGCAGATTCTGTCTGCCAGGGGGGAGTTGGCATTTGGGGCAGCCCCGTGCTAGGGGTGAAGGTGACAGGGGAGCAGACATCACCCTGGCTCCTCAGGCAGATGGAAAGCAGCTACTCTGGTGGTCACAGCCCAGACTTTGGTGGCCAATCTGTAACCTGGGCTGGGCAGCAGAGGCTGGGGAGGACCCAGCCAGCACCCAGACTGAACCAGCTCCAAGTTAATCGAGGTTAATAGTAGGATCGTGTTAGTTGGGTTTGTGCTGTGGCTGCCTAAAAAAGAGAAGACTTTTAGTTTCTGGTATTTCTGGTATTTCCAGTCCCTGAACCTTCACAAGGAGAGATCTTCACCCCTGTGTGAGGGGAGGAAAGCCAAATGAGGAGTGGGGGTGGGGAAGGATTGGGTCTGTGGGTCCTGGAATGAGAAGCAATGGGAAGCATCAGAGATTCAAGTAACATCTGAGGGGAGGCCAAGGGCCACTTCAGTGGTCTACCAGGGGTTGCAGAGGGGCTTTTTCCTCTGTTTTCTCACCCTGATGCTCTGGGTCCTTGTTTGCTTTCATCACAGCCCTGTGTCTCTGGGATGGGTCAGAAGGGCTGGGGGCTGCCCTAGCCAGAAAGCCCCTGCTGGGTGATGATGGGGGGTGATGGTGGGTGCTGGGGGGTGGTGGTGATGTCCTCCCAAGGTCCTGTGCTGCTGGTTTTACTCGCAGTGAGCAGCAGAGGGCTGTCCTCAGGGCTGGCCCACAGACAGCTCTGCTGGAGAGCATCCTGCCAGTCCAGCCCCAGTCACCCTGCTGCAGCTGCAGCTTTGTGGAGTGGAGATCCTGGGCTTGATGGGGCAGGGATGAGAGCACAGGGGGACTGAAAGGCCCTTCTGGATCTTGTCGTGTCCTTCTAATGGGAGCTGGAGGAAAAAAAGGCTCCTGGGAGGCCCAATAGGGACCTTACAGGAAGGCTGGAGAGGGACTCTTTGCAAGAGGCTGGAGTGACAGGATGAGGGGCAATGGTTTTAAATTAGAGGAGGTTTAGACTGGTTGTTAGGAGAAAGTTCTGTACCATGGAAGTGGTGGAAAAATGGAAGAGGCTGCCCAGGGAGGTGGTTGAAGCCTCATCCCTGGAGATATTCACGGTGAGGCTTGAGGAGGCTCTGAGAATCCTGATCTAAATGAGGGTGTCCCTGCTGTCTGCAGGGGGGTTGGACTGGGTGAGCTTTAGAGGTCCCTTCCAACTCAAATTATTCTATGATTCTAATAGGTCTGGACTCTCTGGATCCCCCAGGCTGGTGCTTCCATCCTGGTCGTGAAAAGCTTTGGGTGAGGAAGCACCCAGCAGCTGACAAACTGCAAAGATCTGGATGTGCAGCCAGAGGAGCCCCAGGAAGACCCAACACTGCTTCATTTCCTACTGCCTCGGGGGCAGCCCCCAGAACTGCTTGTGGTAGCCACCCCCTTGCCACAGCAGCACCCAGACACGTGTCCCCACGGCTCACCTTGTGTGACCACCTTGCCAAAGACAGGCAGGGTGTCCAGCGTGGAGCAGTTCCAGCGCCGGTTGCGGAACTGGTACTGGCACTCCTCGATGGCCAGCTGGGCCCCACGCCTCACCGAGTCCATCACTTCCAGGTTCCTCTTGCACATCTGCACCTGGCGTTGGATCAAGCCCTTCAGCTTCTCACAGGTCTCCTCCTCAGAGATGCTCCCCACCGAGGACAGCTTTGCCAGGTACCTGCAACGACAGCCGGTGCACCCGGTTAGGAGGCGAGGGCTGGGGGAGCAGGAGGAACCCCTGTTCAGCTGGGACCCCCTGCACCACAGCCAGCGAGGATGCTTGGCCTCATCCCCTCCAGAGCTGAGACCTGGTACCCATCTCAGGGTCAAATTAAACCTGCCTACTGCACGGGATGCATTTTTGGCTGTCGGAGAGCGAGACCGAGCAAAACAATCCTCTCTTTTCAGCCCAGCCTCCTCTCTCTTGGGGAGCCCGGCTGCTGGCTCCCCTTTGCCTCTGTTGCCTGCAAGGGAGATATTTTCAGTGTTGTCTGAATGTGCCTGGTCAGGTCTCCGGAGTACCAGCACATCCAAGTGCTACTAGGAAAAGCCAGAGGTCCCTGAAGTCAGCCAAAACAAGCAGGACAGGCGCTTGGCTGCCAGCTCCAGCTGCCACAGCATGGCTGTGTGTTCACCACTGACAAACACTGCCCTCCAAACCACTTCCCTTCTGGAGCCTGCTTTTAGCTCCCCCAGCCCCCAGCAGGCAGGGATGGCCTCTGGGACCTGCCAGGTTTCCTGTCACTTGGGATCCAAGCAGGGCACGAAGTGGAGAGGACAAAGTCAGGAGACTGGGGTGGGCAAAACTGGACATGCTGGTCACCTCCTCCACCAGCTCAAACCATGAACATGGGCCAGGAGGTCTTGGAGGTGACCACGTGCTCTGCTTTCCACCACTGCATCCTCAGCAGGAGGAGTCTAAGAGCTGCTTTTGAGGGACTGGAGGGAGAGGGGAGCTGCCCCTTTTGGAGCAAGTACCATGTGAGCTCTTGGCAGCTCCCCATGGCCACCACGGTCCCCCCTTGCACATCCCAGTAACCCAATCCATGATGATCTCTGTGTGTGTGGGTGCTCAGCTCCATCCTGCCCAGCCTTTGGGGTTCTGAGATAGAGCAGCACAGCTCAGTCAGGCTGTTGGATAACCCCAGATTCTGGCACGTGTCTTGCTGAACCTCCCTCCCTCCTGTGGCTGCTGGTACCCACTTGAAGTGACACTGCCACTGGTGGAGCCCTGTCTGCCATGGGGCAGGGATCCCCTCCTGCACTGGAGAGGCAAAACTGATGTCTGCACCAAAATTTCATCTCCTCAGGAATCACCAGCCTCAGCTCACATTGCTGCCTCATCTGCACCAAGAGATGTGAACACTGAGCAAAAAGCTTTTTGGAAACCTCATTCCTTGACTCTGCATTTCCCAGCCCTACAGAGATTGTGGGGTTTTTTTTTTTTTTTTGTTTTATTTTTGTTTGCTTGGTTTTTTTTTCCTCCTCCTCCTGAGTTGCAACATCCTGCTAAGGATTTTTCCTTTGAAGCCCTGCTTGCCTCCGAGAAGTGACTGTGCAGAAGTGGCTCCTGCTCCCTGCCTGTTCCCATGTATCCTACGAGCCAGATTTGCTGACTTCAGCCACAAAATCGAGTTGTCACAGCCTCTTCCTCCCATTAGCCCTGCCAGTCTGCCACAGGAAGAGAGAACGGGATTTTCTCTTCTGTGCATCAGCAGAATTATTCCCCAGCTTGGTTTCAGGCTTCCAACTGGGAGAGCTGGAGGAGACGGTGAGAAAGCTGGCAGGGCTGGCAGTGTCTGTGGGGAGTCTGCATGGCTGGCTGTCAAAAACATTCAGCTTTCCTTGTGCCTGGAGAACACTGGATGCAATGCCTCTGGACTCTGGGGAAGGGGCAGGCTGCTGGGATTTCAGAGCCAAGTTTGGGTTTTTTTTCTGGCCAGCATCTTTCTGCTTCTCCAAGGGCAGAGCTCTGCTTGCAGAGGACCAGATGCCTGGCTCCCTGCTGGCTTGGAAACCCTCCCGTGGCCAAACCCAGGGCTCTCACCTTTCTGCTGGTCCCCACACCATGCAGGGAGCATCCCTGCAGCCCCAGGTACAGGGGTGACAATTGCTGCTCTCACATCTCACTGCACTCAGCCGACCAGGACTGAGGCAGCAAACCACCCACGTTTTTTTTTTTGAAGATGGTTGATGATGAGCAAGGCCAGGGTGACCATGAGAGCCGTGTGTCCCCCCCCTGTTGAGCCCTAATTTCAGTCTGGGCAGAGGGGAGCTGACACCCAGCAGGGTGGTGAGACTCATCCCAAAACACTGGGGTTTGGTTAATCATGTTTTGTGCCTGAAAGCCAAGCAAACCAGATGCTGCCTCCAGTACTGACCACTTGTGCTGATTTGGCTTTTCCCCTCCTCCTGCAACTTAAGCAGCTTCCAACCTACCAGGGAACGAGCTGGTCCTGCCAGGGAGTCAGCAGTGCCCATTGCAGGCACCTTGGCAGGAGAGGGATGTGCAGCAGCCACGTGCCCACCAGCTCTGCTCAGCGTGGGGTCACCACCTCCTCTTCTCATACATTTCCCAGTTTGGGTTTCTCCAGGGAATGGAGAGTTAAAACTCAAAGCACACTTGAATAAAAGTGTGACAAAAGCCTTTCAAGTCTTTCCAAGCAGATGCACCTGATAAGAGGCCTCCCCAAGATACATTTAGTGCTGTTTGGGATGATAAAACAAAGGCCAAGGATGCTTCAAAGATAGGTACAGCTCTCCAAGAACAGGTCTGGTAATTTGTTTTGTAAGACAGGCAAATAAGATGAAGCTCTCCAGAACAGGGCTCTGGCCTCCTTCCCCATGACAGCTCCTCTGGGTGCCATCATCCTTCCTCATCCCATGCATCTTTGCTTCTCCCCAGGGATGGAGCCTTAAGCTGCCGTGGCCCCATCAGACTTGCAGCATCCTTCCAGTTTCCTGTACCCTGGGAGCACCATCTCTGCTTTCCAAAAAAAGGTATTTTTTGGTGGGGGCAGGCTGCCACCCTGCTGACTGAAACAGAAGGGATCCAGAGGTTGAGTCCAGGATGCAAGGAAGGACTTTTGTCAAATATAGGGCAGCTCTGAGGCTTTCACGTGGCATTTTCTCCACACCATATCCAGGGGCATTGACCAGGAACACCTCACCTCTTTTCACCTCTCTGAGGGAGCTGAAGGGGGAGATAAGAGCTGGGAAATGTGCTTTGCCCTCCCCAGCACTCCAAGATGGTTCTGTGCTGCAGTTCACAGAATGTTTCTCAAGGAGGGGAGCCCAAGAAAGGTACCAAACCCATCCCCAGCATCCCATGGTCATCCAGGAAACCCAGCTGTGGCACAGGGGCTGCTCATTAATGAGCATCTTCAGCCAAACTTTGTTTTCCAGGGTTGAGGTGCTAGAAACCACAGAAAAAGCCTTTGTTTCCCACCCCCCCCCAGAACCAGACAGGCACAGCAGGAGGAAATACAACAGGTCCTGCCCTCTGCAAGGTGCAGATCTCCATCCTCAGATCACATCCTGATGGCTCTGTGGAGCTCTAGGTCA
This sequence comes from Heliangelus exortis, assembly GCF_036169615.1. Classification (NCBI taxonomy): domain Eukaryota; kingdom Metazoa; phylum Chordata; class Aves; order Apodiformes; family Trochilidae; genus Heliangelus; species Heliangelus exortis. The sequence continues at coordinate 1,420,890 of NC_092444.1, forward strand.
TGAAACAGCCCTGCTTGTGGCAACAAGCCCAAAGAAGGGCTTTTCTTCTTTCTCCAAGATTGGGAAAAGAATTTTATGAGGGGTCAGTTGCTGCCCATGCTGATTGTTCACGTGTTATCTTCTTGCTTGGCATTTATGCCAAGTCAATCACAGCCAATCACAGAACAAGCTCCCTTTTAACAGAAGTCACTGATTTAACACAAAGCTGATGGAAAGCCCTTCCTTTTTTTTTTTTTTCCTTTTTTTTCCATCTACAGATGAAGATTGAAGCCCCATAAATTAAGCAGCTGCCATGGATCCACCCTGCAAATGAGGAAAGCTCAAACAGAGAGAGCTTTTAAAAGGAGGAGAAAAAGCCCTGATGAAATAAAAGTGATGGTAACAGTTTCAGGAGGAACAAGAAGACAGCCACAGTGGTTGGCAGATGGAGCCAGGAGAAAGAAGGGAATTCCCTGCCATGGAAAAGTGTGGAAATTTGAGTCATTGACAAATTCCCAATCCAGGTCAGGGAGGATAGGATGGAGAAGCTGTCTTGAGAAAGCAGAAATCTCTGGTGCTTCTTTTATTCAAACAAGTGAGTTCCAAGTGTGAGAAATCTTTATATTGTCTCATTTGGCAAATATTTTCATAAAGATGGTAACAGCCAGACCCAGGCCCGTGGTACCACGGATACATCACTCAGAGATGCTGGGAAGTCAGATGTCACCTGCAAACACCCAGCCTGCCTGGGACACCTGCCTGGCCAGGGGAATAAAAGCCTGGTTGAAGTCTTGGATTGTGAAAAGGCTCCTCTTGGAGCATCAGCCTTTGCACCTCCCCTCATGAACCAGCAAAGTCAGATCTGCAGCACATCTCTGCCTCTTGTAGCTGGACACACGGTCAGTCAGTGACTCAGGGTTGGACTTGGGATTGAGACTGTCTTGTGCAGAGAGGTTTCCTCTGAGGAAGAAGAAAGGGCTTGTTTAGGATGGAAAAAAACCCTACAAATGCCTGGAGATGGACAGAGAGATGCACGTGAAGAGAACCAAGTCCTGAGTGGGCACCACAAGGAGCCATCACCTTTTCTTCTTTGCCTTTTCCTCTCCACCAAGCAGAGAGTAGCCACGGGGAGCCATCCCAGGGCTGGCAGCTCACAGGATGCTCTAGATGGAGCAGAGAGACCCCTTGCTGTCTTGCAGAGCCCTGGGCTTAGCACCCCTTTACCTGTGCCAGCGTGGCCAGGCTTGTGGGTACCACCCACCCACTGGCATGGCTCAGCCCTGCCAACCTGGCCATGTTCTGAGCAGGATCTGCTGGAGACCTGCAACCTGCAAGGTTGTCTTTATCCAGCTGGCAGCTCTGCAGCAGGACATGTCCCTGATAAGAGACCAAGCAGCCCTCTCCTGGCACTGGACATCCTGCCTTTTCCTTCCAAGTGTAAACTACGAATTCCCAAAGTCACCATCTGAGAGCCTGTCTGGTTTCTCCCTGGAAAAAAAAGCAGCTCCCTGGCTCAGCCTTTTCTGTCCCAGCTACTGCACTTTTCATCCCTTGGCTGAAACCAAGCTTTTCACCCCCTAATCTCTACCTCCAATTAACACCTGCCCAAACAAACAGCCTCCCAGGAGCAGGCATTGCCATGCTCCCCATTACCTGCTTACAGACCCTGAGCTTGGAGGTGACCCCACAGCTCAAATATTGCCCCTGCACACCCCAGCCCCTGCCCTTACACCATACAGTGCCTGGGATGTGCTCCTAGTGAGCACACAAGCAGTGGTGGTGACCAACCTGCCCCATCACGAGCCTCTGGGGACAGCCAGGTGGCCCAGCTCCTGGTCTTGAGCTCGTGCTGCTGCTTGGCTTTCTGAGCATCCAGGGGAAAAAAAAAAAAAAAATCTTCATTTTGTGATGGGGAAAGCCCAGGATGGAAACTGGGAAGACCCCCAGGACCAACACCCAGTTTTGGAAATCTGCTTGGGATGTGTAGGAAACATCCTTGACTCCATCTCCCTTTAGAAGGCAAGAGAAGCTACTCCTGGGCTCAGCCACAACAGGAGCACCTTCTTGCAAGAGGAGGCAAGTGCAGGAGCCTGAGCTGGGCTGGGGGGGAATTCCCCTCATCCTTTAGGCTAGAGCTAGCTGGAGAAAGTCTGAGTTTTTAGTTTTGAACAGACTTTGCAGCTCCGTGGCAGGATTAGTTCCATCTTGCCCAACTTGCAACAGACCCCAGGCTGCTTTCCACCAGCCAAGATACTCAATTAATTTTTTCCCCAATTAATTTCAGGAAAGCACAAATACTGGCTCCTGTTCTGCCAAGTCAGCCAGATCCTGCAGGGCACCCTCCCAGCTGCAAACCTCAGCAGCAGCTCCAGGAGAGCCTGGAGGATGCTACTGGGGGTCACCCACAGGCACGGGGCTGGAGCCAAACAAAAGTCACCTCACTTTGTACCCAGAGCAGACTCTGCCACTTGAGCAGCTTGGGATGACTCAGATTTTTGTGGATTCACAAGGCTTTTGAGCTTTAAGAAAAAAAAAAAAAAATAAAAAAAAAAATCACCAAGGATTCTAAGAGCCAGCGTCATTGCACTTGTAAGGAAATATGGAAGAACCTCCTGGAAACTGTTAACCTCCAGGATTACTCAGCAATTTCATCATTTAAGAAAGCCCAAATGAATGGCCTGAATGCATTTTTTCTCCACCCCCAAGGATGAGTTAATTGAGAGGACAGTAGCTCTCAGCAGAGAAACATAAACAGTTTTTTGCTTTAATGCAAAAGTCCAGTTGTGACTCATGGAGCCACAGCAAACCACTGCAAAAAAAAAAAAAAAAAAAAAACCCAAAAAAACAAAAGGAATCTGCTCCTTGCTGCTGCTTGTATTTGGAGCTGATCTGATTCTGCACAGCCTGGAGTGTGGGGTGGGTTTATCTCCCTCATGCTCATCCTCCTCAGAATAAGGCTCTGCTACTACAAGTTGGAGTGCAGCTTTATTTGAGGCTTCCTTAGGAAAAGAGAGAGGTGCCTGTCACTGCTGAGGAGGCTGAAAGCAAGGATTGCTCCCATGCCCTGGCCAGCACAGCCCTGAAATCCTCCTGCCAGACAGGAGCAGAGCTCAGAGAGAAGCCAAACCAGTTGGAATTCCAGCAGCCAGACTGGCAGTGGCCTCTGCAGGATGCAACCCAAAAGCCAGTCTATTTCCACTGCTGGTTTTTGCCAAAAGGGGGCAAGACTTCTGAATAAATAACAATTAATAAGTATTTCCCATGGCTGCTGCTGCTGTCACTCTGCCACCCCGTGCCCTTAAGGAATGGGTGTCCCTGGTTCCATGCACTGACCCTGCAGCATCCCCAGAGCAATGCCCAGGAGCTCAGAAGGGAAAGCTGCTTGTCCAGCACCCAGCAGCCCTCACAGCAAGGAAATTCCCCATCATTTGTCTTGGGGAACCAAAGATCTTGCCCCAAAACTCAAAGCACAGGGAGGGGAGCGGGGCAGGAGCAGCTCTGGAGCAGAGGCAGAATGGCATCCACTGGGAAAAGGGGCTGGTTCCTGGCCAGGTGGAAAGGGAGGGTCACAAGGACAATGTAAGGAATCTTGTATGAAATTAAATAAAGTGAGGCTCAGAGAAAAGTGAGGAAAAAAAAAAAAAAAATCAAGTCTGGTTTTAAAAACAGAGATGCAAGTGATGGACCCAGGCACGCTTCTTCCCAAATCCTCCACATTGCACAATGACCCAAACTGGCACAAAATGAGCATTCAGGCTGCTCTTGCAACATCCCCTCTGCAAAGTGGGCAGGGATAAGCACAGAGAGAGAACCAGGCCTTGCATTTGTGGTGTTCAGATGAGAAGGGGCCAGAGAAACCTGAATTCTTTTTATCCCTCCCTCCCCAGCCCTCCCAACTTGTTCCTATCAGAGAGCAGCTGCTTCTTCATACACTTGCAAGGTTTTCAGGCTTTCCCAGAGTGCTCAGATTCTTTTTTTAAGAAAAGAAAAAAAAAAAAAAAAAAGAAAAAAAGTCCACGGGCTTTTTGAGTTATGGGTTTTTAAAGCCCATCTGTGCTCCTGGCCCTTTAAGCCAAGTCTGAAGCCCAGACGGAAGTTTTAAACCCCTGTAAATAGGGGGTAGAGGGAGCTGCTGGTGGCACACCCTGCTCTGCAGCAGCATAACCACATCTCAAAGTATCCAGTGTACAGAGGGAGAGCCTCCTCCAAAGCCAGTTTTCCTTGCAAGAAAACGGAGAGAGGCTGTAATGATTCCCAGATAGCTTGGCAGCCAGGGGGCTCATCCAGAAAGGACCCTGCCCTGTTATACCCCAAGGCACAGGACTGACTCTCATCACTCAAACCATGAGCCCCAGTGCCACATGCAGTTAGTGGGGGGTTTACATCCACTCCCTGCTTTGCACATCTCCTGGTTCATCTTTCCAGGTGGATTTCCACACCTTCCTCATCCCCCTCCCCTCTCCCCCTACCTCTTCCAAAACAAAGAAATAAATGAATACACGAGGAACTAAACAACTGCTTTCCCCTTACCTCCCACTGAGACCAGAGCCTGGCACTCCCACGCCAGCTTCAGAGAGTTGTTCCTTTGGCTGAAACCCTCCACAAAAACCTCCCCAGCATTGCAATGGTTTTGGACCACTGAGAACATGCTTCCAAATTCAACCACACTGCTGCATGTGTGGGTGCGAGAGCTGATTCAAGCCTGGGAAAAGCAAGTTGCTTTGGAAAGTCACTCAGCTATCTGCCCTGGAAAAAGCACGTCCCTGGATTCCTCCAGAGATAAAGAAGCAACTTGGAGGGACTTTTTACTGGGCACAATCAGCTAAAAGGCACCAACTATTGCCCTGTGTTTAATTTTACAGTTCTGTGCCTGAAGATGCTGGAGGAAAAGCTTTAAAACCCTCCGAGTCTCCAAAGGCAGGAGGAAGAGCAAGGCTGAGGCTTTCAGGAGAAGGGGAAGCAGAGCATTTCTTCAGATTTAGAGAACAGAAGTTTTCTGGATAGAGAAGAGAGAAAGAGATCGGGCTGTTTAATGCAAAGATTTGGCAAAGTTCCTTCCAGCTCAATGGTGGCTACAGCAGGGTGATCCCCCTGATGGACACCCACACCATCTCCCTTTTTCTGTGCCATGGGGTGGCTTAGGGTTCACCATTTGCAGAACTAACACGAGCCCTTCCCTGCAAAGCCAGGCTTAGAGAAACCCTTCAGCTCAGGTGTTGCAAGTGGTGTCTCTCTGTGAAGTGCTGGGGGAAAGCGAGTCTGGACAGGTCGAAAGAAGCTTTTGGGGGGAGGAAAAAAGAAGTCACAACAGAGCTTAATCACTAATCTAGCAGGTTTCTGGAAAAGCAAACTTCAGTGCTCACTGCCACCCCTTGCACACACCTATGTGCACAAGTATGTGCCCGGCGAGGCCGGATCGAGCCCCGAGTGCTGCGCCCACACGCACGAGGCTCCGCGAAGATGAAGGAGGCTTGCTCATTCCTCAAATATCTGATAACTCCTGGGATTCTTCTAACTCTGTTTATTGCCTCCAGCAGCCTTTGTTTCTGATGCGAGAAGACACACAATGGGAATTGTCTTAATCTCGAAGGCAAAGAATAAAAAAGCGCCGAGTGGGGGACGATCCTTTTATCACGACCCCTTTGCAACATCAAAAAAAAGTTGACCCCCTTCCTTTCAAAGGCACTGAAATGGATCTGCTTTTCCTCCCCTCTTGGCAGGAACGAGCCCTCAGCTCTCCCACGGCCGAGCCCCCCCACGCCAACCCCTCTCTTTGCCAGCACGGGTGGCTGCACACAGTTCCCCCCCCCCAAAACCACCCTCAGGCTGCCCTGACACCATCCCAGCTGCCTGCAGCACCAGGGACTGGGGGGTCCCCCCTCTGCCCATCCGTGCTGGGATGCTGGTTGATCCCCCTCATGAGATCCCCCTTTGCCAGGCACTTCTCCATGCCCGTCCTGGTGCTGCTAGGCTCGGGGGACCTGCCACCACCCCATCAGCAGGACATTCCTTCTGCAGGGGAAAAACACTCCCACAGTTCCCAAGATACCTTCACCAGAAGCGTGACAGCTTAAAAGACCACCTTGATAGCTCCTGTGATCCACCCACCACTCGCTGGAGATGCAACGCTCCATCTGGCACAGGAGGAGGGGAGTGTTAACACATCCATCCCAGGAAGCTCCCGATGGATGGGCGAGCACCTTTTCCCACGGGCAGGACGCTTGGAGAAATCTGCTGAGCCGGCACTTTCCCCCAGCATCCTCCAGAACCCACAGCCACCGGGCAGCCCAAGCAAAAGGCTGCAGAGACAGGAGAGGACTCCTGGAGCAGGGATGTGTTTGTGCCCACCTGGGTACAGGTGTTGGGAGAGGCACAACCCCCCAGAACCTTTCACGCTGACGGCCCCGGGGACTCCCTGCCCTTTCCAAAGGAGGCCTGAGGGGGTGATAGGGAGGGTGCCCACGTTCCCAGCCCTGGGTGCAGGCACCGGGAACTAATTAGCTGACAGCAGCCGGTGACACCGGGAGCAGGGAAAGCACCACCTCCCACCAGACGAAATAAATTAAGCAGAACCAGCACCTTCTTTCAAAGTTAGGCGAGAAGGTGCTGTCATGCTCCATCCCCTCTGCCCTGGGGGGGGGTGTCTCCCCAGAAGACAGTCCCACCGCCTTGGCAAACACGCAGGAATTTTCCAGAACGATTTCTGCCCCTGTTTACCTTGCACATTATTACAGTGTTTGTTCAGCAGGTTCCCAATGTCGTCGGGCTCCTCTGCAACGTGCGACAGCCTCCCCGCAGCCGCCCATCCTCCCCCCCCGGCAACGGGGGTCCGAGGATCGGGCAGCCCTGCCCGCCCCAAACCTCCGGGGCCGCCTCGCTCGGCTGCTCCAGCCCTGCCAGACCCTCCACGGGCCCGGTGCCTCCGGACCGGCGCCTCGACAACCCCCCAGCCCTGCTCTGACCTCCTGCCCCCACCTCCGACCCCCTCCCCCCGCGGCGGGGTCGGGACTCGTAACTTCGGCACAGAAAAGGGTGGTGGGGGGGCAGCAAACCAGCTTCTCCCCCGGTACAAGAACGTACCCGAGACTGGGGAGGGTCGGCATCCCCACAAGCCCACCTGCCCGGGGGGCCGGGCTGTGCCCCCCGCCACCACCGGGGAGCCGATGGAGAGGGCAGCCCGATGCCCCGCTGGGTACCGAGCGGCATCGTCGCTGGGGTTCGTCCCGGCCCCGGGCGGCACCTGCTCCACCGCCCCCGGGGGCATCAACAAGTGCCGGCGGCCGCAAACCCCCCCTTGGCCCCGGGGCTACTCACAGCCAGTTGCTGGCGTTGGCCGAGAAGGTGGCGAGGATGATGAGAAGCAAGGAGCGCAGGGAATACTCCGGGCTCATCCTGGAGTGCAGGCGGGGGAGAAAAGCGAGCCGAGCCGAGCCGAGCCAAGCCGAGCCGAGAAGCTGAGCTGAGCCGAGCCGAGCCGAGCCGAGCCGAGCCGAGCTGAGCTGAGCCGAGCCGAGCCGAGCCGAGCCGAGCTGAACCGAGCCGGCGGCGGCAGCCCCCCCGACCCCCCCGGGGCAGCCGCCGCCGCAGGTGGGCGCCGGGCGGGAGCGGCGGCGGGCGCTGCCCGGTGGATGCGCCCGCGGCGGCCGCCGAGCCCGACTGTCAGCTCGGCCGGCCCATCCCGGGATGGAGCGGCGGGCCGGGGGCGGGCCGGGGGCGGGGGCCGCTTCGGCTCCGCCGCTGACTGGGCGGGACCCGCCGCCGGGGACACCCCCGAGGGCGGGACGGCGGCGGGGAGGGCCGGGGTTGGGGGCTCTGGAAGCTCCCCGGGGCCCTGTGCCCACCTACTCGTCGCGCAGACGCTTCTCTGCCACCTGCGGGACCCCCTGGGTGGGGTTGGTGGGTGCTGGGGGGTCGGGGCGTGGGGTGGGAGGAGGGGAGTTTGCTTCCCCCTGGGACTGGAGGGGTAGGTGGAGGCGTCGCGAAGACGGGAGGGGGGTTTTTGATGATTTGGGGGGAAATTTCTACCGGGCTGTGGCACAGCAGAGCCCTCAGGTTGGGGCACGGGGCTGCCGGGGGTCTCCGTGTTGGGGGGGGGCAGCCCAAGCATCGCCTGTCCGTCGGGAGGGATCGCCCGGTTCCCGCTGCTGGAGGTCTCGCAGCAACTGCATAATTTTGGCATTTGGAAATTCAGGAACAAGGAGAGGAGGCTGGAGGATTTCTGCCAGGAGGGAGTAGCGTCTGGGACCGGCGGCTGGGACGGGCTTGTCAAACCTCGTAGTGTGTCCCCAAGGCTGCCCCCCCCTATCCCCAGAGAGCATTTTGCCCCCTGGATTGGGGACATGGGGGATGCCCCTGGGGATGGTGATGCTTGAGCAAGTACCGAGGCTTAAAGTCACCTCTGAAGCTCTTGGGAATTCCAGGAGCTCCCAGCAGCCCAGCTCGACCGCTCAGCCAGGAGATGTGGTGGGGATCTCTGTCTCCTCCCCACTCCACCACGGCCCCACACTCCACGTGGGTACAAATGGCTTAATTTTAAGCCAGGAGTGGCACGAGATGGCTGCTTCGTGTGACATCCAAGATCCCAGGCAGCCAACAACCCCACGCCAAATCTCTTCCTGACAATATTATTATTATTAGTTAGGTCCATTACTAAGACCTCTTGCTACCACCTATAAAATCTTGTCAAGCTGGTTTGGAGCTATTCAAAATTGCCTTTGTCTCTTCAATTCCCTTTTCCTGCTCTTGGTGTAGACAGGATACACTTATTCAGAGCACGGCCGCTTGCTCTGGGCTGCACACATGCCTGTCTGAGTGTATTACACCTACTTTAAAATCTCTGCATTAGTTCCTTGTCAAAGCCAGGATTTAATTTCAAAGTGCTTTGACTTATATCCCAGCTCCTGACAGGCAGCAGCCCACCCTCACCTACTCATTCATCTGGCTTTCACGTCCTCGCCGATTATCCCGGTTGGAAGCGGGATGCTGGCTGCTGTGCTGGGGAATCAGAGGTTGTTGCTGGGAGCCCCGACTGGGTAATTCAGTGCAACTGGAGCTGATTAATCTGGCTCATCATTCGAAACAAAGCCGTGGCCTTCTTCTGGCTTCTAATCACTCAGGGTGTTGAGTGAAGTCGTCAGGAAGGCAAGATCTAATTGAAAGGCTAAGGGGAATGAGAGGTTAGACAGCCATGGCTGGCTGGCCAGAGCCACGTGGGGCCATGGGAATATCATATTTTTAGGCCTCAGATGTGGCATCCCCCCCCCTCCCTTAGGAGAAATACCAGAGAGTTCAACAGGAGCTGGAGGAGTGGGCATGGGCCCAGATTCCTGCCTGCCTGACCAGGGCAGCCCAGCTGGAATGGACACTCGCAGCCTGAGGAGCATCCCTGGCCAAGACACTCCTGGTGCCAGGGCTGACAGGCTGCTGGCAGGCTTGGGGCACCCTGTGGCTCTCAGCTAGGAGGGCAGGTGGGTGGCTGGCAGGAGCTGGAAGATCTCTGAGGTGCCACAGTTTGGTTGTCCTTTTGTCTGGGCTTTGTGTGCTCTGGCTGATAGGAGGCTCCTCTGCCCCATGGTGAACACTCCCAGCACCTGGCTCCAGGTCTGGTTTGATGTCCCTGTGCTAAGGGCAGGTCAGGTGGGGCAGGGAGGTGTTTGGGAAAGCAGTCACTGTGCTCCTCATCCTGACAGCAGCAGTGGATATATCCAGGCACTTGGCTTCAATACCCCTGGAGATGCTTCCCCAAACATCTGCTCCCTCCTTCCTTTTACTTCCCACTTTCTGTTTGCATCACACCTGCCTTGACACTCGATCCTGCCCTGGCTGAGGGGTTATGGAGCTTCTCCACCTCCTCCTGCAGTACCTTCAAGCCCACTCTCTCCAGCCTGGCAGAGGGGAACATCCCAACATTCCCAGCAGGAATGGGTGCAGTGGGATGAATGCCAGGCTGTCCTCAGCAGTCACAGTGTGGGGTGGCATCCCTGGGATGCTCTGGGGCTGGGGCATCCATGGGATGGGAGGCCCATGCCAGAGGGAAGGGGGGTGCAGACACATCTGGAGCGAGTCACCCTGCAGGGAAGTGCTGCCTGAGCTGTCTGCAGAGATGGTGACAGTGGGCAGGGGGGTGGTAATTTTACAGCACCTGTGTTGGAGGAGATGCTGAGTGTAAACAGACCATGGAAATGGGAACTCAGCACGGGGTGGGGGTGTCCCCTGCCCATCTCAAAGACAGCCATGGAACACTGCTCCTTGTACCTCTACAAGCCAGGTCCTCACTCAGAAGTTGCCAGATGGCCACGAAGATTCCAGAGCACAGCTGATGGGGAAGAGGAAGGCTCAGAGCCAGGAGAGCATTTAATCAGGTACCAGGTCTTGGGCACTGCTGCAGAGCATCCTGCAGAGGGGAGCCCCTGCTCTGCCACCCTCTCCTGTCCTTGTCATCCTCGGTGTGTCCTGGGGCTCAGTGCCTGCTGACAGCCCCAGTGCTGCTGGGAGTGGCTTGTGATCGCTGCCCATGTGCTGCTTTCATGAGCAGCAAAACTTCATGAGATAAGAAGAGTCCCTTTGATGTGTAAATAATTCAGTGAACGGGAGGAGGAACAAAATGCTCCCCAGGAGTCTTTCAGAGGCTTGCCCAGGTGCTTCTCTGTTCAAAGGCTGCAGAGAAATCACCACCACCACCTCCCAGGCCAGGAAAAGGTCCCAGCAATGGGAGCAGGAGAGGAGTTTTCAGCTCTGAGACCGATGCTAAGCCAGACTCTGGATTGAAGAGGTGTAAATACAATGACTGGAAAGTAAGTTGAGGCAGGCAGCACTCTTGCTCCATCCCTGGGTCTGAGCAGTGCCATTAGGCACAGACATATTTTACAGATTTGACTTTCTGATGCCCTTGGGGCTACCAAATGAGAGGGAAAGTGGGCCAGGCTGGAATCTGGATGGTGGTCCCAGCTGGGTGATGGGGAGAAGAGCTGGGAGAAAGAGGGAAGCAAAACCCCTGGGTGAATCTGAGGCTGCGGTGGTTGCCGAATAGAAATAAATTCTGTTTTGAACTTAATGGGACGTAAATATGGGACACTTAGCAACAGCACATGTATTAATCCTGCTCTGGAGAAAGGAGAAGCTGTTCTGAGAGCCTCCATGCCAGAAAACACAGGACAATTGTACTCCTTTATAGAAACCTGTGGTTTTTCTGATGAAATTTATTTCAAACTATCCAAACATTTCAGAGCAGTGCGATGGCAGCTCAGAGAAGGTGCTGTCTAGGAGTGCAGTTCCCCAACAGAAGCAGCTTTGCAAGGATGAAAATTGCTCTGACAAAAGAACTGTGTCCGGTGTCTTATAAACAGCAAGTGAGTGGTTGCCATAACCCATGCTCACCTGGCCAGCTAAATACAACACAATGGGCACCACAAAATCAAGCCAGTCCCTTTTTAAGCTGCAACAGGAAACTTTTAGCTCTGTGTGGGTTGCAGGGAACTTCGTCAGGCATGTCCAGGGAGGTGCATTTATTTGTGGGCCTCTCCAGAAACCGCAGGCACAGACGTCCAGTCCCAACACCTCTGCCCTTGCCATCACCTGGAACCTGGTGCCCAGGCTGGAAAAATTCACTCCTCGGGGTTTATTGTCAAAGATGGCACTGGAAAAAATAAAGCTGAGTGGCTTGGGATTAAAGGTCTTTGCTTCTGAGCACACCATGGAGGTTTCCCCGAGAAAAATGAGTGTCCAGGGTGAATTTGTGGGTGCTGAACATGAGGGAACTTCGGAGCATCCCTGAGTATGGTGAATGCTTTCAAACCATAGCATTGTGGAAAGAACCAAGTTTTCCACCAGCCAAATATATTATTTTTCACGGGGCTGTGAATGAATTGGCTCCTGGCTCGTGCTAGCTTCAAAGGAGATTATATCATGATTCCAGCCTCCAGGGTTTAAAATTCATCACAACTGACTTCACCACTCACCTGGGTGCTGTCCAAGCCAAACAGATGGGAGCACTTCTGAAACAAATCCTGGTGGTTACCAGGATTGCAAAGGGGCTTCTAGACTGGAGATTGCCAGGAAAGCTCCAGGCAGGGGTGAACACCTCTGAGCATTCATCATTTGTGGAGGAGCTATCATCACACTCAGCACATGGCAGAGGAGATGCCCTCCAGGTGGTGGTACCTACAGCCAGGTGCTCAGCTGGAGTGATGTCCACACCTCTCTTCCCACGTGTGACTGTTTTAAAAGGAGGTTGTGGGGACTTGCCTTGCTCCAGCTCCCTCCTGGCACCACCCAACCTGTTTTTTCTCTTGCTGGTGTGACTTTGGTCCAGCCAAGTTGCATTCAGCAGGCAGTGGCCAGGCAAACTTCCAGGGGGATGTCACAAGGAATGGGATAAAACAAGGAATCTTTGGTTTGGGATTATCTACATGGTTCCTCACCCATCCCTAGCATTTTACCCTCTGTGCCACCATTCCCTGGCCTGTTTTGTTGGGGACACAAACCCAGAGGAGGAAAGGAATAGAAAAGACAGCTGCTGAGTGGGTTATTGGGCCTACAGATGATGAATAAAATGCTAGTCTTAAAATAGCCTCTAAATCTCAGGTGGGGAGAAAAAAACCTGCACACTGGAGCCTGGATGGAGAGTCCAAGATGCTTTCTGGGGCAGCAGAGACAGAGACAAGTGAGCTTGTCTGTGCCAGTGGAGAGGTCCAGGGCCAAAGTCACTGCCTGCTCCATGTGTGTGCCTTCTCCATACAGAATTCCCCCTCTTTTCTTCAGCAAAGGGGCTGTGGAGCTGCCTTGACAAAACCCTTTGGAGGCTGCATGGCCCATGAGGAAGGGAATGGAGGTTTTTTCCTGTCTTTGGCTGATAACAAATAATGAGACCTCAGCCTTATGGCAGAGCATGGTTAAGTCTGGAGGCCATCAAGTCATCTTCCCCTTCTCTGTGTGGAGAATGCTTCAAATGGGGACAATATTTTCCCTCCAGGAGGTCCCAAGATCTGCTGAACCATCTCTTCTGTTGGCTTAAGGGACAATCTGCATCCATAAGGTGGGGGACACAGGAACCTGAGATATGAGCAGCAGCATCTTGAGAGCTGGGCCTGTGTTTAATGGAGCCTTAAAGAGGCAAATAGAGCAAGGTGTTGGGATTTTTTTACAACTTTTACAACTTCTTCAGGCTGATGAAGGTGCAGGAGTTGTTTCTTGGCTTGGAAGAAGGATGCTGGGCTTTGGGGGAGAACTAAGGGACAGGTTCCTGCACTCAGCCCAACTTGGAGTCCCCCTTATTTCCAAAACACAACAGAAAATTGAACCTGATTCCATATTCCAATCCTTGTTTCTCCTGACACTCCTCAAGAATGAAGCTTGCACAGCAGTGCTGGGCTATCTGGGGCTCTTCACTTGGATTTTCTCTTCTAGCAGGAAACTTCTTATTTTATTTCTTTTCAGAACTAACTTATTAAACAACAGGGCAGGAAATGTAAGAGACAGTAAAATCCCCTCAGCTGTGCAGCACATTTATAGATAAATATGGTGGTAAAATGATGGAAACAAACAAAGCTTTTCACAGACAAAGGCGAGTGAGAGACCTGGTGACACAGCAGTGAAAAATCTATACTTTGTTATAAAAAAGTGAAACCACTGTGTTTACCCTGTGACTTGGAGGATTTGGCACAATTATTCTTAGGAAGGAAGGGGAGCCACGCAGAAATCAGAACAATTCAGATTTTTGCAAAAATATTTGTACCAATTGGGTTATTCAACTCCAGCAAAGGGTTTCTTTGGGGCTGTTGCTTCTGAAATTATCCTGCAAAACTGGAAGGACTGTAAATGCTTGACTTTAATAGCCAGCTACATACAATGCAAATCTAATCAGTGAAGCTTGAAACGTCTGTGGCAGGGGAGAAAAGGCTGAGTTTTATGGCTCTACAGAAGTGCACAGAAGAAGGGACAAAAAAGCTGCTGAATGCAGATGGGTGAAGGCAGCTGCTGGGCTTCCACCTACTAAAAATCACTTTGTGCTCAGAAACATGGGGGGGTTGGTGGATTTTCTGTGCTGCCACTGGCTGATTTTTGCCAGGGTTCATGGTGTGGATTGCAGGACCCCCCCTTTGCTCCCCTGGGGGGCTGGGAAGCCTCCAGACCCCCTGCTCCCACCCCCATGGGCAGGGACCCTGCAGAAACCATCCCAGCAATCTGGGGAAGAACTGGGGTCACAGTGTCTGACTCTTGGTTTTGCCTCCAGCAAAGGCTAAAAATGTTCCACATCACTCAGAGGTGTCAGGTTCTGTAGCCATAGGCTGGGAACAGCCCTCAGAACATCTTGGTTACACATTACCCTGAATATCTAAGCAAATTACTTGCAGCTAATTGAAATAAAGGGAAGGCAGTATCTTGGTTTACCCAGTGGCCTGGATATAGCAAAGCAACCCCTGTGCTTCGGATTTATTATCCCACCTGGCAAATATTTACTTCATCTTTTATTTTTTTTTTTTTTTCTTGCTTGGTACTTCCTTCTCCCATCAATATAGCAGTGTCCATCCCAAGTAAAGTCAACACTCTGCTAGTAGCATTTCAGGACCAGAAGTGCAGAGCCTCTGAATCAGCTCAGATGTTCCCCAGGATCCCCAAACTTCTGGTCAGTGGTTTCCAACCTGCTTCAGTTTGAGAAGTGAAAAACTTTCCTGGGGCAGGGCAGCCTCCCCAAAGGCTTCAGGTTGATGAGTTATTTTCTGTGGACCCTGCAAAAATAGGGGTTTGCAAATCAGAGGTTCAAAAGTGCATAGACCAGAGAGAGATGGGAGAGAGGCTGCCAGTTAGACATGGATTGGTTTGCATATTGAATTTAGAGGGGTTCTAGAGCCTTGGGACAGAGGTGATCTGAAAATTCTTGTAGTAGAAATCACCACGAATGAGGCAGTTGGGGTGAGCACTGGCAGTGGGGACTTCCATCTCTTAGACCTGTGAATATTCACACACACAAATATATATATACTTACTTCTTTTTTAGGTTTTTTAAATTTTATTTTTATTTCTTTATTTATTTGTGAACTCAGCTTGAAGTCAGGGAAGTGTTGTACGGGTCAGGAGATGAGAAATCAGTCCCACCCAGGCACCTGCTGGCTGCCTGCCATTTCTGGGAAAGATTCTGGGATTCTGGCTGCAGCACTGGGATTTCTTGCAGAATAAGAGCCAAGGGATGGGATGGAAACACAGCAGAGCCAGGGGAATGGGGAAATGAAGGGTGGCTCAGGCACAGGAAATCTGGGGAGGAGAGGGGATCAGAAAGGGGATCAGAAGGAATGGGATTGCTGGAGGAAGGAGAGGGGAAACTCCATGTGCTTGGGGGATGAGCCATGGGAAGGTGGAAGGATCCAGGAGGCCTTGAAGGAGGCTGAAAGCAAATGAGGAGGAGATTCTAATGCCAGTTTGTGCTGCCCAGGTATCTGTGCTCCTTACACCCAGGAACCAGGAGGTGATGGATAGTGGGGCAAGATCCTGTCCTTAGAAGGGGAGCTGTAGCTCCAGAGTAATTCCAGAGGGGTTTCTGGGCAAAAACCAGTGAAAGGACGGCTGAGGGGGATGAGAGGGATCTGGGCACTGTTTCCAGGGCTCCTAGACCCCTCTCCCAGCAAAAAGGGTCACTTGACACTTGGCCTTTGTGTCCTGGATGCACACAGAGCACCCTGGGCTACCAGGACCACAAGAACCTGTAGCCACAGGATGGGCCACTGAGTGCTAAGATGCAGGAGCCCTGTAAGGGTCGGCATGAGGAAGGCAGATATAGGACAGTGTTCTGGGGCTAGGGACACAGGGACAGAGGTGCTCTTGATCCCCAAACCCAGAAGAAACAGCACAGAAACCAAGCAGAGAAAGTGGAGGAGGCAGAGCTTGGCATCACCTTTGGGTAAGCAGTGGCTCAGGAGGAGGGAAGCCATGGGGAGAGGAGCTCCTTGACACAGCTATTTTTTGAAGGACATGGTCAGCATCAAGGGAAATGATGCTGGAAATGATCTGGAGACTGAAGCTGTGAGCCAGCAGCCACATTCCTCCTCCCAAGGGATTCTTCAGTCTCCTGTGGTTTGGACACTGGTGGGTTCCTTCCCCCCACAGGACCCTATTCTTCCCCCGGGGAGGGAGAAATGGCAGAACCCGTGGAGAGAAGGAATGCCCTGGGGATGCAGTGGGCTCTGAAATATCTGAGAGCCTGGAGGGCATTACTTGTGCCCTGGGCCCCTTTGAGCTCCTCAGACAAGCCCCTTGCCGTGCTCTGTAGGATGCCCCATCCCACAAAGGCCAGAAACTCACCTTGCAGATTGCCACAAAGGCTCCAACACATCTTCCTGAAGTGGAACCATCTTAAAAGTGGGTGCCAACTCTATAAATTTCTTAATTTATAGAGAAATCCTGGCCTCTTCAGCAGGTGGTCACCCCATCTCTCCAGAGCCTGTGGCAATGCTTGGTGAAGCTGTTGAGAAGTCCATGAAAGTTCTCAAGACTGGATTTTTTTTTTTTTTTTTTTTTTTTGGGTGAGGGGCTGAAGTGAATTCATCCCTGGCAGCCCATGTAAGGGGAGGACTCAAAGTGAAATTTGCTGGAGCATTTGCTGATTTGAGGCATTTTGTCAAAAGGGGAAATTACAGCAGCAAAGCCAGGCTGCCCAGCCCCACAGAGGTCCTGTCCCAGACCTCATCAGTCCTGCCAGAATTCATCAGTGGAGTCATGAGTGACTCAGAGGCCTCCAAGGACTCCCAGCTGTAAATGCTGATATTGATGTATGGCTCATCTTCCCTCCTAGAAGCTCTGTACAAAGTGACAGGCTTCATGCAGCCCAGAAATGTTGCATGACTCAGGAAATACCTTGGGGCACATCTGGCACGGAGGGAAAGCCAAAGGGAAGATGTTTAACCATCTCTCTGGCTTTCTGCCAAGCTGAGATGAACAGTACAGAGTGGCCAGTGTGCCTGGCCCCAGGCCTGCTGAAACCAGCACAAAAATACACAAAAGTTTGTATTATTTTTTTTTTCCTCCCTAAAGTGCTTTTTTTTTTATATATATATATAATTTTTTTTATTTCTTCATTTTTCAGTAAACTGATTCTGTCAGTTGGGGAAATCCCTAGTTTTCAAGAAAACTGGGAAATATTTAGATGATGGCAAGAACCTCAGAGTGAGTGCTAGCAGAGCCTGCAGCACCCACAGCAGAAGAAATTCAGGTGTACCAGGACTCCTTGATTTGGGACCTCAGTTTAGAAAGACATCAGAACACACTTTTGGTGAGCTGCACTTTTAAGGATTCATCCCAATCCCTGCTCAGCAGATTCCCAGGGTGTCCCATCAGCTCTTGGGGACATCTGTCCTAGCACTGGGGGTGCTCAGGAGTGGGTCTGCCCTCCCACCAAAGGGAACCCTGGCCTGATAAACCACAGTTCTTCTCCCTGAGCACACCAGGGCTGCTTATCAGGTATCTATGGAAACATGAAGCAGGGAACCAAGTGCTGTTGCTGAACTGAATCAAGCAAAACCAACATGAGATGTTTAGGAAAGCCAGGAGAGCTTGGGTCCCACGGCACGCACGCAGCTGTTGGGGAGCTGGACCTCCTGGGTTTTTCAGGACCAGCAAGGCAAAAAGTTTCAGTCCTGGCCTGTGGTCATGCTATGGATGTGGGGAATATGAAACCAGAGCCATTGGGGCCGTTCAGGTTTGCAGGGCTGCCATGTCCTGGTTGTGGTGAGGAGGAATCCTCAGGCTCCACGGTTGGCCGTAACTCAGCTCTTACCCGCAGGCAGCAGCTGGCAGGAGGGAATTCCACTTAATCCTCCCAGCCCTTTAAAAAAAATCTCCCTTCATATGAGGCAGGGGAGTCATTAGAAACTCTGCTACCTGTGACTGGCATGAACCTTGTCCTGTTTGGCCAAGCCATTCTCCATCCTTTTTAGTCTGGAATGGTCTGAAGGGGAGGGAATGTCCTGCGTGCTTGGATGGCCCAACCATTCCCTGTCCTGCCATGGCAGAGGGAGGCAGGACAACAACAACAACAACACTTTTTTCTTGGAGGTCCCTTTTGTGCACCTCGGGCCTGACCATGCTGCCAACCAGTGCAGGACCTCTGGAGAGTGGCCAAGGTCTCAGAGCTGGTGGTGACCACGCTCACCCCAGTGCCCAGGAGCGTGCTGGATGGGACACGCCACTAGAGGGGGACACAGCCCCGTGGAACTGGACGTGGCCACCAGCCACCAGCGTGGGCCCGTGGGGCTGACTCAGTGGCCCAGTGGCCAGGTGGTCGGTGCGAGCCAGTGTGTGGCCAGTGTGATGGCTCAGACCTTCTGGACCCGGGTTGGCCATGGTGGTGTCCTGGGCTCATTCCCAGGCACAGGGAGGCAACGAGTGTGGAAGCCTCTGGTTGATGGGGAAGCCAATGGTTGTGGTGTGGGAGGGAGTGGGTTCCTCTCTCCACTCTTCCAGTTTGTCACTGGTATGTGACTGCAGAGCTTGGCTGCCATTTTCCAGGCTCAAAAATCCCAGTAGCCCTGTACTGGATCTGCTCAGGGTGTGGAGTGGGCACGTGGCAGAGTGGGATGTGATCTGTGGGCAAGACCCCAAAATGACTCCAAAGGGAGGAAGAGTTCCAAGAGTTTTTACGGGCTGCTTTTCCCTTTGTTGTGACACCTCCACAAAAAGAGGTCACTAATTGGAGATCAGCAGACTCTGTGTGTGTCTGTGGTGTGACCAGCAGCCTCCTGCTTCTCTTTCCTTACAACCCTTTCCCTGGGAACTCTCACTCCCTGATGGTTCAGCTGGTTTCATCTTGGCTGCACCCTTGTGTAAAGACAGGGAGGTGGGTCAGGGTTTCAGAGGAACCTAAACCAAGCTGGTACACAATTTTGACTAAATTGCAGTGGGGTGAGGGCTTAATTCTTCAGCTGTCTTTGAAAGCTACAAATTTGTGGATCAAATTCCCTAAAATGGTTGGTGGTGGAACAGAGAGGTGTGGGTGGGTCTGAACGCTGCTGCTGATCTTCTGCTCATCTGGAAGTGAGATTATTGTTTCTGTGGCTGAAGGGTCCATCTGAGGGAAGGCAGAGGTGTGATGCCAACCTATGGATGTGTGGTGGAGAGAGGATAAAGTGTTCAGAGAAGGGATGTAGGGTCCCACCATGGCATTTGATGCTCTGGGTGCCTTTCCTGTGCTTGCTCAGCACAGGTGATGTCTGGGGATGGGGTGAGGAGGAGTGTGAGTGTCCCCCTCAGCTGCTTGTGAGCATCACTGGGGCACGTGTAGATTTGGGGAATCACAGAATCCCAGAATCATTTGGGTTGGAAAGGACTTCTGGGATCATCAAGTCCAACCCTTGCTCCACTCCCCCCGTGGTTCCCAGCCCATGGCACTGAGTGCCACATCCAGGCTCTTTGGAAATATCTCCAGGGATGGAGAATCCACCCCTTCCCTGGGCAGCCCATTCCAATGGCTGAGCACCCTCTCCAGAAAGAAATTCTTTCTAATGTCCAACCTAAACCTCCCCTGGCACAACTTGAGACCTCTTGTGCCCTCTTGTCTTGCTGAGAGTTGCCTGGGAGCAGAGCCCAACCCCCCCCTGGCTCCAACCTCCTTTCAGGGAGTTGTAGAGAGTGATGAGGTCTCCCCTGAGCCTCCTCTTCTCCAGCCTCAACACCCCCAGCTCCCTCAGCCCTTCCTCACAGGACTTGTGCTGGATCCCTTCCCAGCCTCCTTGCTCTTCTCTGGACCTGCTCCAGCACCTCAATCTCCTTCCTGAGCTGAGGGGCCCAGAACTGGACACAGGACTCAAGCTGTGGCCTCCCCAGGGCTGAGCACAGGGGCAGAATCCCTTCCCTGGACCTGCTGGCCACGCTGTTCCTGAGCCAGCCCAGGATGCCATTGGCCTTCTTGGCTACCTGGGCACACTGCTGGTTCATGGTCACCTTCCTGGCAGTCCCAAGTCCCTTTCTGCCACTCTGTGCCCCATAGAGCTCCCCATGGGGTTGTTGTGTTGAACCTCATCCCATTGGGATCATCCCAAGTCCCCAGCCTGCCCAGGTCCCTCTGCATTAATTCTGTGGTGCCCCTGCAGGATGGACACGGGTGGGTGGTCTGGGTGGATGTGGGACTGAAGGCAGAGTTTGTGTGGATGTGTTTGGATGGGCTCAAAGTGACTCCATGGCAGGACTCCAGCATGGGGCATGACTCCTCCAGCACATCGCTGAGCTCATCCTCAGCAGACCATGCAAAATAATAAAAAAAAAGTCTGATGAAGCTGCCTCATGCTAAATTGGACAATTCCCTGCAAATGGGAGGTGAGGAAAGGGAGCCTCAGGAACTGCAGGTGCTCCTGTGCAGGAGCTCCATAGGGATGTCTACGTTGCCCAAAATCTCTGCATCAGAAGCTCTCTGGGTTATGCATTTCCCTGGACGAAAGTGAGGCTGGGGCACAAAGCAATAGTCCATGCAATGTGATCAACAGCTCATGAATTTGTCAAAAAAAAAAAAAAAACAACCACGCAAAAGCCCCACGTTTCCCTAAAATGTTTTTTCCATCAACCTCAGAAGTTCTGCTTTTCATCTGAAGGCAAAAATGACTTAAAATCCAAATTAGAGCAAATGGACTTAAACTGATGGCTCGCAAGGGCCAGCAGGTAAGAAGTGAGATTTATATTTTGTTAGCTAATTGAATCCTACAGTAATTTCTCCTAAGCAAATGGTAGGTACTTCATGTACTTGATTTATTGTTAACTGAAACCCTCCAGAGCAGTGAAATTACTTAGCATTTTGTTAGTGTAAATTATTAAGAATTTCTGCAATTGATTCCACAATGAATAGCTCTTTTTATCACTCCAGAGAAACACAGGGATGGGATTTCATGCCATTAATTTTTATGGGAGTTCAATGTCAAAGCTCCTGGGGGAGCTTTGAAAATCACAGCCCTTAATTTTTAATTTTCAGTCCTTATAAACAATGCTATTTATTTGGGTGTGCCTGGGAGCTGAGGGCCAGTCAAACAGCGTTTCTTCACGGGCCCTGCCAAACACTGGATCTTGGAGTTTATTATTTTAATCTGTAGTTACAGGGGAAGAGCTGAGCCATGATTCACAACCCCAGCCTGTGCTGTCCTTCCCCTGGTGCCTCACCCAGCTTGGCTCCGTTTGATGCATTTGGCAAAAGCCCCGTGCCTGGGCCTATGTAAGAGCTCAGGGATGTGATATAGAAGAGCCAAAAGGGTAGTTTGGGAAGGGGAATTTTGCTTCTGTTAGGCTGGGGCATCTGGGCACCTACAGCAACTGCAGGGGCTCCAAGGAACCAGGTTTGGAGGAATCTGGGACCCTTTGGGAGGGTCCAAGCTCACAAAGCATTGGGCTGATCCCCAGCATTTGGGAGCCACTCAGAAACTCACTGGGGAAAGATGTCTCTGGCTGTCCCAGAGAGGGAATAGGAGGCAAGAGAAGTTGGGGGAAGTGTCCTTGCTGCCCTGGGTCCTGTGAAGATTGTGAGAGTTTCATCTTTGTCATCTGCAACCTCCGAGCTGGTGGCCCCTGCCTGAAAAATACCCAAATGGGAACCCTTACTGCTCTCTTCCCCTTCCCCAAGAGAATCCTAGAATGGGCTGGGTTGGAAGGGACATCTGGGATCATCAAGTCCAACCCTTGCTCCACTCCCCCCGTGGTTCCCAGCCCATGGCACTGAGTGCCACATCCAGGCTCTTTGGAAATATCTCCAGGGATGGAGAATCCACCCCTTCCCTGGGCAGCCCATTCCAATGCCTGATCACCCTCTCCAGAAAGAAATTCTTTCTAATGTCCAACCTAAACCTCCCCTGGCACAACTTGAGACCTCTTGTGCCCTCTTGTCTTGCTGAGAGTTGCCTGGGAAAAGAGCCCAACCCCCCCCTGGCTCCAACCTCCTTTCAGGGAGTTGGAGAGAGTGATGAGGTCTCCCCTGAGCCTCCTCTTCTCCAGCCTCAACACCCCCAGCTCCCTCAGCCCTTCCTCACAGGACTTGTGCTGGATCCCTTCACCAGCCCAGTTGCCTCCTTTGGACCCACTCCAGGACCTCAATCTCCTTCCTGAAAAGGCATTAAATCCCAGATTTTGCCTGGGGGTACAGGCATCCACCCAGCAGTGCCTCGAGCAGCTCCCTCTGCAATGACCTTATTGCCTTGACTCACATCTTCCAGGCCCCGTTCTGCTCTCACTCCCTGCCTGCCAGCACCTCCCTCTGCTCCTCTGGGTGGTGGCACCCATGACACAGCCTGGCACCACCTTTGCCCAGCTGCCCTCCATCAGCTGAGGGGCAACTCTGCCCCATGCTGCTGCTTGTAGCCAGCCCAGCAGCCCCCATTCTCTGCAGAAGCTCTGGGCAAACCCAGAGGGGTTTGTGTTCAGCTGAAGATTGGGCAACTGAAAAAGGTTGGGAAGGTCACAAAAAAAAAAAAAAAAAAAAAAAAAAAAAAAAATTATTTAAATTTAAATTTATAAAAACTCGAAAAGATGTCCATCAAGAGCCAAGTCCAGGGGGGTGATTTCTCTCCTCTCCTGTGTCTGCAGCCTCTGGTTCACCACCCCAGGTGCTGTGCAATTTGCAGTGCCCCTGGTTTGGTGGGGGGAAAGGGGTTAATGGGATTAATGGGATTAATGGGGTTAACCATCCCACTCAGAGCCAACCCTGGGTGATGAGGGAGAACTGAGGACTTGCAAACTGGAAACTCCCAGCACCTGAGGCTGGGAAGCAGTGGGATGCAGGGAAGGTCCTTGCTGGCTACTCCTGGCAAGGGCCATGTTGCTCTGGGAATCAGGGTGACAACGAGGAGGACTCTGTGACTTTCTTGGAACCACGGGGAACAGGGGAGAGAGCTTGGGGGTCACTTGCCCCAACAAGGGAGGCTCCTTTGACTTTGATCCTGGTGGTCCATCAGTGAATGGTGAGTCCATTACCTGGCTGTGCAGCACTGAGGGCTCCTGGGCTGGGTTACTGAGGTCCAGGAGGCTTTAAGCCCTGGGCAGCCCTGAGCATCTCTCACCCTTGTGCCCCTCTGAGTAATCTCAGGTGGGGGACTCCTGGGTGACCCCTTGGTGCCAGGTGAGCCCTTGTTTGCACAGTTGCTCAGTGGATAATGTGTATTTATAGCTGTTGTTAAATCACAGTGGTGCAGCTGAGCGACTGGGCTGCTTCCAAGGGCTGCTCAGGCTGGTCTGGCAGGGGATGGAGGCAGGTTACATATTTACACATTAGTTTAAAATGTGGATTCTTTTCCCCCGGGGGCCCGGAATGGCTCATAGGCAGCTGCTTCAGCCATCAGCTCAGCTTGTATTTATTTGTGTTTTTCAAACATTTAGTCAGTATTTACACAATAGACGCAATATTCGTAATATCTGCAATAATTTATATGATACCAAATGGGATTTCTCACGGCCAATGGGCTGCCTGGGGACTTGGCCCCTGCTCCCTTTTAAAAGCTTGAAGAAGTACAAATTAACAAGCTGTAAAATAATGTCTTCATAAAAGGACAGGGGGGAAAAAAGGCCAGATCCTGGGAGGTGCTGAGTGATTGTGACAGCCCTGAGGGCTGTTGGGGATGGAGGGTGCTCAGCACCTGTGCAAACCAGGGCTCAGCTGTCCTGTGAGGAGGAGGAGGAGGATGGGTCCTAAGTGGCTCTCCTGCTGGGGACAAGGCAATCCCTTTGTGCCATGGTGGCAGCTGAAGAAAATCTGTGGCTGGGTGCTGGTGGCAGCAGGGGATCCCATTGCCCATGGCACCAGGGTGGAAAGTTCCTGGCCTCTCCATCTTCCACTTCTGAAGATGCCCATGGTTTGAGAGGCAGCTCAGCTTTAGGGTAAGGAGAGGACTTTGGGGACATTTGCCAGCAGCAGGGAGCAGGAGACAAACCAGACACAACCATCACCTCCACACTGCAGCTCCTTCCACCTGGGCATGGTGCTGCTGTAGGGACCAACAGTGCCCACTGCTCAGGGGCAGATTTCCATCACTAAAATGTCTGGGGAACTCCATAATTCAGGCCACTGTTTTCCCATCTTCTTCCTGAAAAGCAAGAACCAAAAGCACTGCAGGGAGGAGCTGGGGTTCAGGGCTTGCTTCCAATGTATCCTTGAACTTTTGGGTTGCCTATGAGGAAAAGCTAAACCCTAATGTTTTGCCTCAACACCAGACCCCCCCTTTTCATTTCCTGGGGATGTTCAGCTTGGGAAAAGTGGTTTCCCAGCCCAGCACCTGCTTCCCTCTGCTTGGGCACCGAGCATCCTGCCCTGTGCTTCCAGCACCTGGGTGGCACCAGGAGCTGAGGGGCTCTGAGCTTCCCATCTCCTCTTGCTGATGGATCTCTTGGTTCACTGGATCCCCTGCTACCCCCCCTTGCTACCTGCAGATCAGGGGGTGAATACAGGGGGAATAAGGGCACACAGTGCTATCTTGAGCTTCTGCTGCCCCAGAAGCTGCCCCCGGTGCCTTGCGCCCTGCAGCAAGCCACGTGGGACCTAAAAAGTTCTGTTTTTCTGCTGAAATTTTTCTGCATTGGCCCCACCTCTGCCTCAACCAGCTGCAGCCTGGGGACAGCTCTGCCCCAGTGCTTTCTTGTCCCTGCAGTGATCACACCCTGTGGATGATGGGCTGACTGGGAGCTCTGGGGAGGGGCAGAGAAAAAGCCTCTGGCCTCCAGCCTTCCTTTCCCATCACATCCATCCCCTTCCACCCTCTCCCAGTGCCAGGGGACATCACCATCTCCTCTGTGTCACCCTCAGCCACCCACCCGGGACATCACAGCCCACGCCACGGACCTCACCCTGAACTGCTCCCCCTCTTCTCCTCCTCCGACCCTTTTCACCAGGCTTGTGAACCAGGCAGCAGCGGTGGTGGCACGGGGCAGGGTGAGGGTGTCCCCAGGTGCTGGTGTGGAGGTGGTGGCACAGGTTTAGGGTGCAGGGAGGGGTCCTGAAGCACAAGGTAACTGCGGGGCACACGTTCCAGGAGGTGTGTGCTGGATTCCGAGCAGCTCCACGCCGGCTCTGGCTCCTCAGCCCCTTTGCCATATTCAAACCAGATGCAATATCCGCTTGTCAGCAGCGTGGTGTGCACGGGGGGATTTCATTCCCATGTTTTGGACTTCTCCCAAGGCAAACAAATGATGGAAAGGCGCAATTAACCCAATCTCCAATCTAATCCTCTCGGAGTGCCTCTCTGTCCTGGGCTCTGCCTGCTCCACATGCTGGGGACTCGCCCGCAGCTACGTGTTAGGAGACGTGAGACACTTGGCCAAGGAAGCAACTGGCAGGAGCTGGAAGCAGGGGACTGGTGGTGATGGTGGTGCTGGTGTCAGACACTTGGGTGGCAGCAGCCTTGCGTGTGCGTGTGGGGAAGGGATGACACGAGGCTGAGATCGTGAGTGGGAAGGGACAGGGTGACACCAGCAGCATCTCCGAGACCTTGGTGTTGGCTCTGGGACTTGAGAGGAGGGACAGAGAGGTGACAATCAGAGAGAGGGAGGTCTCTGGTGAGCTAAGGCAGGTTACAAGGAGATCACAAGAGGCTCTGGATGGTCTTGTGTGGACTTGCCAGCCCTGTTCACCAGCTGCGTTGCCACAGCCAAAGCAGAGGAGAAACATTTCTTATTTCCACCAAGCACTCAGCTTAGTCCAAGTCTGACTCCATTGGGTTGTCAGATGTCCCAGGGCTGAGCTGTCTCTCTGAAAATTTTGTGGCCTGGTCATACCTCTTCCCTTTTTCATGTTCCTTTTGTTGGGAGCCAGTTAGGTTTTCTACCTCTGCCAGCACCCCTCCAAAAAGGACTTCTGGCAGATCACTGTCTGTGGCCAATGCTTTAAAGCTCTTCAGCTTGGTGTCCTCTCTGCAGGACAAAGAAAAAGCTCCTCCATGGCCCTCCTGACAATGGATGTCTTCTAAATGCACACTCCCTGCCCAGTTTGTTAGCTTTCTATAACTTGTTTAGGATTTTTTCAGACACTGTCTACTGCAAATGGCCCTAAGCTCTGAGTCTGAGTCTCTCTGTCTCCCATGAGTTATCCCAGAAAATGTTCAGGGCCCTCTTGGAGGAGCATCACTGTGGTGAGATGTTGCATGAAGCTGCTTGTGGTGCTGCTCAGGGAGCCACTGGATTTCTCCCAGACCCTCCCAGAGATTCCTCCTCCCAGAGATTTCTCCCCAGACCCTCCTCCCTCCCTCCCAGAGATTCTTTCTTCACCACGGGTGGACTCCAGACCCTGGGGAAATGCTGCCTTTGCTCTGGTCCTAGTGAAGGTGTCTGGCTTTGGGTTTTATATTCTGCTGGCTTGGGCTGGTGAGCTCAGAAATAGCTCAACTCCTGCATCAGTTTCTATCAGAGCTCAGGGGAAGTTCTGTGCGTGGCAGCACAGCTCTGTGTGACATAAAACCTTCAGCCTGGCTCATGGCAGGGACCTTCTCATCCAGCTCTGCTCATGGTAGGAAAACACAGCCTGGAGAAGGAGTGTGTGACACCTGCATTTCTCAGGAGACAGGAGGAATGCCAGGGAGAGGCAGTGTGCTCAGAGCTGGAAATGGACCTCGGCTGCTTCCAACCCCCCATCCATCCTGACTTCATCCTCACCTCCTGCTCAGCTCCTGCAGGACCATGCACACACCCATTGCACCCCCTCTGCCTACCCCACAATGAGAGATTTCCCCCTTTTTGTGCAAAGCACCCTCAGGTGGCTCTGCCCCAGGTGTCCCTCTTCTCCTGCCCCCTTCCCAAAGCCCAGGGTGACTTCTCACCTCTCCCTCTGCCCCTTGCCCTCTCTCCCATCTGCAAGGGGTGGTCCTGAGAGGATTTTCTCTCCTTTCTCAGCTTCTTGCAATTCTGGCAGCTCCAAGGAAGACCTGGACAGTTCTTTCAGCTTTCTGCCACTTCACAAGCAGTTTGGGTTGGATTTCTCTGTCTGGGTCCCTTGATAGCTCATTTCACTACTTCTGTCTGGATGCCTGGTGACCAAACAGGCTCATGGCCCAATGATGGAACCCAGCAAGGCCCTCTGAATGTTCTGTGGCTTTTTTCCTGGGTTAATGATGCTGCTCCAGCACTTTGCCTGAGCTGCCCCACCCAGGGATGCCTCAGGCTGTCACTATCTCCATGTCTGGCCTTTGTCACAAGACCTGGCTATGTTAAAGTTATTTTTTTCTCCCTGGGGGCTCATCAGTCCCTCATAATATCAGATACTTGGGGGTCTAGCTCCAAACCCCTCCAGTACCCTGCCCTTAGAACCTCTCCCTGGATGGAGTCTGGGCAGCAGCAGGCAACAACCTTGCTGGGGCTTCCAGCAGGACTGGGTGATGAGCTATAGACAGGTAGCACCCTCTTTTCTTATTCAGGGCCCTAACAGAGCAACTCTCCAGGGCTCCTCTTGAGTCCTGAACCCCCTGACATGAAGCCTTGATGCAGGAATGAACGTTCAGAAATACAGTGCCCAAACTTTCTGCTCTGCCTGATGCCCACAGTGAGCACCAGTGCCAGGCTGCTTTCCTGGGCTGAATGTGGGTTGTTATCACAGAGTCACTGAGGGCTGGGTGGTTTTTCCAGCCCAGGCTCACTGGTGTGGATCATATCTTTATCCAAACTGAATAAGATGATTCTCTGACTTTCCTTTTGCTGATGTTCTGGACAATAGGAGCTGGAGATGCACTCAAGTGGGGTGTGCAGACTGCAGGCAGACAGGCAAACACTCCAGAGAAGAGGGGGGATGTAAGTCATCCCACGTCTGGGAGTGGAAGGAGAAGCTGGATGTCTTCAGAAAGTGTTTGCTCTGATGTGAAGAGGCTCCAAGAAATGCTGATCTGAGCTCTTTCCATCAAGTCTGGTTAAAAAAAAAAAAAAAAAAGATAAGAGCAAAGCATACACTCTGCCTGCTCTTCAGATGCCACCTGCAAGTGGAATGCTACAAGAAAGTCTTTGCAGGCAGGGATGATGGACACAGCCTTTCTTCATTCCTCTCCTGACTCCAGAGCTGGGTCTTGAAGGAAACAGCAAATCCTGCAAAATGCAAACTGAAAGTTTACCAGGCTTCAGTGTCCTTGGAAGCTTGGCTTCTTGCTGCCCTGCTGAGCATTTCTTGGCCAGTCCTAACTAAAGCTTCTGGGCATGGCCATGGCTGTTGGGTCCCTTCATGAACACTCTTCAGGGGTTGGTGTTGGGGCATCCTCTTGTCTTGGAGCTGGTGGGAAGGTATTGGGTAGAGTTTCCCACTGCTGGACACCACTCTGCAGGTGGAGTGACACTGGAATGTGTGAATAAGGATGGGATGGGTTCCACTGGGGGGGCTTGCAGGTGCTGAAACTCAGAAATCCCCTTCCTCAGCCCATCCAGAGGCCACCTCAGGATACAGACAGGGATGCAGGGATTTAGGGCCACCTCACTTCATGCAGGGCAGGCATGGGCAGACCATCTCCACCCAAACTGCTCCCCAGCCTGGACACTTGCTGCAGTCAGCTGGCCCTGTCCTTGGGGTCAGGAGCTGAAACACCAGCAGATTGCTCCCTGCTCCTCTCCTATCCCCAGCCTGTCCTGCCATGCACCAGGCAGGTTTGGAAGAGGATTTTGGAGCAGCAATCAGTTGAGGAGCAAGGTGAAGAGCTGATGCAGCAGGGTGCTTGCAGTGAAGGCTTCACTTCATCCCCCAGTGGGCAGAGCCAGTGGGGAGCACGTTGGGATCTGTGGATTTTGACAGGACACAGACCAGAGGGCAAGATGTGTGTGTTTGTCCCTTCCAGGGGTTACAGATGTGTGCTGGACATTGTGGGAATGGGATTTTATAACAGTAATTAGTTTATTCCTGAGGTAAGCAGTATAAATAGGAGAAAAATTTGTTTCCTGTTCCAGTGCAAATAACCAAGTAGCAGCCAGTTGGAAAAGGGCCATGGAGTATCAGAAGCCGAACAGGGGACTGTGTCAGCTCTATATCCCCTTCTGGCTTATTTGCATGCTGGTTGGTAGAGGAATGTTTCTCTTTAGATTACTAAATTTACTAGCTCACTGTATTTTTTTAGCTTGGGGCTGGTTATTTGAGTGGCCACTGGCCAACTGTCTGCCTACTATTTATGTGAATGGCTGGTAGCCAGCACTTGTCACTGGCCCTCTGAGCATCCCAAACCCAACTGACATTATTGACCCAAGAGAAAGGATCTGAGGCCCTGTCAGTGACAGAGTTCTGTGTCACATCCCAACAGCTCTCTCCTCCTCTGGCCGTGCACCTCTTGCTGCTTTTGCTCTCAAAATAACCAAGTGTTTGCTTTCTGCCTTCCTTGCTGGGGAGTTTTCCCCACAGTGGCATAAGGCACAGCTGGGAAGAGCTCCTGCTCCATGGGGTGACTCCTCTCTGCTGGGTGATGGGCTGAGGTCCTCCTCCCACTCCAATAAACATTCCAGCTGTGTTTTCCCCAGGCTTCCTTCACATCCAGTCCCAGACTTGTGTGGGGTCTCCACCCTCTGCACACCCTGGTTAGAACAGAGGAAATTCCTTGGGGTGAGGGTGCTGAGCCCCAGGTTTCCCAGAGAAGCTGTGGCTGCCCCATCCCTGGCAGTGCTGAAGGTTGGATGGGGCTTGGAGCACCCTGGGCTGGGGGAGGTGTCCCTGACCATGGCAGGGGGGGCACTGGATCATCATTAATGTCCCTTCCTTTCCAAAATAATCTGGGATTCTGTGCTTCTGTGATCACTCAGCAGCTGAGCAGCTGGGGAGGGACTTGGGACAAGGGCCTGGAGGGATGGGATGAGGGGGAATGGCTTGGAACTGGGAGAGAGAGGGGAGATTGAGGTTGGAGATGGGGAAGAAATTGTTTGGGGTGAGGGTGCTGAGCCCCTGGCCCAGGTTTCCCAGAGAAGCTGTGGCTGCCCCATCCCTGGCAGTGCTGAAGGTTGGATGGGGCTTGGAGCACCCTGGGCTGGGGGAGGTGTCCCTGAGCATGCAGGATGATTTTTAAGGTCCCTTCCTACCGAAACCATTCTGGGATTTCTTTTGTTCTATGATTACACCTCAGGTGAGACCTCTGGGAAGCCAGGGGATGCTGATGGTCCCTGGCTGGGATGTCCCCAGTGTCACTTGGGCTCAGCACCATGACTCCTCTCTGTGCTCAGCTGTTGCCACTGGTGTGAGCTCACCAAAAACTCCTCCTCAGTGTCCCTGAAGTGTGCAGAGCTGCCTGGGGACCCAGAAGCTGCACCCCCAGCCCAGCAGGAGCTGAGATTTCCTCTCCTCACCCTTCATTCCTCCAGCCCCTCTGCCAGAGCCCTCCTGCTGCTGACGGGTGCTGGAGCATTCACTGCCCCTCCATACAAACCAACTTGGGGATTGTTTTGATTTTAAAATCCTATTAGTCTTAAATTAATTGCCTTTTCTTGCAGAGCAGCGGGTTGGAACCGGCGGGCCCTGGCTTGTAATTATTAACTGGGGAAAGGGCTGTGGGGAGAAAAAGCTCCTTCTGTCCTGCTGGGTTGTGCTCTATAGGCACAGCCCCTCTGTCCTGCTTTCTTCTTCAGCTTTTGTTAACCAGATCATCCCCTTTCCTGAGCACCCTTTTATCTAGGAAGGGATGGGGAAGCTTTGAACCTTGGAATTAAATTCTCCTTGGAGCCATGAGGAAGGGGCAAGTTTTGGTTCATTTCACTCCGGGGGAAAGTGGAAAAAGCCCTAATGGGAACTGAAACCTGTTGGTCAGGGAGGTGACACAGGGGGAAGGTCTGCAGCACCTGGGAGATCATCCCTGCTCCTCAGGGTATTGCTGGGACCCTTTATCCTTGCTTGCTTCAGGCAGGAGAGCTTTCCCCTTTTTCCCTTCTTTTGGCATAAAGAGCCCCAGATCAGGCCCAAATCAGAGGGACCCTTGGACCATTAGAGCAAACACCTAAGAAATAAGATTTTAGGAAATTTCTGACCTTGTGTTGGTGCAGCCACGGGATCAAGACAAAGAGATTTAGCACATTAGACCCCATGTGGAATTGTGGGTGTGCAGACCCCCAGGGAAGGGGTCAGGATGATCTGGGCAATTCTGCCACATCCCTGCTTGTGGGCTGAGCTGTCTGGGGGGCAGGACCCAAAGCACCCATGGGTGCCAGGGACTGTGCTGTCTTGGGAGAGGTGCTGGGTACAGAGCTGGGAGGACATCTCCTGCCCAGGGCAGGAGTGGTGTTGGTCACACTGTAAAATTTGGCTCTTTTCTCTTCCTGGTAGAGCTGAGGGCTGGGTCCCATTCTGTGTGGGACTGGCAGGACTGGCTCCTGCTGGTTTTCCTCTGCTGTGGAAGTGGTGTGGATACAGCTGTGGTTACAGCTCTGCTGGTGGGCATGTGCCAGAGCCACCCCAGGGCACTCAGCTGGGAGCAAGTCAACTCTGATGGGATTTTGCCAGGTCCCCAGGGACACGGGAAAGCTTAGGGAACATCCTCAAACTTTAAGTCCAAGTGAGCAGCTGAAGCAGCATCAGGGACCACAGCAGCCCCAGTTTTCCTCTGCCCATCCCCATCACAGCAGTGCAGTGGGGGGTGAGGCTCTGCTGAGAAAGGCAGCAGTGGCCTCTACTTCTCCAGGATTTTTGATTCCTGTTTTGATTCCAAGCAATAAATCTCTCTTCGAGTCCCTGCATGACTGAAATTCAGCTTGAGCTGGTTTCCCAGAGAAGCTGTGGCTGCCCCATCCCTGGCAGTGCTGAAGGTTGGATGGGGCTTGGAGCACCCTGGGCTGGGGGAGGTGTCCCTGACCATGGCAGGGGGGGCACTGGATCATCATTAATGTCCCTTCCTTTCCAAAATAATCTGGGATTCTCTGCTTCTGTGATCACTCAGCAGCTGAGGAGAAACTTTGGACAAGGGTCTGGAGGGATGGGATGAAGGGGAATGGATTGGAACTGGGAGAGAGAGGGGGGAGATTGAGGTTGGAGATGAGGTTGGAGATGGGGACCATGCAGGATGATTTTTAAGGTCCCTTCCTACCAAAACCACTCTGGGATTTCTTTTATTCTGTGCTTACACCTCAGGTGAGACCTCTGGGAAGCCAGGAGGGAGGGAGGCTTGGGCAGCAGCTCAGGGTTGCTCAGCCTGCCTGCTGGGTTAGGGAGAAAAAACCTCCTGCAATGAGGGCTCCTGAGCAGGGTGAAAAAGGAACTCCAGCTCCAGACAAAGTTATTTTGGTAGCTGAGCACAACCCCTCCACTGGAAAATGTGACACGCTTCTTATCCCCTCGAATTTGATCACAAAACACTAATTAAGGCATGTAATGAAGACAGCAGCATCTACTAATAAAGAATCATTATGGGGATGGATTAACGAGCTTATCAGAAACAGGTGGGAGAGAGCTCAGAGTCTGCTGCAGGGGACATGTGCCAGCCCAGGCTGTCCCATCCCTCGGGGACAACATGCCAGGAGCCCCCAGGGATGGACCCTGCAGCCACGGGTGGAGGGGACAGGCTGGGGGCCCCTGCCCTGGGGTTGGTTTGGGGATGGAGCTGCAAAGCCCTGGGATGCTGCCAGTGGTGTCAGGTCCTTCCTGAAGGAAGCTCCTTTCTCCTGGAAAATCCCCCTGGAGCAGGTGAGGACAGGGATGCTCATCCCACTGGAGGGAGGGAGGTGGGGAATGGTTGGGGAAAAGGGAAATATTCACTTCTTGGAGGAATAACTCCTTGGGCCAGGGCAGTGCTGTGTTTGCCATGACTGCTGGGCTATCATTAGCCCTTGGCACCTGAGTTGTGCCTTGCTGCCAGTACAGAGCCCACCCATGGCCTCTGCAGCCCCTCTGGGCAGGGTTTGGGCCTGGTTACTGGAAGGTGTGTTGCACCTATTTTTGTGCAGCTTGGCTGAGACCCGTGATGAGGAAGGGAAGCTGTGCTCTCTCTGCGTTTTGGCCTCCACTCAGGAGATGTTCTGGTGGGTATCTCCTGCACAGCTCTGTGTGTGGTGCCTCAATGCCCTCCTGGGAATTTGGGATGCAGCAGCCCTGCATCCAGCCACAAACCTGAGTGGGACATCCTCCCGTGCCCTCTGCCACCACCTCCCACTCTGTTGGCACAGGGAACCCATCAGTACAGTGTTCACTCTGCCTGCCTCCTCCTTTGAGATCTGGGGTCTCAGTTCACCCCCATTCCTCTCCCCCAACCCCCAGGCTCACCCAACCCACCATCCCACTATCAGACACACATCCTCCTTCCTTACCAACTGGCACCCAGCTCCCACAGGGTGCAGAGTCCCATGGGGTGGCTACACTTGAGTCGTTTGGGGGACAAAATGAGGAGGAGTCCTGCAGTGGTGGACGTGCTGGAGAGAGCTCTCCTTGTCCTGTCTCCTCCCCAGGCAGGCAAAAAGTGTCTCTGCTCTCCCTGGCATCCTCCTTGTGCTGCTGCTTGAGGAGCTGCATCCCCAGCATCCCTCAGCCTGGACTGGGGGAGCTTCTTGAGCCCTGCCAGGTTGCAGAGGGACCCGTGGGGGCTGGGGTTTTCATAGAGTCATAGAATGGGCTGGGTTGGAAGGGACCTCAGAGCTCATCAAGTCCAACCCTTGCTCCACTCCCCCCGTGGTTCCCAGCCCATGGCACTGAGTGCCACATCCAGGCTCTTTTGAAATATCTCCAGGGATGGAGAATCCACCCCTTCCCTGGGCAGCCCATTCCAGTGTCTGATCACCCTCTCCATCAAGAAATTCTTTCTAATGTCCAACCTAAACCTCCCCTGGCACAACTTGAGACCTCTTGTGCCCTCTTGTCTTGCTGAGAGTTGCCTGGGAAAAGAGCCCAACCCCCCCCTGGCTCCAACCTCCTTTCAGGGAGTTGGAGAGAGTGATGAGGTCTCCCCTGAGCCTCCTCTTCTCCAGCCTCAACACCCCCAGCTCCCTCAGCCCTTCCTCACAGGACTTGTGCTGGATCCCTTCCCAGCCTCCTTGCTCTTCTCTGGACCTGCTCCAGCACCTCAATCTCCTTCCTGAGCTGAGGGGCCCAGAACTGGACACAGGACTCAAGCTGTGGCCTCCCCAGGGCTGAGCACAGGGGCAGTTTTGGTCCCTCGTGGGTGTTTTGGGAGGGAGGCAAAGCAGCAGCAGGTGGTTTGTCTCGCTGGGGGAATGATGCCCCGTGAAGAGCAGGGGAAGGTGTGAGCCAGCAGCTTGGCCTCATGGAAAGGGAAACCGGAGAGGGGGGATTTATCCACGGGCATTATGTGTGGTCTCTACAGAAAGCTCGTAATGCAGGGAGGTCATGCGTTCAGCAGGAGGGATGTTTGGCTTCATGGCTGGGGAATATTTGGTGTTTTCTGGATTTCTGTATACCTGTTACCACGGCAGAGGAGCCAGGTCTGGGCAACCCCCCTCGTCACCACCCTACAGGTGTTCCCACACTGAGCACCCATAGCCTGGAGCTGGGCAATGTCCTGGCTTCATCTGGAGAAACTGGGACATCTGGGAAACTGGGACATAGCCTCTGAATGGAGGGACAATACAGACTGGCATGGAGAGGGGCAGGACTGTGCATCCCAGGTGGGGCCAGAACCTGCTTGATTTTCCAGGGTCTCACTTTTTATCATCAGTGCTGAGCTCTGGTGTCTGGGCTGCAGTTAAATGAAGGACACCTGGGCAGGAGAGTTAGAAGTTTCAGATATTTTTATTTGTCACCTTTTGGTCTCAGGTTGGTTCCTACAAGTTTCATCCTAAGCCTCCACCTCATCTGTGTTTTGCCAGCTACTGGAGAGGGGTGAACTGGGGGAGCTCTCAGGGGTTTCTGTTCTGGGAAGGCCTGGCAATCACTGCACCATGGAAAGAGCTCAGGGATCCCAAAGGCAAGGGGGTGACCACAGCACCACTGGGCTTTGGTTTTTTTTTTTGCTCCAGGTGCTCTTCTTTTTTGGGAAGGACTCTCCTCCAGAAAGCGATGCCAAATACCCACCCTCCGAGGACCTGCTGAAGCTCACCCAGGCCTTGGAGGGAGGGCTGGGGCAGGAATGCCAAGAGCCAAGATATTTTTTGGCTTGCGTTTAGTTCCATGTCCCCAAAAGAAAAGCAGAATCTTCCCTTGTTTTGGTGGGTGTTTACTCCTGCCGGGAAAGCCGTGGCTGGTTGGCAGAACGTTCCCGGGAACCGATTTCATGGCAGATCTCATAGCAGTGGCTATCTCCCAGCTCACTCTCCCTGGCTCCACATTCCCACAGGCCCTGCAGTGGCTGGGATGTTCAAAGGAGCCTCTCCTCCCACGGCATTCCTGTGTCTGCACTCATCTGTGACCAGCAGCCCAGCACAGGGCTGCTCAGGAGGCACCAGCGGGAAAGGAGGAAACGTCCTGCAGCCTCCTTACTCCAGACCATCTGCACCACCCTCCACCCCGAGGCTCTCTGAAAAACTTCTCTGTTTCTCTGGGAACTGGGCTTTGCTGTAGGGACTGCTCCTCTCCACCGTTAGGATTCTTTTCCAAAGTGTTTCCCAGGCCTTTGGTCTCTTGGAGCTGCAGGGCAGAGCTTGGACTCCGTGGCTGCTGCCACTGGTGATTCCCGTGTGGGCAGAGATGTCCAGCAGAGGTGAGGACTCTTGGTTGGGGAGCTTCAGGCTCCTAAGAGCTTCATTCTCCCAGTTTCTGTGCTCCCCCTTGGAAAAATGGGTAAGGATGAAATTTCTCAGGCAGGAAAGACAAGGGGAGGGTCAGGAGAAGAGCAGCACCTCCCATGATTTACTGGCTTGCTCTCCTGATGGATTTTCCTTTCTCTCCTTGGCTTTTTGCTTCTCTCCATCTGCATCTCTCCATCTTTGCATCTCTTAATCTCCATCGTGGTTGATAGGGTGATGCAGGGCAGGAGCACAGGATGGCACATCCAGGTGGGTTTTCAGTCTTTCCAGACACAGAAACTCCACTCCCCCTCTGGGCAGCCTGGTCCAGTTGCTCTTACTCTCAGAGTAAAGACATTTTTCTTCCTTTTGTTTCTGTCTTCTTCAATATCTCTGTCAATAAATAATCCCCCTAGCTGAGGAAGAGTCTGGAGAACAAGTCCCACGAGGAGTGGCTGAGGGAGCTGCTCTGTAGCCACCATCCCTGGAGGTATTAAAAATGTGTAGATGTGTCCCTTAGGGCATGCTCCAGTGGGCATGGTGGCTTTTTCTGGGTTGATGGTTGGATTTGGTGATCTCAGAGGTCTTATCTGGTGATTCTGTGATAATGAAGCTGCTGGCCTGTTTCATTGCCTTCAGCTTACAACATATCTGGACATATTCCCCTCCCCGGGCTGCTCAAGTGATGTTTGGCTTTACAGGAGCCTCAGCCAAACCTTCACCCCTGCAAATGTTGTTTTGTCAGATGGGAAAAGCTGTCAGGATGCTTCTTCTGCACTTCCCTGGCTTTTTTATTTGCCTTCAGTCTCAAGCCAACCCTAGCACTATGAGGACAAGGGGTGAGATGCCACTGCTCCCTCCTGGGTGGCAGGACAGATGTTGGATTATACACCTTGGCCTTGGAGGGAATGTGGAGACAGCCCTGCAGAAGGGTGAGAGGGAATTCCCTTGGGATCTGCCACGTCTTCTGCATTTCCTGCACTTGCTTTGGGCTCTCAGGTAGCTCTGCCAAGAGGAAAGGAAAGTCTGGGTCTTCTCCATCCTTAAGTGGAAGTGACCCATGTGTCATTCTCCATTAGGGTGTCTGTAAGATAAGACTTGGAGAGGCTCCTGAACCCCTACTAGAGCTCCATTCCCACCAGCACTTCCCCTCCTTGTAGGGCCTGGGGATTGCAAAGCCACAAAAACTGAGCCTCAAGGGGATGAAAGATTTTCACAGCAGGCAGCTCTGAGCTGAGATGAAGAAAGGAGAGTTTCCAGGCTGTGAAAGTTAACTGCAGAGTTCTGTCTGCCTTCTCCTTTCTCTCCTCTTATTAAGAATGTATTTGGTTCTTCTGGGGAACTGGTTCACAGGATGGCTGCAAGCAGCATGGGGTGGGGAGTGAAATCTGTGTCCACCATCCCTGTATCCATCCCTGTATCCATCCCTGTATCCATCCCAGCTTGTCAAGAAATGCTGCCAGGTAAGGAATGTGGGAACAGGGAGCAGGAGACAGGACAAGGTTGCTTTGAGCCCATCTTCCCTTTGGTAAAGCTGTTGCTTAAATCCCTGTGGGCAGCACATGGGTCAGGGCAGGGGTGCTGGGGATTTAGAGGGTTCAGGTGCTGGGGATTTAGAGCCTCAGGCTCATCTTTGAGAGGATGGACTTGGAGCAGCCCAATTCTGCATGCAAACCATCCAGGCTGGCTTGCAAACATTAAGATTCCTATTTTCAAACCCTGTTTTTTCATGAAAATCTAGAAATGTGGTGTTTTGGGTTTTTTGTTTTTTGTTTGCTTGTGTGTGTTTTGGTTTTTTGTTTTTGTTTTTGTTTTTTTTTTTTTTAATCCCCAGTAAAGCTGTGATTCCAGGCTGTCTCAGGGCTCCAGATGCTGGGTGTCTGAGGGTACCTTCAGTCCTTCAGGTGTTGCCAGAGGCACCCAGGAGGTACCAACCCATGTGAAACCCAGCCCTGTGGTCACTGTCAAACCCACCAGGGCTGTAAAGAAGCAATAACACTGCCCTGAAATCTTCTTAACTTGTTCCCAGTGAAAGGTGCTGGGCTAATTCAATGAAAGGCCTCGTGCAGATGGATTTAGGAGTTGGGGTGGAGGATGAAAGGAAGCAGAGAAAGAGGGGGAGATCCCTGCAGAGGAGGGGAGGGGTGTTCCCTGGGCTCTAAGTCCATCACCTAATTGCCCTCTGCTTTGAATCCCAGGGACAAAGGCTGCCCCTTGCCTCCTGCCCCCAGCACAGCCTTTTGCAGGGGGGAGATTGGGGGATGCCCCCTCTGTGAGTGCAGGGAGAGAGCTGCTTAACTCCCCCTTTTGCTCTGAAAGGATTTCCCTTAATCCCAAGCTCTCCGGGTGCTGCTCAGACGCTGC
Organism: Heliangelus exortis; assembly: GCF_036169615.1. NCBI lineage: Eukaryota > Metazoa > Chordata > Aves > Apodiformes > Trochilidae > Heliangelus > Heliangelus exortis. Next base: position 1,458,774 of record NC_092444.1, read on the forward strand.
TGCTGAGAGTTGGGCATTCGCCTCGCCTCTAATCCCACCCCACTGCTCCCCTCCCTGCAGGGGCACTCGCCCCTTTTCAGCCTCTGTCTTTGGGATTGAAAGGCTTGCAAAAGCCTTTGGAGTTCAGTTCAAGAGCCACATTCCTCAGTTTGCTCCCCGGGAGCCTGGGTTGCAGCGGGGAGGATGAAGCTCTCCTGGAAACCTTGCTCTGATGCTGTGGTCCCTTCAGCTGAAACAGCACCAGGATTTGGGATTGCTGGGAGTGGAGTTGGATCCCCTCTTTACTGCTTCTGGATGAGCTGTTTCACCCAGAGCCCCCTCAGAGGATCAGCAGACAGACCCCTCTCAGGATGGTGGTTTCTGGCTAAGGATGCTCTGCCACCAGATTTACAAGGCTCAGGCTGCCAGGAAACCCCTTCTGCCACACACTGCAGAGCCTGGCAAGGAACAGGCTCTGCTGAGGAGCAGGAACCCCAAATCCAAGTGATGGTTGCTCCATGGATTGTGCTGTTAGGTTTCCCCTGGTCAGTTGCTGTCTCTCACTGTGCAAAGGCCAGGAGAGGACCCACTGGGGAGGGTGATGGCTGCTTCATGGATATGCAGAGGTGTCCCCAGGGAGAGGTGTCACCAGGGGTCTGATGGTTGCAAAAGCTGGAGAAGTGCAGCATCAGAGCTGCAGGATGGGGAGGAATAAGGTATTATATTTTCTCCACAATTCCCTGACCCCTTTTTCTGATTGCAGCCTCTCAGACTGCAACGGGGGAGAGGCAAACCCAGGGGCAAGGAGAGAGCTCTGCATGGCTGTGAAGGAGCAGAGAAGGAAGGGAGTGGGGTTTCTCCCAGTCCACTCTGGGAGATCCCCTGGGGTGCTGGGTCCAGTTCTGGGGTCCCCATCAGCAGAAGGACACGGAGCTGTTGGAGCCAGTGCAGAGGAGGCCCTGGAGCTGCTGGGAGGGCTGGAGCAGCTCTGCTCTGGAGCCAGGCTGAGAGAGTTGGGGGTGTTGAGGCTGGAGAAGAGAAGGATCCCATGGGGAGACCTTAGAGCACCTTCCAGTGCCTGAAGGGGCTCCAGGAAAGCTGGGGAGGGACTTGGGACAAGGGCCTGGAGGGATGGGATGAGGGGGAATGGCTTGGAACTGGGAGAGAGAGGGGAGATTGAGGTTGGAGCTGGGGAAGAAATTGTTTGGGGTGAGGGTGCTGAGCCCCAGGTTTCCCAGAGAAGCTGTGGCTGCCCCATCCCTGGCAGTGCTGAAGGTTGGATGGGGCTTGGAGCAGCCTGGGCTGGGGGAGGTGTCCCTGAGCATGGAACAGGGGTTGGGACTGGGTGAGCTTTAAGGTCCCTTCCAACCCAAACCAGTCTGGGATTCTCTATGACATGAAAAAGCAGTGGGGTCCCCATGGAGGTGACTGGTGGTAGAAAGGACACACACAGAGCATCTCCCAGGTGGGATCAGCTTTCTGCTGGGCAGCCTGTGGGTGGGATACAGGTCCTGCAGCTGTTTAGGGAAATGCTCTTTCCAGAAAGCCAACATGGGCAGTGATGGGAAGAAAACTCCATGCTCTGCACTGCAGTGCCAGGCTGCAGCAGCTCTTGCAAGGTTTGTGGAGCAGGATTCACAGGACCTGAGCTCTTTGCTCATTGCACTTCTCTTTGCCCAAGCCAAGGGACATTATCCCACCATCAGCCCAGCCCTGGGGACCTCCCGCCATCCCAGAAGAGGCATCAGACCTGGTAGGAGAGGAGCTGAAACGTGAGGATTCCTCCTCATCTGGGACACTCCTCCAGGGCCAGGGACAGCATGGGGACATTTCAGGAGTGCTGCAAGGCCTGGGTGATGCTGGGGAGCTGAGTCAACCCCAAATGAATCTGTGCGGGCAGTGTCAGGTTCTGGCTGGATCTAAGTTAGGGAGGCACATTCAGCACGTCCGGTGACTGAGGGCCTCTTTGTCTTTTCTGGGCTGTTGAAGGCTGCAGGGATCAGGTTTCTGAGGTGCTCCAGGCCTTTCAGTAAGGGTGACCCATGTGGTAAAGCTGCAGGGTAGTTTTTCTGCTGCCAGCCATGCTTCACCCAAAGGCATTAGATGGGGCTCTGGAGAGATGGGGGCATTTTGGACTTGGGCCATAGCAGCACATTCAGTTGCAGATGGTTACAGGAACAGATAACTGGTCCTGCAGAAATTCCAGGAAGTCTGATCACCCTGGAACATAGATCCTATTCACATCGTCTGTAACCTGAGAGCAGCTCATCGGAGCTGGGATTAGCGAAAGTATTTGGCTTCACCTGCCCTACTCCCAGGGAGCTGGTGGGCCAAGTGCTGAACCCCTGCCCGGTGGGGAAGGAGAGAAAAGGTTTTCTGCAGGCTGACACTGGTCCTGCTTGTGGGACAAACTCAGTTCTGCTCTGGGAAGAGCCATGGAGAGGTGTGAGCAGGAGCTTTATCCGGATACCTCCTGCTGGGAGCAGCGGGAGGCACTATATATGTATTTATATGTATATATTTTTATATATATATATGATGGGTGATGGATACACCTTGCACAACCAGAGTTGTGGTCAGCAGGGTCAGGCACACGCAGGGTTGTGCTCCCAGCCCCCCAGTGCCAGCAGGATGTGTGCAGCACAGGGGCACAGAGCATCTGCTGCCTCTGCAGCCACATGCAGGGAAAATGCTGAAAGCTGCACCTGGAAAATACCCTTTTCCTTTGCTGGCATTTCTCCTGCACCCCTTAAACGAGGCATGGATCTGCATTACCTGCCCCAGCCCCTGCCCTAGGGGATGGTACCTGGCCCCAGAGCAGATCTGAGGAGGAGATGGGGCTCCCTCCCCAAGGAGTTTGGCATTAAGCATCCCAGAAGTGCTGCACAGTTCCTGCAGGCTTGGCAGGGAGGTGCCTTGTGCTCAACACTGGAAGAGCTGAGAAAGCTGTGCTGGGAAAGCCCTGCCTGCCTCTGGCCTCTGCAGCTTTGCTTCCAGGGAAAAATATCTGAGAGGTTTCCTGGTGTCCAGGAGTCAAGCTGGAAAGCTGCAAAATGAACGGATAAACTGGATAGAAATAACCCCAGGGCTGCAGCCAAGTCAGATGTTCTGTGGGCCCAAATGTCAAAATTTCTGTCCCAGAAGATTGGAAAGTGGTAAATAAGATACTGATCTATGAAAGAATGACCCAGGGAACTCAAGGCTACTGAATCTGACACATGATCTGACCAATTTGTCAATATTATAATAAAAAACTGAATGAACAGACACATCCACACCAACCTGGGAGAAGGTCAAGGCTTCTTCTTTCTGTGGGGATGGTGCCTCTCCAGTGCAGGCAGCTGAAGGAAGAAAGGTGTGTGGAAATCAGGCAGAAGCTCTTGAAAAAGTGTCCTTGGTTTTCCAAAAGCTCCTGACAAGTTCTTATTTTGTCCTGGCCTGAGTAAGAATGTAATTTTCAGGAGTTAGGAATGGGTGGAGGAGCAGCCCTTGCACAGGGGGGATGCTGGCAGGTTTAAATCCAGCTAAAGAGAGTATTTTCCTACAGTGTGTAACTAAAGAGTGGCACTCACTGCCACGCAGGGTTGGTGAAGCTCGAGTGCATTAAAGGCTCCAAAAAAGAAGCAGAAAAAGCCATGGGGGAGAGGTTTGGTCAACATCCATGGTCTGCCAGTGGCTGGGAGATCTCTGAAACATGGCTGGGATGTGCATTCCAGTTTCTGCACCTTCTGCTGAGCCATGGGATGTCTTACTGGCTGTGGAGGGATGGGATAAGTGACCTGGATTTTTCCTGAGAGTTTTTCTTGACAATTGAGCTGGTGGTCCTCACACATCCCCTGTGCCAGTGCTGTGGCTCAGCCCCCAAAAGGGCTGGAGGAGCCTGAGGAGGGGTGCCCCCCAGGCACTGCCAGTGATGCTGCCCTGATTTCTTCCCTGGAAAACACTAAGGGACCATCCCCAGCTCCTGCCATACCAGGAGAGCTTCCAGACACCCAAAACCATCCCTCAGAGACACACTTGGCTGAAAAGCAGGCACTGGAGCAGCCATGGAGGCAGGCTGGGCCAGGGGAGCCATGGATCTGGGGAGTGAGGAGCCTCTGGATGACCAAAGGTGGGCAGTTCCAGTGCTTCAACCTGCTCAGCTCCAGCAGAGAAACTTGCAGAGCAGTTGCTTTGGGGGCAGCAGCTGCTTTAATCCTGCCCTTCTCTTCCTAAGGCCCTGTCTGAAAAAAAGGAGAGTGCGTCTTGCACCTCCTCCTGAGCCCCTGAGCTGTGCAGGGCAGGAAGCGAGGCCTGGAGGGACAGAGCTGATCTTCTGCTCTCACCAGAATTGTGCATCAAGTCCAGATCCAAGGCCACACCTAGAACAGGGCTTTGAACCTGGGATGGGCATCCTTGAGTCCAGAGAAAGCAACCAGGTCCCCACCTTGCTTGTTCCTGTATTTTATTGCTTCATCTCCCACCAAGTGTGTGTGCCTGATGCATTTCACCCTCTCTGCAGAACTCTTTGCTCTCAAAAGCCTCCTTTCAGCTGTGCACCTGGACCTGCACCCTGAGCATCCCCCAGAGCTCCAGCAACCCAAAGCTGCTGTTTCCTTCTGCTTGGAGGCAGCTTTTCTGGACCTTGAGTTGGATCTGTGCCCCTCTCCTGCTTTTCCTCCCCATCACCAATAGCTGCTTTGAAGTGCAGACAGCCAAGCCTTGCCCTTGTGGCACTGACAGGCTCATTCCTGCCATGCAGGGAGCTGGGCTGCATCCCCCCTATTCCCAGAGTCCCTGCTAAAGCCCCTAAGTCTGTTTGCCAGCTAAGCCCCTTTTGTCCTGGGAGCTTAGGCTCAGCTCATGTTGTTTCCACAATTGCCTCAAGGCCCTTTCAGTGCTGCTGCTTTCTGAGGGAAAAGACCCTGTTCCTGCAAGTCTGACCCCCCCCAGGAATCCTTCCTGGAGGTATTTTGCCAAGTTCAACGTGCAGACCCTGCCAGCCCAGCTTTCCAGCAATTCCCCAATGTCCCTGGTCATCTCAGGGCTTATAACCCCCCCAGGTTTCATCGCTCACCTTTAGGTACAGCACAAGACCCTCAGTATAGCAGGAGGGATGGATTCAGGTGTGAACAACCAGGTGGATAATGCTGTGCAATAAATAAGTGTGCAAGTGCTAGGAATCACCTTGTTTTCCTTCCACCATGGTCCCTGCAAGGCCGTGGTCCTGATGCTCATAGGTCCTTCCTGGTACCAAGAGGCTGCAGAGCATCCAGATCTAGGAATAATCTTCAGCACAGCAGGGAAAAATGCTGGTCCTGGATCCCTAAATACTTTTGGGTGGAAATGAATGAAGGCTCCTTGCAAATGCTGGGCTGATGCCTCCCAAGGAAATGACCACAAATATTCAATTACAGGTCTGAGATTCAGTTGTGCCAACGTGCTCTCTGGAGAAGGAGCTTTCCTAGGCAAGCACTCAGAAAACCCACACAGGGAGCCCAATTGCTCCCTGAAAGCAAATTTCTGAATCATTTCAGTAACCACTAATGGTGGGAACTGGGAACCTGGCATCAGAGGCACTTTCTTCCAAAGGCAATCAGAGCTCCTGGCTTGGAAAGGGTACCCAGGGCAAACACCCTGCCTGCCCCAGGCCTGATCCCCATCCCCTTTTCCCCCCATCCTCTTGTTCCATAGGATGACAAGGGTAGCACTGAGGCTGAAGTCATCTCTTTGAAGTGTCTGCCCTTCTTGGGGATGTTTCTGCTTCTGTGCTGGCCCCAAACCAAGGCCATGGAGATGAATGATGAGGCAATGGGTGCCTGGGCATTCCCAGGAAAAAACCCCACCCAAGTGGCTTCCTCTAGCTGATCCCTGCGGGATGTGGGCACCCTTCTTTTTCACTCTCTCCCTTTCCCTGTTGCTTTCCCATGTCCCAGCACCCTTGGCCCAGCAGCCAGCACCTTCCCAGGGGGGCTGTCTGAGGAACCTGCTCCAGCCCTTGGTGTGATGGAATATTTCCCCCAGACAGAGGGAGTCAGGGCCCAGCCCTTGCTGAGCCATCTCTGCCGGTGGCAGCAGCGTGACCCTTGTGCCTCCCCACAAATCCCAAATTAATTAATCCCGGGGACGCTGGGGCGGCATGAACAGCCCGTTTGATTTCTCTACAGTTTTTTCCTGGAGCTCAAAGGGATTAGTGCAGGCGGGAACAGGGAAACATAACAAGGGGCTCAGCTTTCAGCTCCCTCTCCCAGCCAGCAGACTCCTGTTCTTACCAGAGGTATTAGCAGCAATAATCCACAGTGGCTCCCAGCACTATCTCTGGGTGACATCCTCTTCCTCTCCCCCCTCTGCCCCCACCTCTGTGCTCCCCTGCTCAGCTCATTCATGTCCTGTCTCTCTCCAGCACAACACTCCTGGACACGAGCTCCTCCGTGTGCACCCCACACCCCTCAGGCACAAGCAATGCCCCACCAGGAGCTCACCCAATTTATTGTGGGGGGCAAGAGCCCCTTGCACATCTGTCCCTGTGGCTTAACACAATGGTGTGTGCTTTTCTGAGGATGTTCTGTGTCAGAAGTGAGCATGTGGCTGCTTTTCTGAGGATGTTCTGTGTCAGAAGTGAGTATGTGGCTGCTTTTCTGAGGATGTCCTTTCTCCTGAGCCCCTTGCATCCCTTCACAAGCACATCTGCCCCATCCCTGTGCCCTCCCAGGTGTGCTCACAGCCTGCCCATCATTCTCTCTCTCATTACCCTGCTCACAAGCTTTGCACCAAACCCCAGCTCATCTCTGCATGGGGTTTCTCAGGCTGTTTCTCTTTGTCCTTCTTCCATGACTCCTTCCTCAGAGTGTTAAGTGTGGGGGTCCCCACTGAGAAATGCACCATGGAGGTGGCTGGTGGTCTACAGTGAGGCACAAACCCTTTTTAATCATGAATTTCATCACAGTCTGAGCAGGTCCCAGCTACATGGACCCATGGAGACACTTGGGGTTGGTGTCACCTCAGTGCCAAGAAGCTTTCAGAGGAAAAATCTGAGCTAGCATCATCTGCTTCCTCTGATCCAGCTGCTGGCTCTGGAACCTGGGGTATCCTGGGGAGCAGAGGGCATCGCAGTGACCCAGCATCTCTGGGGCATCTCTGGGAATGCCTGAGGTCCCTAGATTTCTAAGAATGATGCTGTCCCCATGAGTTGCTGCTGCAGGAACCAGATTTGACTGGGAGCTGCTGACAGGGAGGTGAGGATGGATGCATTTAGTGGTCCACAGGTGCCACTCATTGCCTGGTATCCAGGGCCTCTTCATCCTGCCAGGAAGATGTGAAGACCCAGAGCACAGTGATCCTTAGGATAAGGACAAAGTAACAGGGTTTTGTTTGGGATGCTCCTAAAAATGAGAAAGTTCTCCCCAAACCAGAGCTTAGCTCAACGTCTCTGGAAAAGCAACTGTTCAAACAGGAGGGATGATCTGGGGAGGAAAAAGAAAAGAGTTTCTCATTAGACTTTTCCAGAGGCAAAAGGACCAGCTGAGGGTTGATGAAGAAGGGATGGAGGAGTGGCCAAGCTTCAGACAGGGCAGGGCTAGGACTTAAATACCAAAGTGGGTGGATGAGGAGCCCCAGGTGAGTTCATTACCCCCAGGGCTCTAAGGAGAGAGTTGGAGAGAAGATTCCTGCTGCTCTGCCGTGCTCTGCCTCCTAAAAAGCAGCAGGACCCATAACAGCAAAGATACCACATCTCTGCAATTTGTATCACGCCTCTGAGGGGAAGAAATCTCAGGTGAGGATAATCCTACTTAAAAAAAAAAAAAAAAATTAAAAAAAATGCATATAACAGGACCTTGCAGCTTGAAATTGAAGCTCACCACAGTCTGAGCAGAAGTAAGGAAGAGATGTTATCACCTGAAGGATTAGCAATACACTGAGGGATTTGGGGACCCTCCAGCACTGCAAGGCTGCCCTTCACTTTATCCCCCCCCTGGGTCCAGCCTGGTGTCTTTTTGACAAGAAATTCCCTGAGCACTGTGTCTCAGTGACAGGTAAATTGCTCTGCTCTTGAGACAGCCTGACCTGAATTCTGGCTGCAGCCTCAGATCCCCTCCCAGGGTGGGCTTGTTCCCCCTCCCCTGGGGCAGGAGGATGGGCAGCAGAGGCATTTGCTGAGCCCCCAGCCTCCAAGGGAAGCTCCCAGTGATGGATTATTTCCTCTCCTCACGTTCCCACCTGGTTTCTCCACCCCTGGGGCAACTCCAGAGCAAGAGCCAGTGGGAGGTTGGTCCCTGCTAAAGGCCACCAGGTAAATCCTGCACCCCAGCTTTAGGTCCAGGCACATGGGAAGGGGGATCCATCCCTCCCAGAGCCAACACCCAGAGCCCAGGGGCTGGGAAGAGCAGAGCAGATGGTGATGGTGATGCTGAGCAGGGAATTTAGTGGGTAAGTTCAGCCTCAGTGAAGCCCCTCAGCTCCATGGCTTCCTTGCCAGGTCCCATCTTCTGTTGCAGCTGGAGCTTCTATCTCAGTTCCCTGCTGGGATTCAGGAGAATGATCCCCATGGAGTCCTTCAGAAGGACCTGGGGCTTGGGCCAGGCAGGGGATTCAGCTGGGATGACCCCAATGTGTGCTCGAGGAAGCTGAGAAGCAGGGGACTGTAGGAACCACTCAGCATTTCTTTCTTCATGTGCTGGGGAGGACCTGGGGACAGCATCTCCTTGGCTGCAGGCACTGGTCTGGATGGAGGCATCTTCTGGATGGTCTCCAGTGCCTCTTGGTCCTTCTAGCACAGCGTGAGAGTCTGAGGCAACCCTGGGGGCTGGTGAGCTCCAAATAAACTCCATGGAGGTGCCCCAGGTAGGTGTCTGCTCCTCAGAGGTGCACGCTGGGGATCGAGGGCCTGAAAGCACTTCACTGCCCTTCACTTGCAGTGAACAGGAAAACCAGGATGGAATAGCTACAAATGTCCTTAGAAAACTCCTCTTGCATTACACATCAGCTGTCCTTCAAGAAATTTCCCCCAGTGGGTGAGTGGGGGTGGTTGCCCAGCTGTGTTCTCATGGGCATCTCCAGAGGAGGGAGTTGGAGGGAGGACTGGTGACCCCTGAGCAAAGGATGAAGTGGCAGTGATGTTTTCTTTTTTCTTTTAGTGGGGTTTTTCTTTTAACCCTCTTAAAGGGGTTAAAAAAAACCAAACAAACCACAAAAAAAAAAAAAAAAAAAACCCAAAAAAAACCCCAAAAAACCCAAACCCAAAACCAAACAAACAAAAAAAACACCACCCCCAAAAATAACCCTAAAGCGAATTGGAAATGGGAAGTTTTCCCTAATTCATCTCAGTTTGCTGCTGAGATTATTCATGCCCTGGAGTTTTTTTTTCTCTACCTTTTCCCCATGTTATTTCCCCTTAATTTTCTCCAACTGCAGGAAAGCTCTTGAGAAGGAAAAGGAACTTTAAAGCCATGACACCGTGTCACTCAGTAACTTCTTCAGCACTGCTGAAATTTTGAGACATTTTAAGTGGAAAAGAACCAAGGAAGAAGGAGGGAGGGTGGAAACCAGTAATTAATCAGATAAAAGAAACATTTTGGAGACAGGTATTTACATTTTCCTTAATTTTGAAGGAAAATAACTTTTTTTTTTTTAATTTGCTTCACATGAAACTTTGCCTCCTGAAAATGTTCTGGTAGAAATGATCACGCTTTAATATTCTGCCAGTTTTTTCCTGTGCTTTTTTTCTCCTTGGAACTGCTCTAATTCTGGGCTGTAAGAGATGACAGACTGCTGAGCTGTGGGGGGGGGGGAGTGGGGGGGCTGAAACTGCAGCTTTGTAGCTGCAAAACTCACTTGTAATTCATGGAGTTTCCTTCAATATTTGGCAGGTCCAGGGTTGTGCAAAAAGCCAGAAGCACCTGGGGTTCCCTGGTACAAAACCCTCACAAGGGGGATGTGTTTTAAAGCTGGACCCATTTCTTTCAGCAAGAGGCTGAAGGAGGGAGGGTTTTGGGAAACTGAGTGTAGCCACCTCCCCTCATCCAGCAGGGAGTGAAACAGCTGCAGTTTTCCTAGGAATTTTCATGGGTACTTAGTGGCCAAGGGCTGCAAGAAAGGGTTAAAGTGTTTTTGGTGCCTCCAACAAACCGAGGGGATGTGGTAATCCCTCCTGCCCCAGAGTGAAAAGTTCACTTGCCATGCTACTTTCCACGGATTCTCACAGACTCTGGGATTAAACCGGACACACTCTGACGTCCAGGTTTTCCAGAGAAGGGCTCCAGCCCAGCCTGCCACATTCACTTCATATTTGGGAGCATATTCTCTGAAAATCCTGCTGACAGATGAAGAGCAGGAAGACAGCCAGTTTCCCATGGAACAATAAGTCCCTGCAAAGCCCATCTCCCAGTGCCCAACCTGGGATGCTGGGGGGAGCAGCATCTCTGGGGCCTGGCCCAGGTGCTCTCAGCCAGGATTTTCCCTCTGGTGCAGGTCACAGGCTCTGGTTTTTACACCCTGGGGGTCTGCCAGGCTTTGGGGCTGAGCTTTAAGCCGGATGAACATGTTACAGAACTTTTGCTGTGCTGGGGGACAGCAGAGCCTGGAGCTGGGGTTGGAGTGGGATGCCTTGGGAATGGGATGCTGAGTGAGCTGCTCCCTCTGGATGCTCCTGGTGTCCCTCATTCCCATGCTCATCAGAAAATGTTTTTGCAGAGTGGCCTGGTATATAGGGAAAATGATCAGAGCTCCCCTTGCTGCACCTCTTTCTACACTGACAGCTCCACACCAAAAGCCACTGGCACGTGAGCATATTGGGGAGATTTTTTTTTTTATGGGATTTTTTTTAAATGAGTTTTTTTTTTTTAATGGGATTTAAAAAAAATGAGTTATTTATTAAAAAATGGCCATCTGACTATTGGGGAGAACAAATTAAATTCAGCTACAAGGGGATGTTTGCCCTTCAGGTGTTTGGGGTCTGCACTCTCCAGGTCAAGGGCAGAGTCTGCCCAGCTTTCCCCTTGCTGAGGTGCTGCAGTGGCCTTTAAAGTTCAATACTTTTCCTTTTTTCAGAGGAAATACTGAAAAACAGCCATCTGAAAGCTGATGTGTTAATGAAAAGGGTGCATTCAGGTGAAAAGAGGTTTTGAAAACCTCAGCTGGTTTGAAGGTTCCCTTCTCCAACATCTCTGGGGCTGAGATGAAGACAAGCTCCAAATTCAGTGAGTGGTTCCAGGATTATCTGATGTCCTTTCACCTTCACCTCTGGGGGAAGGTTATGTCCTCTTTTCACCATCCCCTGTGGCACCACAGCTCTGACTGGAGGTCTCTTTCCTAAATCTGATCTTGTCTCATTTCCTCCCAGAGCACTGCAGGCTGGAGAGGACTCCTGGGGACATCCAGGACATCCCCACCTCTGAGCCTGGGATGGAGCTTGCCCTGACACGACAGATTTTTGTGCTTTGGCCAGAAGGGTGGGATTGGATGGGGAGAAGCCCAGAAGAATCCCAGAGATGGAATCTCTTGGGCCGTGCACAGTGCCAGCCCAGTGATCTGCTGCAGGTACCAACACCCTCCCAGCCCATCCATGGCTTGGGTCGTGCAGAAATCCAGACTGGACAAAAAAAGCAGGACCTTGAGGGAGGCAAAGGTTCTTGGTAACCTCCAGCTGTCTGTTTTGGTGAGGCCAGAGTGTAATTAGAGAGCTCCAGGGTCAGTGGGGCAGTGAATTGGAAAATGCAACCCTCTGATGCCCTGTCCTTCTCCTTCCCCTGCTCCTTTTTCCCCCTGCTCTCCATCCCTTGCCTCTTCCCCACACTCTACCAACAAACATCATCCCTCATCCTCAGTCTGCCCCTTCGTCATCATCACAGGGCCTGAGGGAGAAAAAAGGGGAGATAGGATGAAATAGGGAATGGGAAATAGGGTGGACAGGGAATAGGTGGGGAAGAAGTAATGAGAGCCCTTCTGCTCCCGTCCCTTCTCAGCAGAGAAACAGCTGGCTTCCAGGGAAAAGGGGGATTTGGAAGGAAATGACCACTAAAGGAGTTTCTTCCCAGCTCATCCAGGAAGGATGAAACTCCATCCTAAAGCCAGGCCATGGATACCCTCTCTGCTGGGACAGTCCCATGGGTGCAGCCCTGACTCAGCCATGGGCACACATGGTGAGAGCTGCCCGGGGCTTTCCCAGTCCTTCCATCACCCTCCAGTGGCACTGGACCTGGCAGATCCCAGAGAGAGCCTGTCTGCTGCAGCTGGGTGTGGGGAGGGGGGAGAGGGATCCGTGTGGGTCCCAGCTGATGCAGGTTCCTTGGAGTTTTGGCTGGACCCCAAGAGCCACTCTGCTGGCAGTGTGGGGCTGGGCGATGCTCCACACCTCATCCCCCAGCCAGATCCAGCTGGTCCTGGCCCCACACACAGCTTCTGGTGTTACTGGGTGCTGCCAGGCTCTCTGCCAGCAGCCCCAGGGCTGGTGCCATGCTTGGGGACAGGTCCTGGTGACCTGTGTGTCACCACCTGGGGACAGGGACACAGCTGTGCTCACGGGACCTGCACTGGAGGGGTCTGGATGGCTGCTGGGAGGCAGCTGGAGTGAGGGGCTGTCACATCATCCAGGAATTGCCTTGGCTGGAAAAGATCTTCCAAGATCACTGAAGCCACCCCCTGCCCTGCCCAGCTGCAGCACACGGGTGGGATTCTGCTGGGAACCTCAGAGGAGAGGGGACAGACTGGGGGGGTCTCAGGGGACAGACTGGGGGGGTCTCAGGGGACAGACTGGGGGGTCTCAGGGGACAGATTGGGGGGGTCTCAGGGGACAGATTGGGGGGGGGGGTCAGGGTACAGACTGGGGGGGGTTCAGGGTACAGACTGGGGGGTCTCAGGGTACAGACTGGGGGGGGTTCAGGGTACAGACTGGGGGGTCCCAGGGGACAGATTGGGGGGGTCTCAGGGGAATGAGTGGGGGGGTTTCAGAAGACAGACTGGAGGGGGTTTCAGGGTACAGACTGGGGGGGTCTCAGGGTACAGATTGGAGGGATCTCAGGGGACAGAGTGGGGGGGTTTCAGGGTACAGATTGGAGGGGTCTCAGGGGACAGAGTGGAAGGGTCTCAGGGGACAGGTTGGAGGGGTCTCAGGGGACAGACTGGGGGGGTCTCAGAGGACAGATTGGGGGGGTCTCAGGTCCTGGATGACAGCAGTGGTCCCACTGTCCCTGCAGGGCTGGGGGGGCAGTGCTGGGAGGGTTTGGGAACAGCTGCCAGGCCATGGAGTGCAGCTGCAGCCTTCATGCTGGGTAATGCACCAGAACCACCCTGCTCCTGTCCCGCCTGTCCCTCTGGAAACTCCTCTCCAAGGAGGGAGGCAGACAGACAAACATCCAGCAAATGGTGCTGGAGCCGAGGATCAGATGCTCTGGGGCTGGCTGGGTTGGCTGCAGCAGCTGCTGGGACCCCAGCGTGGGGCTGGGGGGAGCCTGGGCAGCCCAGGGCAGTGATTCCTGCCATGCCTGAGCTCCCCAGAGGGGCTTTTCCTGACTCTTCACAACCTCGGGGTAGCAGTAAGGCAATTAAAAGGGAAAATGAGCTATTGGAGGAGAAGGAGGCGTTGAGAGCCCCTTGAGAGAGTGGGCTGGGTATGAAGTGTCTGCCCTGGCTGAGCCATCCAACAAAGAGCACAAACGTGTCCAGAGCCTGCACTGGGCTCAGCTGGTCCCAGGACCTTCCCTGGTGCTCTCCTGCTGCTCATCCTCCCTGAAGGCTCATCCTGCTCCTGTCCCATCCCTGGGATGCTTTTCTCCAGGTTGTGGTCATCCCTAATCCAGCTGTTTCCAGAGGGGTGTTCAGAAAGTCAGAGCCTGGCAATGCAGGGCCAGCTCTTTGCTGATGGTTTTTCCTCCCTTAATGTTTGGTTCTGGAGCTCACCAGGGCGTGGGGGTGGAGGAAGGAGGAAAGAGGTCCCAGAAGTGTGGGAGAAGGGTCCAACATGGCCTGGTGCTGCCTTCTGGGCTTTCAGTACTTGCAGGACAGAGCCCATCTCCTCCTGCATTCAACTCAGCCCCTCTCTGGCTGGAACTCAGACTCAGGTGTGGGTCCAGGTGGCTTTTTCTGTTCGTGGGGATCCAAATTGGATCCACTCCTGGTGCTTCTTTCAGTGGGATGCTGAAGACATGTTCCTCTCACCCAGGTGAAGCCCCTGCATCAGGGCTGAGAGCAGGACAAGGGGGTCTGATGGAGATGGAGGAACCATCCCTGGGACACCCCAATGGCCTCTCCACGTTTTCCACAGCCCCAAGGCTCAAGGCCACTGCTGGCAGGGAGGAGAGAGAGCAGGCAGCAGGGGAGGGGGAGAAGACCCCTGGAAGGGAGGTTGAGGAGGTTTTGGAAAGTGCTGCTGCATTTGCACCATTCAAGTGGCCTGAAAGGAGCAATGAAAGGAGGAGGCAGGGCTGGGCAGCAGCTGCCAGGGGAGTGAATGTCCTCCCTCCCTTTCCCTGGCTCTGCCTTTGTCACCTGCCTACAATTAGCCACAATTTATCACCCCAGGAGCCTGCAATAAGTCACTCAGCTGCCTGGGACTGCTCAGCCCCTCTGTTTCCAGAGGGGAAATCTCTCCTTTTCCCATGGCCAGGCGACTGCCTTCCCTTTGTGTCAGCTCAGGGTGCAGGAGGCTCCTCTGGCCCCACTCTCCCAGGACAGGACAGGCAGGATGTCCTCACCCCTTTTTTTTTTGGGCAGCAAGGCCTGGTTGGGACTGCAGTCTCTGCACAGTCCCTGGGGGAAGCAAACCCTTTGGGTATGGGTCAGGGTACTTTGGAGGTGAAGGTCCAGCCTTGCTCCATGGCAAAGCTCTCTGTGCTCCTCTCCACAATTTTGCCAAGCCTCTCTTGTGCTCCTGGGCTCCAGACCATGGACAAAGGTCTTGGGATTATAGATTCATTCATCCAGCTCTTGGTTTCGTGTCCATCCTTCCCCAGTCTGAGCTTGAGCTGCTGCCCCTGGCTCCTGGAGCACCCTCAGAGTGCTGAGGATGGGGCTTTCTTCCCACTGCAAGTTGTTCAGGTGGATGCCCTTCAACTCCTTGCCCCTGAGAACCTCCACCCACACATATCCCATTCTAGTTTTCATGTCAAACCTGGTCTCTGAGCACCAGGGGAGCCCTGGCACGAAGCTGGGGGAGGTGTAGTAGGGGTCACTCATCCCTGACAGGTACCAGCTCTTTTTTTTTCTTAGTTCAGGGAGATCTTCCTGGCATCTCTCCCATGCTATGCTGGGTTTCCATGAATCCTCCAGAGGCTGGTGGCAGCAGCCAGAGGCCACCTGCCCTCATCCTGCACAGGGAGGTGTTATCCCAGCCTGTGCTGGGAGGTCCCAGGTAGTTTTTCACCCTCTGCCTGGCACACAGCAGAGGGGAGCACTTGCTTCTTATTGTTTCCCGTGCCATTTGATCTTCAGAAGCCTGCCCAGGGACCAAGCTTTGCCAGAGCCTTGTGCTGGGGCTCTGGTTACCTTGAAAAATTCCTGCTCTGCACCCAGGGCTGGCAGGAGCAGAAGGAGCTGAGATGCCCTGGCCAGGGGGGTCATAACCCACCTGCAGGGAAAGCTCCACGACCACAGAAAAAAATCCCTGGCTGGGTGCAAGATTTGCTGGTGCTTGCTCCTGGGGTCTCTGCCAGGCTGGCTGAGCCAAGGTGGGCATCCTTCCCTATTTTATCACCTGGTATTTGTTTTATCTCCTGTTCAGGAGGAATTCTGAGGCTGGACACTGACCTGAGCAGCTGTGTTTGGGCATGGCAGGTCTGGTGGGCAGAGCTGGAGATGAGATGGCAGGAGTCCTGAGCTCATGAAGCTTGGGGAACTGGGTGTTGGCTGTGGCATTTCCATTTAAAGAGGCCAAAAGAGATAATATTCCCTCCTGGCTGTAAAATATACAAAGCTCCAAACAACTCAGCCAATAATTAGAAATTGGAGTCTCAGTCCTGTGAATACTGGACCAGGAGCTCCAAAGGATGCTCTGAGCTCTCCTCATGTTTGAAGAGAAGTCATTTCCTGGTAGTGGGTCCCCCGTGTAAACCCCAAGAATGATGTCAAGAGTAGAGCACATGCAGGTAAAAGACATCACTGAGAACTTGTGCTATTGGCCACATCATCTGGATGGGGCAAATAAGGATGATAAAGAGGAAAAAACTGGAATTTTCATGAGCAGGTCTCATCTGTAGTTTGGACTTACTCTGGTACTCCTATCCCAGCCACACATACCATACCTCAGACTTTTTTCTTCTTTTTTTTTTAACCTCTACTCTTGCATTTACTGTAATTTCTTGTCTCCCTCCCAGGTTCAGCAATAGTCCTGGAGTTGCCAGGAAGATGCAGCATTCCCAGTGCTGCCTCCTCTGCCCTGTGAGTGATGGGGACAAGCTCAGAGAGTAAGGGTTTAAATCAGAGCTCAACAGAGCTTGGCTGACAATAAAATCTTCTTAAACTTCAGGAAAATCTTCTTAAACCTCAGGGGAGGCTGCAGTGAACCAGAAGATCAAATCCCTCTCTTCCTCCACTCCTCAGAGCTCACGTTTGTAGCCTCCAAATGGGGAAAGGCCACTGAAAAGCACATCCCTTGGGACCAGAGGCAGGGAAAAATGCAGAAAGGGAGGAAAAGTGGCCACGTTACCAAGGGATTGGCTCAGGAAGGTGCTGGGCTGCACACAGCAGCAGAGTTATTTCTTTTTTTTGTGGGAGCTGAGAGCTCAGCATTGCACAGGTGAAGGGTTGGAGTCTAGTCTGTTCTTGTTTTCCTGGTTAAATACCATTTCTGAAATGTTTTACCCTTTGTGTTGTTTAATCTCTGCCATAAACTATGCAGGACAAGTCATGAACCTGTGCTGCAGCAGATGCCTTGGCTCAGGGAGTTTTCATTTCTTTCATAAAACTTTGCTTCCCCTTCTGGTTTTTCAGTTTCAGACAACCCTGGTTTAGCCCTAGAAAGCCAGGATGAAACCAGGGGTCACAACAGCCATCGAGAGACCTTCATTCATACCCAAAAAGACCTGAAAAAACCCCTTCCCATTCATGTCAAGCAATCTTCCTGAGAAATCCTTTCTGCATTGTTTTTTTGCTGACATCTGTACTGCCCCAGGTATGATTAATTCCCCTGCTCACAATAAAATGCTTCTCCTTTGCCTCTGGAGCAGCCTGCAATTTCACAATTACCTGGTAAAACACACCAGGCATTCACCTTGAGCAGCAGCAAGGTGAACCTGGGCGTTGGGTCCTGACAGCAGGAGGGAGATTTGCCCTCCAGGGGAAACTTCTTGGCACTTTTGGAGCTCTCTCTGAGCAAGGATGTTCCTTCCTGACAGGGTTCAGAGGTGCTGGAGAAAGTGGTTTAGGTTTCTCAAAGAGCTGCTTGTTTCTCGGGAGGCTCTTCCCAGGCTCTGAGAGGCTCAGGGTGGGCTGGGAAGGAGGGAGAGTTTGGGAAATCACCAAAAACTGAAAATGTGAGTTTGGGAAATCACAGCGGGTCAGACAGATCCCAGCCTGGCTCCCGGCACCCTCAGCTTCCCATTTCAGAGCATACTTCTCATTCCTCCCACCTCAATTACTGCAGCTTCTGATCCCTTCCCTGCCAGAGCCCCAAGGACACAAACTGACACCTGGGTGCTCATCAGGTTTGGGCTCCTCTGGATCCCCAGGGCCCCACGGGAGCAAATCCACCTCTGCCACGACACCCACCCAAGGCACGAGCTGCCCCCACCCTCACCCAGCCCTGGTGGGGGTCCCCCTGACCTGCACCCCAAGCGTGGGGGCTTTTGCAAGAGGGAAGAAAGTGATGGGGAGCTCAGGGGTACCTTGGGGTGCTTGCAAGCATTTCCAAGATGAAGTTAGGGCTGAGGTGGGGCTGGGCTTCCTGAGATGCTCGTGCAGCTCTCAGGCTCCAAGAGATGTCTGTGGTACCTGTGCTTTGTGCCTTGAAGCTGGAAAGGCCCCTGCTGCAGAGAGCTCCTTGTTTGCACTTGCACATGATCAGAGAATCACAGAATCACAGAATGGGCTGGGTTGGAAGGGACCTCAGAGCTCATCAAGTCCAACCCTTGCTCCACTCCCCCCGTGGTTCCCAGCCCATGGCACTGAGTGCCACATCCAGGCTCTTTTGAAATATCTCCAGGGATGGAGAATCCACCCCTTCCCTGGGCAGCCCATTCCAATGGCTGAGCACCCTCTGGGTAAAGAAATTCTTTCTAATGTCCAACCTAAACCTCCCCTGGCACAACTTGAGACCTCTTGTGCCCTCTTGTCTTGCTGAGAGTTGCCTGGGAAAAGAGCCCAACCCCCCCCTGGCTCCAACCTCCTTTCAGGGAGTTGGAGAGAGTGATGAGGTCTCCCCTGAGCCTCCTCTTCTCCAGCCTCAACACCCCCAGCTCCCTCAGCCCTTCCTCACAGGACTTGTGCTGGATCCCTTCCCAGCCTCCTTGCTCTTCTCAGGACCTGCTCCAGCACCTCAATCTCCTTCCTGAGCTGAGGGGCCCAGAACTGGACACAGGACTCAAGCTGTGGCCTCCCCAGGGCTGAGCACAGGGGCATGATGACAAAAAATGTTTTGTTTGGGTGGGGAGAATGGGAAATGTTGCCCCCAGTACCTCCAGGAGCACTTGGGGCAGGTCCATGGGGTGATCCATCTGCAGCAGGGGTTCATTGGGGTGGCTGCATGGAACCTGGCAGATCTTGTATCACTTTTGATAACTGTGGAGAGCAGTGGATTCCAAGCAGGCACGTGGAGCTTCAAGAGCTGGTGGGGAGTGTAAAGCTCCCCTTATGGAGGAGCTGGAGTGAAAAACTTCAGGGTTTGACTTCTCCTCTTTGTCTCCTGCAGGTGAGCGTGCAGCCAGCTGGCAGGAAAAGTGTGGGGTGATGGAGCAGCAGCTACATCCCATCCCAGAGCCCCTGGGGTGGTGCCAGCCCTGGTGTCTGAGCATCCCCAGAAGAGGCAGACCCAGCTGAGCTCCCCATCCTGTGGGTCCCTGGCACCCCAAGCTGCTGACACTGAGCTTGCAGCAGAGTCCCAGCAAGCAGGAACCTGGCCAGGAGCACCAGGTGAGCACTGCTGGGCTGGGGCAGATGCCAGCAGGACATCTCTGTGCCCTCTGAATCCCTGCAAGAGGAAATTTCTGCCCTGCAATAGCCCCGGAGCAGACATCTCATCTCCTGCAGTGGGGGGGATGTCAGAGCTTTAGCAGGAATTCTGAATGGGAAAGGTGAAGATGCCCCACAAATCCAGTGCCAATGGAAAAGGTGGTGACCTAAGGTGGACTTCCCATCATGTAAAGCTCCTCCACAGCCCTTCAAACCATCCCATTCCCCCCAAGCTCCTGCCAGCCCCGTGCTTCCAGGCACACCCAGCATCTTTTCCAGTGGGATGGAGCCTCTCTGGGAGGTGAATTTCCCTCTGTGCCCTTGGAACCTGATTTTTTATCATCAGTCAAGCCCATGGCTGTCCTCAGGGATCTCTGCCTTTGGCTGTGTATTCCCTGGGCACACGTGGCTGGTTAATTCCTAAGTACTTGCCCTCCAAAGGAGAATTTCACCCTGCCCAGATATCCCATCCAAGTGTGTGTTTTAGGAGGGAAGGAAATCTCACCCAGGCTGGCAATGTTGCTGGGTACTGGTAGGGACCCACTGGAGGGATGTGGAGGAGCAGAAAGCAGCAGAAGGAGCTGTAAGACAGCAAAGAGGAGACAGAAAAAATCTGCAGTGTGATCTGGCAACAGGACAAAAGGCAATGGCACGGGCACAGCTGGAATATTTACAGCCCCCTGAGCTGAAAGCCACTTCAGCCTGGTGGTTTTTTGGTCCAGGAGGAGACTGGAAAGGAAGGAAGAAGGGAAAAGCCAGCCTGGAGAGGTGGGTGAAAGGCTGGGTGGTTGAAGCCAACCTGCAAAGGGAACAAAGCATCCTTGGCTGCCATCCCACCCTGCTCCTTATCACAGGCCCAGATGATCTGAGAGCTGCTGCCCTGCTCCCTTCCCTTGCTCTGCTCTCCCCCCATCACTGGACGTTTGTGTTCAGTCCTTGTTTAGGCTGGGAGGCCAAATGATGACAAGAGAAGCAAAACACTGACACCATTGAGCAGAAGGGGATGAAATCCAAAGGTACTTGTAGAGAACCAAATGTTTCCAGGCTGCTTTATCTGAGGTTTCTGTGAACTGCAGTAGCCTAATTAATATTTTGACTAAAGGAAGCCTTGAAGGACAAATTCTCCCTCCTGGTCCCCAAGTTGTGAAGACACAATGTGCAGCATCCCCTTGTTCCTCTTTAAATCCCTGAATCAGCTCAGCTCACCCAGGTGGCCCCAATTCCACCATCCCAACATTTCTGGGGGGGAAAACTGAGCAAAACCCTCTCCATAAAATGCAGATTCCTGCCACTCTTGTTACCAGCCTTAGGAAAAAAGGAGGGGGAGGTGTAATAACCCCATGGCATAAATCTCTTGTGAGTTCCCTACCACTTTTAATTAAATGTTGTTAAATTATCCTCTGCATCAGCAACTTGGGGCCTGGGGCAGCAGAGTGGAGATCCTCAGGCAGGGCTCCAGGGGACCACAGGCTTTCTGGGACTTTCTCCCTTCAATTTCCTGCATTTTCTGAAGTTTTGTGCCGTTGGGTAAAAAGGAAAAGGGGACAAAAGGTGGAAGAATGGCAATTCTGCTCAGTAGTGGGGAGAATATTCTCCAGGGTGGGGGATCACAGACACCTTTGGGTGTGCCTCTTGTCTCCTGTGCCTTGCTGCTCATCCTGCTGCTGCAGCCCAGCAGGAAACAGCTGGAAAATGGATGGCACCAGCATCAAGACACTGGACCAGTACCGTGGTCCAGTCCCTGTGATGCTCATGGTGCCCCCCTTGGCCATCTGAGCCCCATGGCAGTTTGAGCCCTGTGCCCATGACCCTGCTTGGTCCTCCCTGTGCCCATCCCTTGGGCAGCTGCTTCCTTGCAGCACTATTTGGGGTGTTGTCATGGGAGGCTCAGCAGATTCCCCGCGGGGCTCTGACTCTCCAGGAAGCCAGATACCAAATCCTCTCCCCTTCCCAGACCCTCCCAGAGCCCAAACGTTGCCTCAGGATCTGTTTATAACTCCTGGAGCTGGGCAGGCTGTTTGATTTGGGATAAAACAGGGTCTGGCTGGGCCCCTCCCAGCATGTGGCCACCTTATCTCCCTCTACAGACCCTTTCTGAGAGCCCTGGGAGCTGGGCTGCCCTCGTCAGGAATATCCCTCACATATGCCCAGAGATGGGTGTGGGAGGAAGGCAGCAACACCAGCAGGGTTTAATCATCCAGGATGTGCTGAGGATCTTTGGGCAGGATGGGCTGAGGTGGCAGGCAATGGTTGTGGGAGCAAGGAGATAGCCCTGGGCTGGGTTTGCCGTGGGAACCTGCGTGGGGAGAGCTGGGGAGGAGGGCAGAATGGTTGCTGGGCACAGGGGGTGCAGGGAAGTCTGGATATCAAATCCCAAGCAGAAGGAAGCTCCTTTGCAACTGGATATTTGGGGAGGGGGGCACCACCCCATAGGTGTTCAGAGGCTCCCAAACATTTTGGGGGGACTGGTGAAGCAGGCACTGTGCAGACCTTGTGCTGGGACCATCGTGGAGGGGATGGATGGGGGGACAGGGGACTTGTTGACCCCATGGAGAGCACTAAAGGGTTCATCCCTACATGAGATCAGCACCATCAGGAGACCTCCTCCTCCACCAGGACACTCACAGCAGATGCTGAGGTCCAGGGGACAGTGCCAGCAGCAAGGACCCTGTGGCCCAGGGGCTTGAAGATCATGGCCAGCCCCTGTTCTGACCAGCAGCCCCTTGTGCACAGGGCAGGAGTTGGTGATTAGTGAGGCCCCTGGGGCATTTCTGGGTGTGTGGGACAAGAGGATGGACACACCACGAAGAGCTGGAGGGCACAGCTTTGCCCACTGGTGTCACTGACACCAGTGCCCTGCTCCATCCCACAGCGAGACAGTGGCTGCACCGAGGATGTTGTCAAAGCTGTGAAGCCCTGGATGGCTCCAGCCCATTGCTCTCACCCTCTGTCCCCTGGGTCACTGCACTCCCAGGCCTGGCACAATCCCTGAGCAGCACCTCCAGCAGGCAGGGGACAATTAAATTCCCTCTTTTCCCAGGCCCAGAGAGGGGCAGTGGCTGCTCCTGCTGCACTATCAGCACCGGGTGATAAAAGCAGCTTCCTGTCACTGAAGGCACTTGCTTTCATCTCTTCCATGAGTTTATGGGCAATATGAGCATGAAACAGCTTTTAACCCTGCATTTTCTGCTGCAAAGCTCCAGCCCTCACCCGGGCACAAGGCACTGGGCCAGTACCTGCCTGGTTTAATGTGGGCAAAGCCTGAGGTCAGCCTGGACCTCCCGGAGCAGGGCAAGAATCAACCAGCAGCCACTTGCAGGCAGGTCCCAAAACCTGCCAACACCTCTGCTGACTCATCAAAATTGACAAGGTTTGCCAGGAGAGGGTTTGGGTTTCTGAATTTCTGATGGGAAGGAGGCAGGGAGCCAAAGGAGACGTGCCTGAACCCTTCTTCCAGCTCCCACCTTGCCCAGGGCTCCCTGCCAGGGCTTCTGCCTGGCTCCACCATGGGGAACTGGGAGATTCCTAGGTGTGGGTCTAAGTCATGACAGAGCCAATACTGACATATAATTATTGGCATATAACATAATTATTGACATATAATTATTGACACATAATTAATGACATCATTGCCCTGGGGAGGGGGTCTGCTGCCTCTGCAGAGCCCTCCTTGCTGCTGGGGGTAGGATGTGAAGTGCCCCCTTTCTCCCCAGCTGCATAATCTTCCTGTAGAATCCTTGGGGCTGATTCTGCTCTGCTCCAGGTAACTCCTCTACAAAGCCTGTCTTGCTCTCCCAAGTCAATGCCTTGCTACATGAGATTCTCTGCTTTCAGCCAGCCCCCAGGTTACACCCTGGTGGAGCCCACTTTGTGTTGGACCCACGCTAGGTAAGTGACTCCCCTTGGAGAATGTTTCTTTACAAACCTGGGAGACTTCTTTCTGACATGTCTGAGCCCTCTGCAAGCCCTTGGGGTGAGTCACTGGGCTTCCTTGGCAAACCCAAGATCTGAATTTGCTAAGACATGTAAAGTCTGGAGGTTCCTCTCCTTGGACACCGAGGTTCCTACAAGACTTGGCTGAAGGAGCAGTGAGGAGATGTTTGTCTTTCAGAACATGTCACCATCTGCAATTCCCCTGTTCTCACTGCCTGAGTCACTTCTCCCTTACCTGCAATTTTTTTTCCCTGCATTTGCAGACTGGGGGCAAAACTTTTCTGTCTGTGCAAAGCGTGGCCCAGAAGAGGTGGTCGAGGCTCTCGAGGCTGCCAGCTGGAGGAAAAAGTCAGGCTGTAAATCCCAGTGCAAACCAGGGCAAGGGATATTTGGGCAGCCAAGACCTGGAGGGGAGACTGAGATGTGGAAGGTGAAAGGGGAGGTTTGCTGACACTGGTCTCTGTGGCCCCAAAATCCTTGAGCTGGGTGTTATCTGTGTGAGACTGGAGGTTGTTATGGAACAGGTCCTACAGACAAGGGATTAAAAAAAAAAATAATGGGATGGTTGGGAAAGCTGTGATGGCTGGGAAAGTGGGCAGCAGGGCAAGAGGCAAAGAGGCACTGGGTGAATCCCACCCTGGCAAAGGGGAGACTGAGAACTGTTGGCAAGAGGGACAAAGCCTTCCTTCAGACAACAAAAAGAAGAGAA